>NW_011495076.1:7301240-7302576 GCF_000754665.1 Bison bison bison | reverse complement strand
CACAACACAGAATACCAGCCCCAATTATCAGTAGTGCTGAAGGTGAGAACCCTGGTATATATAGACAGTTCACCCAGTAATTGATGCATTGGTGAGCATCAAAAATTTGTATCACTTTATTAAGTCTTTGGAATACATCTCTTTCTTTCCCCAAAGGTCTAGTTAAAATGTAATTACATTTAGAGTAACTGCTAAGTGCCTTTATAACTGTAAATTATTTCAGAGATAGATTTGTCTATTTCAGAGACAGAGCTTTGTTTCTGTGTTTTAACTATCAAATCATAGCTCTTGAAGTATGGACTTGCCTTTTTCATTTTGCTGTTGTAATAATATCTTCACAGAGATATTTTTAGCACTTCTCCAAAGTAGTAAATTACCAAAAGATAAACAAGTCCTCATAACCTACTCAAGTTCAAATCCATCTTAGGCTTGGAAACATTATAGGTGAGGGAAGAGAGGTAATTTCAGAGACCAAATGTTTCAAGGCAGTAATTATACAAAAGATGTAACAATACATTTTTCAATCTGCTAGGATTTGCATCTCTCTTCGCGTGATCTCAATCAGTGATTCTCAGCCTTCACTGCACATTAGAATCACCTGGGGAGCTTTTAAAACTTCTCCTCTCTGGACCCCCACCCCCTGGAAATTCTAATTTAATTGTTCTGGGATAAGACCTGGACATAAGTATTTTTTAAAAGCTCTCTTGGTGATTCTAAAGTGCAGCCAAGGTTGAGAACCACTGATCTAGATATATTGGATTCTCTGCATGAGTAAGGGAGCTAATTCTTCCGTTCAGTGTTTAGTGAATGTCATGATGGATGCTGGGAACTTTGCACTGTTTGAAGTAAAGAACATACATCTCCTAGTTCTTATATCTGTTTTTCCAGCTCTAACCTTTAGTAGTTACTCATTTCTTCATAGAAGTTTGTGCTTTGTTACCCTGAACTTTTAAGTAAATCAGTAAATAAATTAGCAATTTCAGAAAATAAAAACTACTTGAGAAACTAAAGAGATGGAGTTTTATGAATGTATGATGCTTCCTTTGCCCTGTTATAAAGAATATTTAAAGTGAAAAATAGAGCAACCATCATAGAAAAAAGAATTGTGCTCTTTTTCTCTACAGGAAGCTTTTTCTGGTAATTATGGCCAACACATACCACAATGTTGACTTCCACTTTAAAAGAAAATGCACTTACTCCTCACTTTTACAGAGGCGTGTTCAGTGTACCTGTTGAGTATACAACAATTATAGATATATTAATTGCATTTTTTAAGCTACTTACTTTTCAAGTGGTTCAGATTAAATGATAAAAGCATGAAAAAAATTCTGGTGAT
>NW_011495076.1:7297480-7301140 GCF_000754665.1 Bison bison bison | reverse complement strand
TTCTGGTGATTTTATGTTGTTGCATTTATAACTGTAAATGTAAATAGCATTTTCTGCATTCAAATCTTGGTTAGTTAATCATTAGTGTTTGAACTATACTTAGAAACATTAAAAGGTGGCTGAGGTAGACATAGAGTTTTGTACCTTAACTTCAAGCAAAGATATGACTCCTTTGAAGTTAAGCACCAAGCTTTTTCTTTCCATCTTTCTTTTTCTCTTCCTTCCTTTCTTTCAATTGTCAAGTGATCCACAAGAAGTGCCCTCTTTAGTAGTCCGTTATGAAAGCAGTAATCATCCAGGTCTTAGCACCTGTTCTGTTAGTACACCGCCTTTCTATATGTTTGCCCTGTGCTCTCACCCTGGGCCAGTTCTGCTCAGTGTGGTCCAAGAGCTGGCTGAATCATGAACTGTTTGTAACTGATCCAAGTAGAAAAATGGTGAGGAAATGTACAGAAGCCTTTATGACGTTTTGACATTGCCATGGCATTTTGATTGTATTTTATGAAAATATCAACCTGCAGTAGATTAGAGGGGAAAACAGCCTGGTCCTTGACTGCAGGTAATTTGAGAAGCACTATCTAGATGGTTCATAATTCCTTCTCATCCTTTAGCTCTTAAAGTGTTGCTTTCCCAAGATGCCTTCTCTGACTGCTCAGACACAAGTCAGATCCTCCATTCATCATAGTTGTAGTTTTCTATCTGCATGTGGGACAGTTTTGTTGATAGCTGTTGCTCCTAGTAGAAAAGCTCCACAAGGGCATAGGCTATTTCTGTGTTTACCCATCATCACATTCCCAGTGCTGGGCATGTTATAGACACATAACAAACATGCTAATAAATGATCATTTCCATGTTCTCACGCCTGGAACCCTGGGTGATTCCTTTCCTTCCTTAGCATGTGGGAACTCTTACTTCTGGTCCCACCTCTCACGTGTAGCCCAGGCTAGCTGTATTAAAAGAGAAACTAGAGATGGACACAGAGACTATTCCTGCCTTTAGACACTCACTGAGTTTTGTAGGTCTGCCTCCCTTTCATGTTCTAATGGTTGAATATCATTTGCCACTGCCTGTCTTGGAAAACTACCAAAACTTTAGTATAATTTAAAAGAACTTTTAATTATGAGAAAAGTGAAATCATAGCTACATTAGCTCCCATCAGTGAAATGATCAGTTAGATTTTTAATTTAGTCTGATGTTTTAAAAGATGACCAATAATTTGTTCTCACCCTGGGAGTTGACAAGGGACCAGTAGAATCCTTTGCATTTCACGCTGTCTGTGAGTTGGTATCATTTTAATGTTAATAATTAAGAAACAAATCTTCTTAAAGCAGGATTCTTGATGGTCTGCAGACTTCAGTAGAAGTTGAAAGAAAATTTGGAATTTAACATCCAACTGGATACCAAATCCATAGCCAAAAAAATAGCACAGGACGTTATGATCACACCATAGCTAACTAGTTTGTTGGGTTCTGTTGTTTCCCTCGGTCTACACTGATCTTGTTTTTGGGTGGGTGTCATACAGATGGAGCATCGACATCGGAAGAAAGATACCCCGGTGCAGGCCAGCAGTCACCACCTCTTTGTGCAGATGAAGAGTCTCATGTGTTCCAACCTGGGAGAGGAGCTTGAGGTCATCTTTTCACTGTTTGACAGTAAAGAGAATCGGCCGATCAGGTAAATGCATGTGGAGGTATGACTTGAATTTCTTAATGGTGGAGTGGTGGGTGTCTGCAACTGGCAAACTCTGGGATGTGTGACCTTGTACACTTTTACTCTATCAGTCTATTTTCTCATCTCTAGAACTTTATGAATTTCTAAGCTTCCTACCTTCTGGAGGTTTCCCTGAAAATTAAATGAGATGAGTCATGAAAATGTTTGTTTTGAAAAACTCAAAAAGGCCATAGAACCATAATTATTATTAAATGAAAATATGTCATTGATAGCAGGTCTGTTATTTGTTTGAGTTGTTTTGTGTTGATAATGCAAAAAAGACATAATATCTCTAAACCCTGAAGTTCATTTGCATCTCAAGGTTAATACATTGTATTTTTCAAATTTTCAGTAAACAGTTAAATTATTCTTACTCTGTTCACATCAAATGATATTGAGGAAAAACTAAATACTTGGAAACCTTTCCATTAGAGTTTCAGAGGTAGGAAATAATAAACAGTTTTCACATACACTTTTTTCTTTCTCTGTCTTACCTGTTGTAGTTCTCTTATGGCAAGTTTTCAGTATTTAAGAAAAACTTACAATGGATGTTTTGGTGGTTATCCAGAAGTCTTAACCTTTTTTGAGACTTCTTTATGTGTAAAAACTTTTTAATCTTAAAGTTGAGCACAATCCACACCATCTTTTACATGAAAAAAATTTAATTTGAAATTAGAATTAAAATTATACCACAAATCACACATAATGATCCAACTGTACCCCACTTTAAAAAATATTAATAAAATAAGTGTTGACAATTTTAGGCAACAATGAGCTGCATATTATTTTATAAACACAAACTAATCCTGGAGTATTTCTTTTCTGGTAAAAAGAAAATCTTTTTTTAAGGAAATCTATGTGAAGTTTATTTTTAATGCAATTATAGCCATAAAATCTTTGAATTAGGTTATATGTTATTCATTGCCTGCTAGAAAGTATACTTTCTACTTCCTAACAGTGAACTGTGTCCATAGAGTTTAAAGGTGTTGGTTTATACAGCAAGTGCAAGATTTATGAGATGTGGAAGTAATGATGGGAATACAGTTTCAAATCTACTTTATACACTGTTGCAGGAAATGAGTCAGTGAGTTAAAAGACGCTTTCCCCTTCCCAAATCAACAACACTAAAAAGGGAAGATAAAGGCCTGAAAAAAGGATCCATGTTACAGGTTAGCACTGACTTTAGAGGTGTGAAAGATTCCTTAGAGATAATACCTGCTTACACATTGAAGTGTATTAGAAAGTTTGATTTCCAGGTAGTGTAATTTAACCAATGGCTTTGTAACATTGTCTGTGTCATGTATGGCCTCAAAAAATATTTAATGAACCGTATGGAATGTAAAATGGAGAAAGGAGGTCATGCTTTTGCTCATTCCCGTTCAGCTAAAGTTTTTGAGGAATATACATTCCCCTTTGCCAGTAATTTTCAAATGGCATTGACCTAAGATTAATATTTTCATGTGAAGTCAAGTGGGCCTTAGAAAGCATCACTACGAACAAAGCTAGTGGAGGTGACAGAATTCCAGTTGAGCTATTTCAAATCCTGAAAGATGATGCCGTGAAAGTGCTGCACTCATTATGCCAGCAAATTTGGAAAACTCAGCAGTGGTCACAGGACTGGAAAAGGTCAGTTTTCATTCCAATCCCAAAGAAAGGCAATGCCAAAGAATGCTCAAACTACCACACAATTGCACTCATCTCACCCGCTAGTAAAGTAATGCTTAAAATTCTCCAAGCCAGGCTTCAGCAATATGTGAACCGTGAACTACCTGATGTTCAAGCTGGTTTTAGAAAAGGCAGAGGAACCAAATTGCCAACATCTGCTGGATCATGGAAAAAGCAAGAGAATTCCAGAAAAACATCTATTTCTGCTTTATTGACTCTGCCAAAGCCTTTGACTGTGTGGATCACAATAAACTGTGGAAAATTCTTCAAGAGATGGGAATACCA
>NW_011495076.1:7297017-7297378 GCF_000754665.1 Bison bison bison | reverse complement strand
GAAAAAGATGGGAAAACCAGACCACCTGATCTGCCTCTTGAGAAATTTGTATGCAGATCAGGAAGCAACAGTTAGAACTGGACATGGAACAACAGACTGGTTCCAAATAGGGAAAGGAGTTCGTCAAGGCTGTATATTGTCACCCTGCTTATTTAACTTATATGCAGAGTACATCATGAGAAACTCTGGACTGGAAGAAGCACAAGCTGGAATCAAGATTGCTGGGAGAAATATCAATAACCTCAGATATGCAGATGACACCACCCTTATGGCAGAAAGTGAAGAGGAACTCAAAAGCCTCTTGATGAAGGTGAAAGTGGAGAGTGAAAAAGTTGGCTTAAAGCTCAACATTCAGAAAACT
>NW_011495076.1:7291488-7296917 GCF_000754665.1 Bison bison bison | reverse complement strand
CATGGGAAATAGATGGGGAAAGAGTGGAAACAGTGTCAGACTTTATTTTGGGGGGCTCCCAAATCACTGCAGATGGTGATTGCAGCCATGAAATTAAAAGACACTTACTCCTTGGAAGGAAAATTATGACCAACCTAGATAGCATATTCAAAAGCAGAGACGTTACTTTGCCAACAAAGGTCCATCTAGTCAAGGCTATGGTTTTTCCTGTGGTCATGTATGGATGTGGGAGTTGGACTGTGTAGAAGGCTGAGCACCGAAGAATTAGTGCTTTTGAACTGTGGTGTTGGAGAAGACTCTTGAGAGTCCCTTGGACTGCAAGGAGATCCAACCAGTCCATTCTGAAGGAGATCAGCCCTGGGATTTCTTTGGAAGGAATGATGCTAAAGCTGAAACTCCAGTACTTTGGCCACCTCATGCGAAGAGTTGACTCATTGGAAAAGACTCTGATGCTGGGAGGGATTGGGGGCAGGAGGAGAAGGGGACGACAGAGGATGAGATGGCTGGATGGCGTCACTGACTCTATGGACATGAGTCTGAGTGAACCCCGGGAGTTGGTGATGGACAGGGAGGCCTGGCGTGCTATGATTCATGGGGTCGCAAAGAGTCGGACACGACTGATCTGATCTGAAGATTAATATTAGCTTGTCTTTCAGTTTTGTCTTCTTATAAACATTTTGAGATTTTCTGAAATGTTCCTTCAGGCTTTGATTGATAGAGTTCCTCCTCTTTTATTCCTGTTTACTTGGTGAAAGCAAGAAAAAAACCTGGATGCAGAATTTCCAAAATACTCTTTCAGTAGTTCATAGGTTCCACCCAGCAGCTGGGCCTGTGATGTGATTGGGCTATATCTGTGCCTGACTCCCTCCTCCACCCTCCAGGCTTCCCCTCTCTCCATCTTACCCCTTCCTCCCTCTACCACTCCCATCCTGCTTCCTCTCTCTCTCTAGTCTCCATTTCCCTCTGTGACACACAGGATATAGAATGTCCCTAGGAGAAATCAAGCCTGAATCTCTCTCTCCTGCTTCCACTTGATGAATTTGGCCATGGGCTCTCAGCTGTCAAACTCTTCATCTCTATGAAGCTGATTGACAAAAGAATGAGGAAGAATGAAAATACATAATTACTAGGTGTTTGGAAGGATCTCAGATTTCTTTTCTTAACTTTCTGAGGTTTCACATGGTGGTGATTATTCTTTTAGGGAGTGTTCAAAACCTTGCTATGAGTAGCTTGGATTCATACTTACCTTTTGAAGAGACCTTGGGATGCACAGATCTGAGTACAGGCTTGATTCTTGTCTCTGCAGTTGAATGCTGCTGCCCTGACCCTTTAACTTAACCGCTGTCTTGTTCTTCATCTTGAAACTGGTGACAAGTCTTGTTTCCTTCATTGCTCCTGGCAGAGCTGAGCATTGCAAAATAGTTGCATCTTCTCAGAAAAAGGTAGTGTAAAGCCAAAATAAGGTATTTGAGGCATTGTTGTATTTCTTCTTACGCCCAACAGCGAATGCAGTGTGAGATGTGTGGGTTATTTTTTTCTCGTTAGCAGTTTTTCTCCTTTAAGTATAACAGTATATTTTTTTCATTTCTTGATTTGCATACATACAGAGATTATAACTGCTTCTCACTTCCTTGAGTTACATTTGCAGGTTTACCACGTGGCAGGCCATAAGATAAACCCTCCAGTGTGCTCTGGCATGTAATCTTAGAAACAATGAGGCAAATAACATCACTATCACCTATAACAGATGAGGTTTAGAGAAAGCAATGGATGTGTGAGTATTTTAAGGTCAACTCATACTTTTTTTTTTAAACTTCTTACGTTCAAAAATTTCAGATGTAGTAAAAAGTAGAATAGTGTCATAAAGCTTCACAGACAGACCCACCACCAGTGACAACAGTGATCGACTCAGCACATACCTTTCCAGTCCTCCTCTTTGCTCCCAGCTTATACAGAGGCAAATCCCTGAGGTCAAATTTTCATATGTAAATATTTCAGGGTACACCTATCTGAAAAAAAAAAAGAAAAAAACTCTAAAAACATTCTTGTCGTTCGACTAGTCACTAAGTCATGTCCAAGCCTTTGCAACCTCACTGACTGCAGCACAACCTCACTGACTGCAGCACAACCTCACTGACTGCAGCACAACCTCACTGACTGCAGCACACCAGGCTTCACTGTCTTTCCCTGCCGCGCCCCCAATAAATATTCCCTTAACATCATCAAATATCTGTTTTTGGTCAGTATTTTGTTCTGCTATTGACCGATGATTATTGTTTTACTGATTCTAAATAAGGAATTTGTCATTCATGAGACCCACATAAAGTCCACCCATTGCATGGTTGATAAGTTTCACGGGTCACCTTTTATATGTAGTTTCCTTTCCCTCTCTCTCTTTTAAATTCCTTGTAATTTATTTGCTGAAGAGATCATGATTTTTCTTTCTTTTTCAGCATTTGAAGTCCAATCCAAACAATGAAATTTAGTAGGCAAAAGATGGTATAATTCAGGGAATGCTGCTGCTGCTGCTATGTCACTTCAGTCGTGTCCAACTCTGTGCGGCCCCATAGACGGCAGCCCACCAGGCTCCCCCATCCCTGGGATTCTCCTGGCAAGAACACTGGAGTGGGTTGCCATTTCCTTCTCCAATGCATGAAAGGGAAAAGTGAAAGTGAAGTCGCTCAGTTGTGTCCAACATGTACAAAGCCCATAGAGGTTTGATTAGCAAAGAAATACGTTTATTGCTTTCATAAGGCAGACAACTGGCTAGAATTTATTCATTTAACTTCTTTCCTCTAAGAATCAAACAGCCAGCATTTTATTAAGCATGTCTGCCAGAATTTGTTTTAAATACTTGAAATATATTGTATGCACTCACTGTATAGGTGAGGAAGTCAGGCACAGAAAGGTCAGGAAACTTGCCTGAGTTTACCAAACTGGTAAGAGGTGAAGCAGAGTGGCAGGCCAGCCATGTGGCCCCAAAGTCTGCCCTCTGAACACCACGCCATCAGTCTCATCAAGGGCTTCTGGACATTTCCATCACTGAGCAAGATTTCATTAGCCAGAGTGAAAGCTCCAGAGACTGGTAGCCCTGATAATAAATTGTTACAAGTTATTGGTAATGATAACACTGAAACTAATATAAAGCCTCAGAAATATTCTATACTATAGAAATTGTTTTAGAAATTGAGTCCTTCTCAAGATACTTGAAGAATAGCAAAATAGCACTGACTCTTGCCCTGTGCCCGTGATGAAAACCTTGAGTCAGTACTTGGAGATGTCAAATGCAAAAGGAGTCAGCACGTGAAAATTACTCCCTTCTAGTTCACCATGTGGATCAGTGAAGCACATGGTATTTCCACAGCACCAGGAGGGGTATGTTCTCTGACAGAAACTTAGAACAGTTTGTCATTGATGTTGGATGATATTTAGAAAGCCCATTCGTATTTCCAAACAGTTTCTGCGTGAAGATGGCCTCTAACATTAAGCCTCTAATACGTGTTGCAGACTCCTCTTACTGTACAGGAAAGATTCAGACTTATTCTAACAGCATCTTGCTAACGTACACCTAGCCTGCGCTTATTTTCCAGTTTTTCCTCCTCATTTGTTTTACATCATTTGCATGGTGGGTACAGCTATACTCTGGACTCAGTTATAAGGAGAAATAACATACTTTTCTTGAGTGAGTTTTTCCCAGTCTTTGACATAATTTCTCACCATAAAAGAATTTCTTAGTTTAAAAAATATTTACTAAATTAAGTTTTATATGAGCAAAATATTTTTAGAGCACATCTGTCTGGTTGAAAGTTTGTAATTTCTCAAGGCTGTAAGGGTATAGCTAGAAAAGTCGGGAATCAATTCCCTAGATAGCATCTGTAATTGTACTTTATTCAGTTCTATTCATTTCATTTAACTAACACTTACATATTGCTTACCATGTGCCAGACACTGTTCTAAGCTGTTTAAAAAATATTAACTTACGTATCCCTTGTAACAACCCCAGGAGGCAGGCACTATTAATATAGTCTTTCCTTGGTATCTGTGGGGAATTGGTTCCAGGACACCCCTCAGGTACCAAAATCCACAGATACTCAAGTCCGTTTTATATAATGGCATAGTATTTGCATATAACCTATGCACATCCTCCCATATACTCTTAATCATCTCTAGACTACTTAGAATACCTAATAAAATATAAATCCTATTTAAATAGTTGCTTTTTTGGAAAACTTTCTGGAGTTTTTTTTTTCCTGAATATTTTCTGTCTACAGTTGGTTGAATCTGCAGATGTATTGCCTACAGATACAGGAAACTAACTATGTCCTCATTATTACAGATGAGGAAACTTATTAATCAGAGAGATTAATAACTTGCCAAAAGCCACACAGCTGGTATATACAGTGAGACCGTATTTTAACATGCTGTCTCATCAGGCATCAGTATCCCTAATCACTTTTCTATACCCATTCTCATGAACTTCAATATTAGTATTCTGTTTGTTTCCAATTTTTTAATCACCGGTATGTAGCAAGGTATCTGTTGAAGTTTTTTTGTTTTTATTTTTTTAAGGAACTGAAGTAGAAGAAGCTTGAGCTTACTCAGAATTGACAGGAAGGATCCAGTAACATAGGAAAGGTTATAGTCAGCGAAGAAGGGAGGTCTGGATCAAGGTCCCTTAGGAGGTATCAGGAAACAAGCTTGAAATTGCAGGTGGGAAGACCAGTCAAGGACCAGAGAAGGGGAGAAAGGGCAGAGTGTGGATGTGTATAAACTGGGGTACAGGACTGGGAATATCAGGGAGAGGGGATTTGTGTAAAGATATCAAACCTGTGGTTTGATATCACAGACAACTAAAATACCACAGACAACTAAAATAAAGTCAGTATCACAATAAAGGAAGTCACCTGGATTTTTTGGCTTCCTAGTGCATATAAAAGTTATGTTTACACTATACTATAGTTTTTTTAAGTGTACAGGAGTGTTATGTCTGGGGAAAAAATGAATGTGCATATCTTAATCAAAAAATACTTTATTGCTAAAAAATGCTGACCGTTATCTGAGCCCTCATCTTTTTTGCTGGTGGACTATCTTGCAAAAAAATAGAGGAAAACAACAGAATGGGAAAGACTAAAGATCTCTTCAAGAAAATTAGAGATACCAAGGGAACATTTCATGCAAAGATGGGATCGATAAAGGACAGAAATGGTATGGACCTAACAGAAGCAGAAGATATTAAGAAGAGGTGGCAAGAATACACAGAAGAACTGTACAAAAAAGATCTTCACGACCAAGATAATCACGATGGTGTGATCACTTACCTAGAGCCAGACATCCTGAAATGTGAAGTCAAGTGGGCCTTGGAAAGCATCACTATGAACAAAGCTAGTGGAGGTGATGGAATTCCAGTTGAGCTATTTCAAATCCTGAAA
>NW_011495076.1:7269053-7290478 GCF_000754665.1 Bison bison bison | reverse complement strand
TGATGCTAAAGCTGAAACTCCAGTACTTTGGCCACCTCATGTGAAGAGTTGACTCATTGGAAAAGACTCTGATGCTGGGAGGGATTGGGGGCAGGAGGAGAAGGGGACGACAGAGGATGAGATGGCTGGATGGCATCACTGACTCGATGGACGTGAGTCTGAGTGAACCCCGGGAGTTGGTGATGGACAGGGAGGCCTCGTGTGCTGCGATTCATGGGGTCACAAAAGAGTGACTGAACTGAACTATCTTGCTTTGATATTGATGTCTACTGATTGATCTGGATGGTGGTTAGTGAAGGCTTAGGTGGCTGTGGTAGTTTCTTCAGCTAAGACAGCAGTGAAATTTGCTCTATTCGTTGACTTTTTTTTACATGATTGATCTCTCTATAGCATGCAATGCTGTTTTATAGCCTTTTACCCACAGCAGAGCTTCTTTCCAAAATGGGAGTCAACCCTTTCAAACTCCTCCTTATCAACTACATTTATATCATATTCTAGATCCTTTGTTATCATTTCAACCATCTTCACAGCATCTTCACTTTTGCTCATCCTTAAGAGTCAACTTCTCAGCCATTCAAGGTTTAAATGTGAGATTGTGGCAATTTAGTCACATCTTCAGGCTCCACTTCTAATTCCAGTTCTCTTGCTATTGCTACCACATGTACAATTACTGTCTGCACTGAGGTTCTGAATTCCTCAAACTCACCCATAAGGATTGGATCAACTTCTTCCAAGCTCCTGTTAATGTTATTTGGACATCTTCCCATGAAGCACAAGTGTTCTTAATGGCCTCTTGAATGATGAATCCTTTCAGAAGGCTTTCAGTTGACTTTGCCCATCTGAGCCACCAGGGAAGCCCTATTTACATATTAATATGTCAGTTAATCTACAAGAGAGTGTAAGTTACATGGGCCAGTGAAAATGACATAGTCTTTTTGTTGACTATTTCCCATATAAGTTTTGCTACTTTGGTTACTGCTGTATTCTAAGTTTTAAGGCTAATCTGTTACTGTATTTCATTCTTATCAGAGAATATATTTAATATGATCTAAGTGCCACTAGGGCTTCCCTGGTGGCTCAGATGTTGAAGAATCCACCCTCAATGTAGGAGACCCAGGTTTGATCACTGGGTTGGGAAGATCCCCTAGAGAAGGGCAATCCACTGTATTAATCTTGCCTGCAGAATCCCATGGACAAAGGAGCCTAGCAGACTACAGTCCATGGGATTGCAGAGAGTTGGGCACAACTGAGCGACTAACATTCCTACTACTAAGTGCTGCCAATGGGTTCTCAGCTTATTATAGGTCTGCTTGTGTGTGCAAACTGCTGGCGTGGGCTTTTATTTGAGAAAATAGCAGCAGAGTAGTGCTTCTAAAAAAGCCTTATCCTGGTGATTAAATACAAAAAATCTTTTCATAGTAATTAAGTTCAAATAAAGTTGACTTTCTTGCTGGTGCCTTACTCACTTACTTGACTGAAGTTTTGTGTTTTTTTCTACCATCACACAGTTAAACTCTCCATTTTCATTAAATGCTTCATTTCTGTATAAATTTTATATTGCCTAAAACTACCTTCTTTTTCGGTATACTCAAGTCTGTCATTTAAGAAAAAGTGGTGATTATTATTGGTGAGGCACAGATTTCTTTTATTTTTAATTGGAGAATAATTGCTTTACACTATGGTGTTGGTTTCTGCCATACATCAACAAACTAGATATAGATATGTCCCCATCCTCTTGAGCCTCCCTCCTACCTCCCACCCCACCCCTCTAGGTTGACACAGAGCACTGGTTTGACATCCCTGAGTCATACAGCAAATTCCGCACTTGCTGTCTGTTTTACATATGGTAATGTATATGTTTCCATGCTACTCTCTCAATTAGTCCCATCCCTCTCCTTCCCCAGCTATGTCCACAGGTCTTCTCTGTGTCTGCGTCTGCATTGCTGCCCTGCAAATAGGTTCATCAGTACCATCTTTCTAGATTCCATATATATGTGTTGCTGCTGCTGCTGCTAAGTCGCATCAGTCGTGTGACTCTGTGTGACCCCATAGATGGCAGCCCACCAGGCTCCCCCATCCTTGGGATTCTCCAGGCAAGAACACTGGAGTGGGTTGCCATTTCCTTCTCCAATGCATGAAAGTGAAAAGTGAAAGTGAAGTCCTTCAGTCATGTCCGACTCTTAGCGACCCCATGGTCTACAGCCCACCAGGCTCCTCCATCCATGGGATTTGCCAGGCAAGAGTACTGGAGTGGGGTGCCATTGCCTTCTCTGATATATATGTGTGTTAATGTATGATATTTGTTTTTCTCTTTCTGACTAATTTCATTCTGCTTAATAGGCTCTAGTTTCATCCACCTCACTAGAACTGACTCAAATATTTTCCTTTTTATGGCTGAGTAATATTCCATTATACATATATATACATACACACACCCACCCACCCACACACACACACACACAGAGCCCATAGCTCTATCCATTCATCTATCAATGAACATCTAGGTTGCTTCCATGTCCTAGCTCACAGATTTTTTTTTTTTTTTTTACATGACCCAATTCTGGTCCATGAAATATATCTGAAATTCTCTCCATACTCAAGATGTATATCTTTTCTTATAGGTACCGTTCTATAGTACATAAATGGTCAGACTCTATAGTCAGAGGACCCACCACTGTCATTCGGTAGCTCCATCAGCCTCAGCAAATGAGTTCACGTCTCTTATGGCTGTTATTTGTCTGCTAAGTGAGGATAAGCATAGTACTTATCATAAAAAAAAAGAATAGTACTTATCTCATGGAATTGTTTTAGGATTACATGAGATAATGCATATACTTCTCTTAGTCTAATGCTTGACACTGGGTCATTGGTTAGTAATTATAAGCTATGATGATGACGATTTAAAACAAAACAAAAAGCTAGGAAATGCACTTTAACATAACCAGAAATGATATGTGGTGTTTGGTCTTGAATTCTTAAAGAAGTCATATATTTTAAGGAATTATTATTAATTTTTAAGGTGTATGTTATTATAGTTGCGTAAGATTTAGAGAGACTAGTAAACATGTGGAATGGCATCCAGGGATATGATTTGCTTTTAAATACTTTAGCAACAGAAAAACAGAAAGAAAGAAAAAAGGGAGAAGGAAGAAAGGGAGAAAGAAAAAGGAGAAGAAAGAAAGAAGAACAGAGAGAAATAGGTGGAGCAGTGTGGCAGAATTGAATGGTGTAAATTTCCTGGGATATAAGATCTGTGGGTGCTTGGTCTACCTTTTAGCATCTAGTGTGTATGATTAGTGAATTACCTCCTTAAAATTATCAATTTTTTATGCATACAAACAGTAAAGCATTGAAGGCAGTCCTTTTTTTCAGTTTCTTTGAAAGATGATAGATTTATTAATCTGATTTAGTCGTTAGCCCTATACATGGTTTGGATTCCATTCTGCTTGGAATAATATTCCTGGGTTCCTATGAACTGACAATAATATTTTTGATATTGTATTTGGCAGAACTTAACAGGAATGTTTTCTGAAGGTCTAGGACATTCAGTATTATAGTAACAAATATAGTAATATTGTCTTTAAAGTGTGAAGTCTGACTCATATATACAAGAAAATAGGCAACTTTTAGAAGATGAATGTTCTGTGAGAGGAAATACCTTATATGCTTAAGCAAAATCCTATGTCTATATAAGGACCAGGTTCCCAGAAACTCTGAATTAATAGAGGTTTGTCCAAAACAAGGTCCTCCTGTATAGCACAAGGAACTAAATTCAGTATACTGTGATAAAGCATAATGGAAAAGAATATGAAAATAAATGTATGTATATATATACATATATATATGTATAACCTAGTCACCTTGCTTGGAGAAGGCAGTGGCACTCCACTCCAGTACTCTTGCCTGGAAAATCCCATGGATGGAGGAGCCTGGTAGGCTGCAGTCCATGGGGTCGCTAAGAGTCGGACACAACTGAGTGACTTCACTTTCACTTTTCACTTTCATGCATTGGAGAAGGAAATGGCAACCCACTCCAGTGTTCTTGCCTGGAGAATCCCAGGGACGGGGGAGCCTGGTGGGCTGCTGTCTATGGGGTCACACAGAGTCGGACACGACTGAGGTGACTTAGCAGCAGCAGCAGTCACTTTACTTATACAGCAGAAATTAACACATCATAAATCAATTGTATTTCAATAAAATAAATTTAAAAAATAATAGAGGTTTGTCCTCCCAAAGGTGAGGACTTTCTACAGGTACATGAATAGCGGGTTACCTCTCGCCATGTCCTGGTTCATTCATTCACTTGTCTTACAGTCATAGAAGTAGCAGTGGGATGCCAGTAGCATGAGACCCTGCTGGAGACTCACGGGTGACTTCTGGAGCAGATGGCAGAAGGGATGCAGGACATACGCGAATAAGTTTATTTTGAGAAAGAGGAAGGTTGCTGCTTCTACTAGTGTGGGAGGAAAGGAGGGCAGCGGAATGGGTTTCAGATGTTGAAATGGAAAAGAGGGCATGGGTCTGTGGCCTTGACCTTTTATAAGAAAAGTGGAGGAACAAAATGAGCTGCTGTTGGAGAGCAGAAAAGAGAAGGAAAGGGAGTTCAGGGCTGAAAGTGAATTGCACAAACAAGGTCAGTGGCCTTTGAGCAAAAATGTGATAGGAAGTGAGTTACTGATGAATACTCGCCGAGTTCAGGAAGGCCCCTGCAAGAGAGATGTCTGAAATTGGTGGTGACTCCTGGCTCCCAAGGTAGCTACTTTTTGCCAGGTGTGCTCAGGAAAGAGCTATCAGGTGGTAGAGCTGGAGCCTGACACATCACATTTGGATAAAACAGAATGGGAATCTAGCATAATGAGGAGAGAATTAAAGAAATTACAACCATTACTTCCAGTTGGTCTCTTCAGAGGCTGACACGATCTAAAAGTCTTTCATTTTTGAGAGAAAATTAAAGAACTCAGGCTTCTTTTGAAAAGACTTAGGTACTTGGAGATTTTTTCAAGGCCTTACAGCTGTTGGAGAGAATAGTTATTTAGTCCACTCTTAGAAAAAATGCTAATATTTTTGTGTCTGTATTATAGTACATAACACAGTTAAGAGAGCACATGTGATTTTTTAATTCTTCGAGCACTGTGCTAGAATTTCTCATTTCATACCTCATTTACAACTTATTATAGTGTGATCACACAAATTCAGCATCTATATTTTTACATAAATTAGGAGCATTTGTTGTTTGGAATGTAGAAAGAGGGTTGGTGTAGATCTCTTTTTATAGTTTTGTGTTTCAAAATTAACTGGAAATTGTAACCTCTCCAAAGTAAAGCAGTAATGGAGGGGAAATTTTCTGACTGGCCATGCATGCAGGGAGCATGACTGAGAACAGAAATAGAAGAAGGCGTTCAGAGGTCCTCTTTGGATTGTGGCAACATCAACCATTCCATACGGCCCAGCGTGCTTCCTGCTGTGTCTAGACGAGCTGGCACAGATTTCTCTGTGGGTGTCTGTACATCACTGACCCCACAGTGACCTTCCCTCGGGCCTCCTGTTTAAAGGCATGAGTGCTTTCCACTCTCCCACATCTTTTCCATCATTTGATTCTTCCAGCAGGTGCACAAAAATTGAGATTGTTGTCACTTCGAAGTTAATCAGATTCTTTGGTTACATTATGTTGCATACAAAAAAATACTGCTCTAGAGGTGTAGTGATGTTAATAGGAGAGATTTTCAGAAATGGACCAGGAGGAGGATGTAAATTAAAAGAAACAAATAACTGTGTTCATGCTGCAAGAACACCCAGCATAGAAGTGATGCACTGTTTTTCTCTGTAGCATTTTAAGAGCCACACAATTCCAGTTATTTCTGAAATTGTAAATTATTATGTTATTATAAGAAAAAGTGACTGGAATTTTAAGGGGTAGAAAACTGAAAACCCATAGACTAAGTGGGTTTAGACTGACTTTCTCATCCCCTTTAGCTCCAGACACTGTGCAGCCTATTTGACTCATGGTACTTTGTGCAATGTTTTAGAAATTGATCAGATTTAACCCACATTCCTGTGTTTTAAAGGATGACCAGATTGGTATTCTTTTCACCAGGATTCTGATCAGCTGTGTCTTTCCTCCTCTGCCCTGTGTCTGCTGCCTAGAGGGAATTCAGATTAATTTAGTTTCCCTAAATTTCAACTACATCATGCTTACACAGAGCAACCCACCTTGCCAGGACTTCTTTGCTTTTCACTGACATTTGTTTCGTAAGTGATTCAACACCAACAATAGAATTGTTCATGATATGGCCCTAGTTAGTTCCTTTTTTGAGGGTAAGGATACCCTCTTGTTATCTTTCTGTTCCCAGAACCTTGCAGAATGCCCTACACAGGCTGGGCATTAATGCAGTTAATGTGTTAGTCACTCAGTCGTGCCCGACTCTTTGTGACCCAATGGACTGCAGCCCACCAGGCTCCTCCATCCTCAGTCCATGAGATTTTCCAGGCAAGGATACTGGAGTGGGTTGCCATTGAAAGTAATTTACAAATCTCTCACTATTGTTGAGGCAAAGTATGAAAAGATCATGTCATTATTGCTTAATTTTTGCTGTTTTCCTTCCACTCCAGTGAGGATGTGCTTCTTGATAAGAGAGAGAACACAAGGTTGAGTGCATCAGAAAAGTCGATAGTTTTCTTTCATGCTCACTTGTGTTAATCAGAGCTTTGCTCTTAGATATGTCTCTATGGGAGCATCATTTGCAAAATCTGTTCTAAAAAAAAAAGTAAATAAAAGCTGGCAGATAGTTTATAGACTGTCCTCGACTTACAGTGTTTCAATAGGGTTTTTTTGACTTTACAGTGATGAACATTAAAGCAATGAACATTCACTGGAAACTGTACTTGGGATTTTGATCTTTCCCTGAGCTAGCCATGTGAGCTATAGTACTCTGTTGAAGCTGAGTGGGTTTATCAGGACATAACCCTATAAACTGAGGAAAATCTGTGTAGCATCTTCTCCTAAGTACTTCCATTTGGAGATCTTTGACAAAAAAGCTAAACAGAGACTGCATCTTTTTATTTCTGTTGAGCATCAGAGATTACGTGCTATTGTTGTTGAATCACTGATCTTCATTCATTCAGCAAACAACTACTGGTCTCCTTCTCAGAGCCACGCACTGATCTGGACACTGGGGACACGTCAATGAATAAAAAATTTAAAAATTCTTGCCTTCCCAAAACTTACATTCTGTTGTTCTTTGAAAGACTATTAAGCTTGAAGTCAAAAATTATTTTTAAATGCTAGAGTTTCTCTGTGCATGGTAATCAATATGCTATTTTCATTTTACAAAAAATACTTGTGGTGTCTAGAGCAGTGCTTCCTAAACTTCCCAGTGCATTTTCCAACTTATGAACACTGAAGAGCTCTTCAGAAAATAATGTGCTTATTCTAATACACATGAATATTTGCATATCATTGTAGAGGCCTTGTAGCTCCCTGGTTAAAAAGAAAAAGCCTTTGACCTTTAGAAAGTCCTATTGCAGGCATCATCTAGTTAATAAATAGTATTTAATGATGAAGTATAGTTGATAATTTTTTTGATTGTAGTTGATGTACAACATTGTATTAGTTTCAGATGTACAGCAAATAGATTCCGTTATAGACATACATATATTTTTCTCAGATTCTTTTCCATTAAAGATTATTATAGTTCCCTGTGCTTTGTAGCAGATCTTTATTATTTATCTATTTTTATATATAGTGGTATACATCTGTTAATCCTATACTCCTAATTTATCCCTCCCCTCCCCTATTCCTTTCCCCTTTGGTGACCACCATACGTTTTCATTTTTTAAAGTTGTAATGAATATAAAGAATCTGTCAGTATCAGTGAGCTCTTGAAAGGGACATTTGATTTTGGCTTATTTCATTTTAAAACTTAGGACATATTTTTGAGATGATAGATGTATGAAAGACATTTTACTTATTGTTTTTGCAGGGCTTGAATTACTTGGATTTTCATTATTTATTCTGTTTTATAAAGGTTTCCTTTACCTTTGCAAAGAACTGCATGCTTCAACCCAGAGTAGTTATAAAGAGCTCAGGTTTGCTTTACTTTCAAGATTCCTTATTATAGATACTTTGCCTAACAAAGAACCATTGTTAGAAAGGTCAAAATAATTACTGTATATAAATCAGAGCGATTCCTCTCTCACGAAATGTCACAGTGTTTACCATAATCAAATTAATGAAAATTCCAAGAATAAGCATAAGACATTCTGCCTATAAACAGGCTTTCTTATTTCACAGTCCCTGGTTCTGTTGACCAGATCGTCTCATCACCTACTTTTAGTTAGCTCTCTGAGGAACTTTTTTCTAGTGGAATTCTTAATGAGTTCTCTGGAGATAGACACAAGCAAGTATTTTCCTGAGTTGCTCAATTGCACAGTTAAGCTGTTTCTAAGGATTTAACTTGAATTCAACAATGGGATTTTTAGAACATCAACGTTTTAGAACTTATTGCCATTATGGGTTTTGTCCAATCAACAGTTGATCCAAATCTTTTCTTTCATTCATTGGTCTGTACACTGGTCTGCAGGTGGTCTGTACATCACTTATTTGTAACTTTAAACTGCATTTCTTTTTTGAGTTTTGCCTTCCTAAAAAGAGTTCTGATTCAACTAGCTTTATACTCTGGGAAAAAACCAAAAACAAAAACATGAAATGGTTTTAAGTCATTCTAAGTAGTAAGAAAGAATCAGCTTGGTGTTCAGCATTGGCTGTAGTTTAAAAAATTATCTTCCCTTTCATTGTTCAACTAAAGCAAAATCCTTTATTGTCCTTATAAAGCATCCCTTTAGTTGATTGCTTAGTCCTTCAACTTCAAATATTTGTCAAGTGAATCTGGGCTTGGACAGTAATATTAAAAAAGAAAACTCAGAATCTGTCTGCTGTTTACGTAAACTACTGTGGAAAACCTGGTATCAGTGATCCTTCTTGTTTCATTTCCCTTTAGTCAGTCAGAAGAGCTCATGACCCTTGTGTTGCTTTACTTTTAAAATTAGAAAGCATATTAATAGCTTTTTCTAGGAAGACTTGCTTGAGGAGTTGGTTTTATTTATTGACAAGGAAACACTTTGTTTGCATCCGTCATATGTTGGGAGACGAAAGGGGAGAAGTCATTGGCCTGAACATATCAGGCATGTGTTGCCTGTTTCCTGGTGTATGTGATGGTCATAAAGGACAGTCAGCAATTCTGACTCATTAGGGCTTAAGCATTTGGGTCAAAACTGTGGCTGTTAACTGTGACTGTGCTTTTAAACATTCAAGGAGCTTTTAGATCCATAGTACAGTAAGTCAGGATCCCCAGGCTGGGACCTGGGCTTTCTACAGCTGCCCAGGGGAGTGTCGTGCACACCCACATTACCAGATGGCCTGGACGAGAGTCCCTTCTTCTGTGCCATGGTAAACACTGAAACTTTTGGTCCAGTGGCCACCCCAGGGCAGCTAGCGCACTTTCCCCTCACTTTGCTAGGGTATCTTGCCTGGTCAGTGGCAGGACCAGCTCCTGGTACTGTGACTATTTAGAATGCTCCTTGGGTTGTCCTTTGCCACTTGTCCTAGGAAAGAACATAGTAACAGTTCCCTGCGCAGGTTATTGGAAGCAGCTTACAATGTTAGTCAATCAGAAAGCGTTTGAGAAAATGAAGGAGAAACAGTGAAATGGAAGCACGGAGATCAACATCTATCATATAGTATGGCCTTTTGGGGAGAGGCCCTAGAGTCAACTCAGCAGAGCCTTTCCCCTTCCTCTCCTCCTTCCATCTTCTTGCTCCGAATGTTTCCTCCTTGGTTCTTGGACCATCTCCCTGCATGACTACTCAGTGTACAATAAATAGTAATTTTCCTCACACATAGCATAGTTACATTTAAGACAAGGAACTTGGTTCTTTCAAAGATGCTACATGGGGTATTTTTTTGGTACAGCTGTTTTATAAAAATATGCATGCCTGTGTGCTAAGTTGCTTCAGTTGTATCTGACTCTGTGCAACCCCATGGACTGTAGCCTAGCAGGCACCTCTGTCCATGGGATTCTCCAGGCAAGAATACTGGAGTGCGCTGCTGTGACCTCCTCCAGGGCTCTTCCCGACCCAGGGATGACACCTGTGTCTCCTGCATCGCAGGTGGATTCTTTACTGCTGAGCCACCAGGGAGGCCCTCTATAAAGTATAAGCACAACAGAACCAGATAGTTCTTTTTCCAGTTTGTGTACCAGAACACGACCATCCAAGTGTTTTCTCTCTTTTGTTACTGTTGCTTTTGGAGAACATAAATTTATTTCAGTGTTTTAACTGTCCAAAATGATTTTGAAAGTATTCTTTGCAATTTTTGTGGATTAATCAGACTTCAACCTCAATATATTATCATCATAAATTATTGTATAAAGTATATGTTGTATAACTTTCACAAACATTAAAGCACTAGGTAGCTATACATTGTGTAACTTTCACAAACATTAAACCACTAGGCATTCCTAACTATAGGTACATTGCTTCTTATAAGAGGGGAGCTATAGAGTTATAAACAAAAATCCATATAGAGAAATACAAAAATGTCCTTGATGCTGGTCATCCCTAACTATGGGTACATTGCTCTATGAAATCAAATGATTGTCCTAGGAGTGCTATATTGGAGAGCCACTTGATATGATGACTCAGAAAGCTGGGAGGACCCTCCCACATCTGTCCAGAAGGCCTCCAAGACCCTAGGTAGGGCCATTAGAAGGACAGCTGCTTCTGTGTGTTAGAAGGAGGCATGGGAAGATAGGAGCATCTTATCCTGCTGAGAAGAGAAGCCATTAGGGTCTTCAGATCTCTACTGTGCCGCCCACATTATTTGCATCATTGGTAAGAACTTTTCTACCAACTATGCTGTTGAAATAGGCATAAACTCCCTAAACACAGATAAGTTTGTGGCTTTATTTATTTTTGTCTGGCTTCATGCGTTTTTTAATAATTATTTTTTTATTTTATTGTACATATTCACAATAAAAACCCTGGGTTCACATGGTATGGTTAGACTTGCTCTTTTTGTGTCTGTTATGAGATGTGCTGTTCTTATGAAGATAGCTTTGTGGTTAAGACCTGAGACTTTGGAATCAGACCCTGGAAATTAATTTCCTGGCTCCACCCTTGACTGACCGTGCAACTTTGGCCAACTTACCCATTATCTCCAAACTCCAGCTTTCTCATTTGTAAAACGGGGATGGGAGGGGCTCCTCCCTTATAGGGTGATTATGAAACTTAGAGAAAAATCTGTGTAAAGTGTATGTACACCAGGATGGGGTGTATTTTGAGTTGTACTATTTTTCCCCGGGATATCTGGGGATGAATGTGCCCACTGTTACTTCACTATGTTGGTTTTCTCAAATCCTTTTTTAGAAGAAGGCACGTTATAAATAATAAATAATTGTGATTTTTCATTCTTTATTTCCAAAGACACAATTTACTCTTGTTGATTTATCACACAATGATTCATAATGGCTCACACAAGGAATTCAGGTGGACACTAAATTTCTCTGGCAGTGAAATTTCCTCTGGGAGCACACAGCATTGTAAGGGGAAGTCAAATGATGATTTTTCTCTGCTAGTAATAATATCAAATCCCATTTCTTCAGTATTGCTGAAAGTGTTCTATGTGCTAATTCATTGTTTGATGATGAAGAAGGAGCCATTCCCATTTGAAAATATGTCACCATAGATACTTCCATTACAATATAGTTGTTATAATAAAGACCTAGAATGTGCATGGTGGACAGAGTTACATGGCATGGACTAGAATCTAGAGTGATCTTGAAGTTAATTAGGTGACTCTTACATCTGATGGTAAGGTCCCATTGATTGATATGTCCCTGGAGAATTTCATGTATTTCGCTGCCATGAAGTGTAAAAGATGTTATATGGAAGACAGTGAACGTTGCTACCCAATAATTTGTATTTTTTCCCTAAAAGATTGTATTTGTTCAGTCTTTAAATACCTAGAAGGTACAAAATCATTAGCTGATATCTGGGAATGGAAATAGTAAGTATGCATATCTTATAATAGAACACTTTTTTTGCTTTGTTTTTAAACTTTTTATTTTCTTGGAGTATAGCCAATTAACAATATTGTGGTAGTTGCAGGTAGATAGCAAAGGGACTCAGCCATACATATACATGTATCCATTCTCTCCCAACCTCCCCTTCTCTTCCAGGCTGGTAATAGGACACATTTTAAATTGACAAAAACTAATTTTGTTTTCTGATCAGAGTTGCCACTCTTTGACTCAACTGTAGAAGGTTGAAAATATCTTTGTAGGTGGCCACAAAAGTTTTTGAGAGAATTTTAGAAGATGTGCCATGGTGGAATGTCATTGACTTATTTAGTTTCTTCCCTGGCCTTAAAGGCAACATATTGGCATTCTCCAAATGTGTGTGAGTGTGTGAAAGCGTGAAAGTGTTTATCGCTCAGTCCTGTCTGACTCTTTGTGACCTCCTGTGTCAATGGGGAAACAGCGGAAACAGTGTCAGACTTTATTTTTTTGGGCTCCAAAATCACTGCAGATGGTGACTGCAGCCATGAAATTAAAAGACGCTTACTCCTTGGAAGAAAAGTTATGACCAACCTAGATAGCATATTCAAAAACAGAGATATTACTTTGCCAACAAAGGTCCATCCAGCCAAGGCTATGGTTTTTCCTGTGGTCATGTATGGATGTGAGAGTTGGACTGTGAAGAAGGCTGAGCACCGAAGAATTGATGCTTTTGAACTGTGGTGTTGAAGAAGACTCTTGAGAGTCCCTTAGACTGCAAGGAGATCCAACCAGTCCATTCTGAAGGAGATCAGCCCTGGGATTTCTTTGGAAGGAATGATGCTAAAGCTGAAACTCCAGTACTTTGGCCACCTCATGCAAAGAGTTGACTCATTGGAAAAGACTCTGATGCTGGGAGGGATTGGGGGCAGGAGGAGAAGGGGACGACAGAGGATGAGATGGCTGGATGGCATCGCTGACTCGATGGACGTGAGTCTGAGTGAACTCCGGGAGTTGGTGATGGACAGGGAGGCCTGGCGTGCTGCGATTCATGGGGTCGCAGAGTCGGACACGACTGAGCAACTGAACTGAACTGAACTGAACTGTGTCCATGGGATTCTCCAGGCAAGAAAACTGGAGAGAGTTACTATGCCCTCCTCCAGGGGATATTCCCGACCCAAAAACTGAATCCACATCTCTTGCAGATGGGTGACAGGTTCTTTAACACTAATACCACCTGGTGAGCATGTGGGTGGGTATTTATTTGTAATTCAAAGATTCTGAAATGTGTTGCTATAGTTCTTTTTTTTTTCTTCTGAAACCATTTGCCAATTAAGTGGTTGCTCTATCACCAAAGCTGAAAGAAATTGAATTTGTATACCAACAACTTGTCACCGGATGAATAAAAAAGATTTTGTTTAATTGACCATAAGAGAGTTTTTCCCCCTCTTAGAAGTCTGTGTTTTACAAAAATTGCACATGACTTTTTTCTCCGTATTACCCATCTTCAGTCTATTTTTAGACTGAAGGCATGCTTAAGTTAAGGGATATGGCTTAGTAAATATTGATATTCTTTCTGAAACAGGATATGATATAATACTTGCATAATCAGGATTCTGTCTAGACTAGTGAAATTAAAATAGTGACAGGGCAAAAGGAATCCCTGAAATGGAATGCTTTAGAAAACTTTTCACCAAAATATTGATACAATTTGTGAATATAAAATAGTATTTTATATCAACATTAAAGTCAAGGTCTCAATATCTGGAATGCTGTATTGACTTTTGTAATTAATATTATTGTTATTTATCATTTTGACTGATCTTTCAGAAGGTAAAGTGGCATTTGTTTCAAATGTTTTCATCTGGATAAAGAGGAGTCTCAAACATAAATGCACCTCAAAAATATAGAATAGAGCATGCTGCCTATAATCAGAAAAGGGGAAAATGATCACACTGCTTTCATTTTGGGCTAAAATATAATCAATAAATACATCAGTAGATGCTGCCCAAGAAGCAAAACCAAATATTGGTCTTAAACTTTAGGAGTTTTGACCAACTAAAACCAAATACTTAAATCTTTCTGAAGCTTCACATTTGTTTAGTAAAATGTATTTCCAAAATCATTTTTCTAAGAATACTTCATTAAAAAAATTACGAAGGAACACTTTCAAACCAGGGATGGCTTTGAAACCTACTAAATCAAGTTTAGCCCAGAAAGAGTATGGAGAGAGTTAGGACCAGGCTTCACTGAGTCAGTGGGTGTCCCTTACAGATGAATTTCTTCTGTATCTCAATGTTCTGTAAATATGCCCAGTTATTCTATGAAGCAGAGAAAATAATTTATTTTATAGCATTCAAATGAGGGTAGGTATTATGTGGCATAGAATTCCTACTCAGTCACACATCAGCTCTGTGATCTAGGACAAAACTATTTACTATTTCTTAGTTTTCCCAACTATAAAATGACATAATAAGAGTACCAACTTCCCAAGGGCATTGTGAGGATAAAAGGGGTTAATCCATGTAAAGTCCTTAGCAGAGTGCCCATTCTCAAATAAACAATAGTATTTTCTTAAAGAAATAGTATTACCTAGTGCTATGATTATTTTAAAGTGTAATTCATGTTTCCCCAAGATGAATTTTTGTACATTTCCTTTTAGTACATCTTAAATTTGAAATAATAGTGAATATTCTTCCACTCTGAGGTGAGCTTCATCACCTTTGCTATGAATTATAGTAAATGACAATTGAATAAGATTAATTTAACTCTGCAGTCTTGGTAGAATCTGTCATTTCCAGCCTCTGCCTCAGAATTATATGGGAACTTTGTATGCTTCATTTGAGAATCCTTGCAGCAAGTTATATTTTCCTCATTGGATCTCATCAGCCACTGCTCTGTGGGATAACACATAGGTAATAGGTGCAGGAAGTGACCCCATAGACATGTGTATTGCTTGCCCTTTGTTGTGTGGAAGATCAGGGATAGGCATTAACAAAGGACAGAATGAGCCAGGTAGTTGAATCTGTTAAATATATCTGTCTTGATTTAGATGGCAAAAGAGAATAAAAATGTTCCAAAACAGCCATAAATTTAAAACCATATGCTTCCTTAGAGATCTGATTATGGTTCTCATTTCTCCCCCTATGGGGAGAAGGGAGAGTTTGGAAGACAGTGCCATTATTTATGGCAAGAACCAAGTGATGAATATGCATGGAGACTTGGAAAGGTCTGAGCCTTCCTAATGCCTTACTCTCCCTTTCTCTGCTTGATCCCTAGACCGAAGGAAGCTACTGACCAAGGCTAGCCATTTGCTAATTTCACATTTTGGAGATTTTAGCTGTATGTTCTCTGCCTGAGGCAGCCAGCCATTTGATTCTATACTGGGCACCAGGATATTAAAATTCAGAAGCTTGTGGTAGCTGGTGCATTAATGTGGGGGGCAGAGGTGATACTCATTTTATTTTTTTTTTAATATAAATATTGTAACACATTACCTTGAAATGACTTGAATTAGTGGCTGATCAACAGCATTATTTGTATTTAAATCCAGGTGTTCCTGCAATTTGAATTGCAAGTTCTGCAGGCATTGTGAGGTCTTCTATTCCTTTGTGGACCAAAGAATATTTAGGTTTCACTACCTGGTCTCTCTTTTTGTGTTTTGGATTAGGTTTATAAGAGCATAAAATACTAAGCCTTCTAATGGATTGTTAGCACTCGGAATAATGTTCATGTATGATGTGAAGTAAATACTGTGACGCAAAGCATGAAAAATAATCTTAGGTACAAATACACAGAACATGTTAAGTCAGATTTTTTCCTTTTAGTGTCCTTGTTTCTACTTTTTAAAGTAATAGTGATGATTTCATGGATATGGAAACTTTCTAAAAGTTAATTTTTTGTTTGTTTGCATATATATGTTTTCTGCTTTTGCACATTCTGCTTTGCCAGCTTTGTCAGAAGTGAAGCAAATGTTTACTGTCTTGGGTACTCTTCTAATTTATATACACAGTTTTGATATCAGTGAAAAGCCTAAAAAATTTTGAGTTTAACCTTTAGGACAAAGAGCAGCTAGAAAGGTGACGAGTCCTTAAATATTAATTAATTCTAAAAATATTCAACTTCTTTTCTCTTGTAGCGAGAGATTTTTCTTGAGGCTAAATAGAAACGGGCTTCCCAAAGCCCCAGATAAACCAGAACGACACTGCTCTCTCTTCGTGGTAAGTGGATCTTGTTTTATCAAGGAGGCAGATTCTTTCTTAAGTACTTTATCTTATTTAAGAGACGTAAGTTATTATGAGAGAACATAGTAGATTTGCTGAAACTTTGTAAATAACACATAAATTACAGTGAAAGTGGTATGAAAGTGTTAGTTGCTCAGTGGTGTCTGACTCTTTGCCCATCAGGCTCCACTGTCCATGGGATTTCCTAGGCAAGAATACTAGAGTAGGTTGCCATTTGCTCCTCCAGGGGATCCTCCTGACACAAGGATCAAACCCGGATCTCCTGCATTGCAGGAGATTGTTTGCTGTCTGAGCCACCAGGGAAGAGTGTAAATTACCATGATGCCCTGAAATCTGAATGCCAGCTTTCACAATCACACCTTTGTCCCATCAGTGTGTATGAGAGCCTGTTCTTTATGGCTGAAGCCCAGTGTGACAGGGCTCAGAGTGGCACGTGGCATTTAGTATGTATTTAAGAAATATTTAAAGAATGAGTGAGCTAGAGACTGAAAAAAGAATGGGCTTTTCTTTTTTAAGTCTTATTTGACATCTGTAGGCTTACAGTAAAGTTGATCACAGTGGTATTTTTAGAACAGGATTTGAATTATGTGCTTCTGCTCCAAAAAATCCAAGAATGCTCATATTTGTCTTTCTTCTGTTATTTGTTAAAACAATGTGCTATCCCTTCAAGTGTTTCTGCCTAAAGGATGAGTTCTACAATGACCAGACTTTGTTTTTCGGTAGGATTTGGGGAGCAGCGAGCTCAGAAAGGACATCTACATCACTGTGCACATCATCCGAATCGGTAGGTGTGACACTTGGCGTGATAGGAGCATGACGGGGAGAACTGCCCAGAGGCTTCTGTGTACTTGTGATTTATGTGCTGTCTGGGTCAAAAAGAAGTCCAAGCAAGATCTGAATCCCATATTCGCAGAATTTGGGATTCTGGTCTCCCCAGACTCTCACACCGCCATAAATAGAGTTTGTTCTGTCTCCATATAAGTCATTAGTTAGTTTGCTGCATTTCATTTAGTTTTATTGGACTTTCTAAAAATATTGGATTCATACACTTGGTATTTGTCTACTCAAATTCTAATTTCTGTTAACAGCATACATTAAACTTTTAGGAGCTGGATTTTCTACACATTTATGAAAACTTTACACCAACTGGCATTTCCCAAAGTGTGGAAGGCTGCAGAACATTATTACACAAGGTGCTATAAGAAAAAGGCTACGGAAAATTGAATGCTGTATATATATTTTTCACTTGTATAATTTCGTCAGCTTATTAAAGAGTCTTGAGAAATCCTACTGGGAAGAATAAAATTGCTTCTCTAACTTTGTTGACCCTAGCTCTCTCCAGATTTGATTTGACTGTGGAAACACTTATATAATGTTACACTTACTAACCTCTTGCAGAACACACTTTCAGTGTTCTATGATGCCCTTGCACATCAAAACCAAAATATGGTCACTAGGTTTACACATGTAAGACCTCTAAAAGCAGGCATTTTATGCCAGAGGAAATACATGGTGGAACCTAAGTCATTTCTCTAGGAAAGCTAACCAACTGATACTGAGAACTGGCTTCTCCTTCCTCACTAACTGTTACACGACTTGCTGAGGAAAACTTCTGCAGAATAGTGATATCTCACCATGCAGTCCCGCATGGTGATTTTTTTTTTTAATGGTTTTTTATTTTATACACACGATGACCCCATTTTGCATTGAGAGAGACTATAAAACGTTGTTTCAACAAAGATTTTCTAAGCATTTTTTTCCTCATAAAAGTCTGTTCTGAAAAACCCATTTAATTTTATCTTCTTTTCATATTTGAGGGGCAGTAGAAATAAATAAATAAGTGAACTGTCTTTGGTTTTGTTTTAATTTTCTTTTTATACATGAGTATGGGGTGTGGAAATTGGAAAGAGTCTTTTAAAACTGGCAAAGTTGTAATGCGTGTTTCTGTTTGTTTATGAGATAGAGCCTCTGTCTGTGCCCAGGATGGCAGGGGTGCAGTTTATGGAATTCTTTGTGGTTTTTAAAAAATTTATTCAAATTTGTCACAGCAATTGTTAATGTAAAATGTGATTTTGGATATCTTCATGTAAACATGGATACAATTTGAACATAATCTTCTACAAATTTGAGATAAAAAGTAAACCACTCTAGCTTTCAGAACTTTTAGAAAAGTATCTACAGGCTTTTGGTGGTAGAAAATGATCACATGTCTTGCTTGCCCATGGGCTGGGTACCTCTGTCCTTCACTCCCAGGATACAGCTGAGGAAACGACTGCATAGTATTACCCATCACAGGGCTGCCTTTCAAATACCTGGCATTTGATTAGTGGCTGTATATTTTACTAAGCTATTTATGATCATTAAGTCATCAGAATGAATGTTGAATCCTAAATTACCTACCTTCCTTCCCTAAGCTTTGATCGAATTAATTCTATATTGACATTACTGCAAAAACTTGCCTGATGATCAGTCCAATAATAATGAAGGTAAGAAATTCAGAAAAGTTAAGATTTAATCTGCTTCAGTGAAATAAAGGAGTGGAAGATCCTTGTCTATCAGGGGCAAGTAGAAGAATTATTCTAGAAAGAGTAAGAACTTTTTCTAGATTATTCCTTGTATAGACTTAATAAGAAAAGGGCACACTGACCTGCACTGGCTGCCGAGAGCTGGAGTAACAGTACCTGGCCTGGAATTTGAGGCCTCGTCTTTGATCGGAAAAAAGGGGAGGAAATAAAGATAAATAGTTTTCCCACACTAGATTCATAAATAACTGCATGATTTCTATTTAGCAGTGATTGGTTCAACTTGCAACAAAACAGATAATGGCCATTCATAATTATAAAGGGCAGGCCTGAACAGAAATACTTATATTGCTTATTTATCAGCCCAACAAACTTAGTTGGTCTTTTACCACATTTGTTTATACCCACTACACAAGTTTTCATAATTTTAGGTATATTTATCCCTTTTTTATCATGAACAATCATTATAGGCTTTCACCATGAAACAAAAGCATCTCATGTATTTTCTACCATAGGGAATACCCATTCCTCTTACCAGTATATTTGTAATTATTGAAACTATTTGCGTATTACCCAACCAGTAGCCCTAGCTATATAGCTAACAGCTAATATTACAGCTGGACACCTCCTAATTCATGTAATTGGAGGAACAACCTTTGCCCTAATAATTGTTAGTCCTACCACAGCCTTCATTACATTTATTGTCCTTGTTTTGCTTACTATTCTTGAATTCCCAGTAGTCAGGTTTACGTATTCACCCTGCTAATAAGCCTGTACCTACATGAGCCCCTGTGCTGCCTGCATGTGCTCTCAGTTGTAGCTGACTCTGCAACCCCATGGACTGCAGCCCACCAGGCTCCTCTGCCCATGGGAGTCTCCAGGCAAGAATACCGGAGTGGGTTGCCATTTCCTCCTCCTGGGGATCTTTCCGACCCAGGGATCGTACCCACACTTCTTGCGTCTCCTACATGAGCAGGTGAATTCTTTACCACTGTACCACCTGGGAAACCCTGTACCTATATGGTAATACCTAATGACTCTCCAAACCCATGCATGTCACATAGTAAACACCGGTCCCTGATCTCAGAGGAGTCCTCTCAACTCTTTTTATAGTGTTGAGTCTAGTATATGATTTCATTGTAAATCAGCATTCTTATTATCCTTAGGCCTGTTAATCAATATATTAGTAATATACCAATGAAAATGAAACATCATCCAAGAAAGTACATTTCAAGGCTGTCACACATTAATTATTCAAAAGGGACTTCAAAAGGGAAAAATCCTTTTCATTATGTCGGAAGTCCTCTTCTTTTTTTTGTTTTTTTTTTTCTGTGGTTTTTACCACCATTAAGTGGTATTCCAGCTTCTATTTATAAATATTACTCTGAAGTTGATATATCAGAGGGGCAGTTTTCCTTTATTACTGAAGAATGAAAGCCAAATTGAATACTGCCATTCCTCTCTTTTTTTCTATTTAGCGTTGGATTTGGAAAGTACTAGAGCCATGCAGACATGCTGTAGCAGGACTTCAGTCAGATGGAAACAACGTGCAGATCTGTTCCCTAGCATCTGGAAACAGACTGGCAGACTTTTTTCATTATTTCTCCTCACGTTAGCTTGTTATGTTACAGCTCCAGTGTGCTTTTTGCTTTCAGTTTTCAAAATAACCCGTTGGTAATTAAATGCAACAATAAATTAAAACAGTATCTCAACCACAGATTTTGAAATGTCTAACAATTTAAACAGTAGAAACCATGTCAGAGTTAAAAAAGGATCCCTGGAGATCTCAGCCTGCGTACTGAGCTGGGAAAGAACATGCTCATTTGCTCACCTGTGCTTACTTGCTATACCGTCAGGTAATCTCAAATCACTTCTTTTCAGAGGTGAAATGTTTGAAATCATTTTTTGAAATATGGAGAATCTTACAAGTAGAGAATGAAATAGGCACCCCTACTGCCTTTTTGGATGCGATTCTCCTGGGGTGCCTTCATGAATGCTTCGGGAAGGGTACCCACACCTGGGCTCAGCTTCAGTCTTCATGTTTTATAGGTAACAGCCAATGGCCAGAGTTTGCACTGCGTGCCCAAGGTCACACAACTATGTGGTCTGAGGGGAGAGTTCAGAATGGAGGCAACAGTTGCTCCAAATCTGTGTCTTTACCATCACCCATTACATTTCATATGGCTTATGTTAGAGCTGTATGTGTCTCGTCTTAAACTGGATTAATCAAATGGCTCCTTGAACTAGGTGTGCTTTTTAATTGAACAGGTCGAATGGGGGCAGGAGAAAAAAAGAATGCCTGCAGTGTCCAGTACCGGCGACCCTTTGGCTGTGCAGTTCTTAGCATTGCTGACCTGCTGACTGGAGAGACGAAAGATGACCTCATCCTGAAAGTGTATATGTAAGGAGCTTGCACATGATGTGGGCTGGGGTGGGCATGGGGGTACATGGGGATCTTATGTGGTGAATCCTGCTTTCTGTGGGTAAAGGAAGAGCCAGGGATGCACAGAGTTTAAGCCATTCCTCAAAAACTTAATCATCTCTAGGCCTACTACAATTGAGCCTACAAATCGTCATTTGCCTTTCAGAGGATTATGAAATTGAGAACC
>NW_011495076.1:7257579-7268953 GCF_000754665.1 Bison bison bison | reverse complement strand
AATAGATAGCTTACCCACTGGGTGGACCATCCCCTGCATAGAATACCTCCCAAGAATTTAAAACCTGTTATATCTTTACCCTCGGAAAGTTCGTTTGTTCTTGGAAAATGGAAATAGTTTTTAACATAAACTGATTATAATTAAGAAAAAGGAAGTTCAGATTGGGTGATTCCCCTCTTACTTTATGTATTATTAGTTTATTATGTGGTGGTTTCGTCGCTAAGTCGTATCTGATGCTTTGCAACCCCATGGACTATATTCCGCCAGGGTCCTCTGTCCATGAGATTTCCCAGGCAAGAATACTGGAGTGGGTTGCCATTTCCTCCTGCAGGTGATCTTCTTAAAGATGGAACCCAGGTCTCCTGCATAGCAGGAGGATTCTTTACTGACTGAGTCACCAGGGAAGCCCATTTGTGGGCTTCCCTAACAAAGCACCATAAACAAGCAGGCTTAAGCCACAGACATTTATGGTCTCACTGTAATGGAAGCCACAGTTCCCAGATCACAGTGTTGGCTATGCTGATTCTTTCTGAGGGCTGTGAGGGGGATTCTGTTCCCTGCTTCTCTCTCCTGGTTTCTGGTGTCCTGTAGATGCATGACCTGATGTATGCCTTCATCATACATGACTTTCTCCAGGTGTGTGTATCTGTTTCTGTAACCACATTTCCCCTTTTTATATGGGCCTAGTTAGTTATACTGGGTTAGGACCCACCCTAAACAGCCTAATTTTAACTTGATTATCTGTGTAAAAACCCTATTTCCAAATAAGATCCTCAGAACGTGGTTTATGCATCTTTTGAGGGTCAGTGGCAGCAGATACAGTTCAGTTTGAACATTCCACGAAGAAAATCCACTTAATGTACTCCACACCCTAAGTTTTTAAAAAGGCACATGGTTTTCGCTTGCCCTTCCCTGAGCACCTGCCCGCAGGTCTGACAATGGAGAGATGACACACGGTGCCATCCTCAGAGCAGATGCACTGGGAATGGGGGATCTGGGATCCGCATTCCTGATTTGAGGACCACACTGCTGACCTCCTCTGTGAGTGAGCTTGCTTTTGTTATCTGTTCCAGCTGTTGCAGCGTGTACCAATGTGGAGGGGACCCACGTGGCCCACTACCTGTGGGATATATACCTCAGGTTGCTTTTTGACAACAGCTGCAGGATTTCTTGGATTTATCCATCTTCTACCCAGAGGCCCTGGGACCTGCAGCACATGTTTGCTAATCAGTTGACAAAGGTTCACTTATAGCCTGTGGTTTAGGACTAGAAACTCTCTTTGTCTCTTTTAAGAGTGATAAAATCTATGACCTTGATATTAAACTTGAAAACTTTTGGTGATACTACTGGGTAGTAAAGCATGCTACTCTTTTATCCCATCAGTTCAGTCGCTCAGCTGTGTCCGACTCTTTGCGACCCCATGAATCGCAGCACACCAGGCCTCCCTGTCCATTACCAACCCCCGGAGTTCACTCAAACTCATGTCCATCGAGTCAGGGATGCCTGCCAGCCCATGGTGGAGCATAAATCCAGTATAATCCCCTTTCTAAATTTTATTGGTGATTGTGAAACATAGTTTAATTGCAACAATACTAATGATAATAACCACCATTTACTTTGTGCTTACTGTGTGCAAGGAACCATGTTAATAAGCACTTTGCATGTGTCATGTCACTTTATTTTCATGACAAACTCATGAAGCAGATGCTGTTGGCTTTGTTTTCCACATAAGGGGACAGAGAGGCTAAATAGCACCCCAAATCACCTAACTAATCAGAACAGGAACCAGCTGTGAAGTCAGGACTGTCTAACTCAGAACCTGAGCTCTCATGTTACCAGGTCGTATGTTTCAGGGTGTTATTTCACACCACCGTCTAGTGATGTGACAATGATGCTGTTAGGTGACCTTGCTTTTTAAGAAAAACTAAAATTTCTCACAAATGCAATCTCTTTGTTTCTTTGAGTGATCTTTCTAGGTATGCATAGGAAATGTTAGATTTATCTTGTCAGTGGGAAAACTGGGGGACCTGGAGTTCCTTGCATGCCTCTTGATTATGCAACCAGCCAAGGAAGACCCATGAATTCCAGTTCTGTGGGAGATACTCATTCTCCTGAAATTAAGTTGTACTGCTCTTTGTAGTTATTGTCTGTTTTTTCATAAATATCAAATAAGGTTTGGGTTATTCTTGATGCAAGAGAGATCCCTTAAAAATTACAGATCAGCAATTTATGAATCCATTCCAGGATGAAAGCTAGGCAGTCAAAACAGTTATTGTAGATGAAAAAGAAGCTAGAGTTTATTAAAACATTTTAGAGGAGTGACTGTTAGAAACAATTTGGAAGAAATTTCTATTTGTTAAGGGGACCAAATCCTTAGACCAAACTGGAACTGAAACAGAGAATAGCAAGAAATACCTTGTCTGAGCCTGGAAGATACTTCAGTCACATACTTTAGGAGCTTTTATTTTATTTGGAGTTTTGTAGGTTAAAAGCATGAATTCTAGAGTCCCTTAACTATTTAATAGGAAGCAAGCTATCTTTCTTCCTTCCCCACTGAGCTGAACTAAGAAAACTGGGAGCAGGGGCTACTAAGTGGTAATTTGGTATCTTACAGCTGGACAAGTGGAATGGTTTTATTTCACCTTAATTTTTCAGCCTTCTCAGTGTCAGTGTGGAGAAGGCAATGGCACCCCACTCCGGTACTCCTGCCTGGAAAATCCCATGGACGGAGGAGCCTGGTAGGCTGCAGTCCATGGGGTCGCTAAGAGTGGGACACGACTGAGCGACTTCACTTTCACTTTTCACTTTCATGCATTGGAGAAGGAAATGGCAACCCACTCCAGTGTTCTTGCCTGGAGAATCCCAGGGACAGGTGGGCTGCCGTCTGTGGGGTCGCACAGAGTCGGACACGACTGAAGCGACTTAGCAGCAGTAGCAGCAGCAGCAGTGTCAGTGCTCTTATTTGCTATCCTACCATTAACTGGTTCAAAAATAACCTCCATCCAGTTCATCCTGGAAAAGCTTATGGCAGTGAAATAAATAAATATGTAAGCGCATTGTGAATTATTGGCTACAGATGAGATCACAAGGAGGAAGTCACTATAGGGTGGAATATTTTGATTGATAGTTATAGAATCTTTGATTGTCAGGACCCTTGGGAGGGAGCCTTTGTTGCTAGTGAAAGATAGTAGTGAATTTACAAATGCATTCAGATGAGGGAGGGTCTCCCCAGCCTAACTGGGGCAGTCTCAGCAGTAAGAATAGAGCAGACCCAGATATTAACAAATCATCAGGAGTAACAGTCAGAGGGATATCCATTCAGTCATTCATGTAGCCAGTATTTTCTTTAAGCACCTACAGTGTTCAAAGTACTGAGGGGAACACAGGTATCTACCAGTCCCAGATCCAGTTCTCAAAAATCTTCAGAGTCTTCTAGGTGAACTCTAGCATGAGCTGGTGAAAGACAAGAGCTGAAAGACTAAGGTACAGACGGCTGTCAGAGTGAGAGATGAAGAAACGCCTTTTGGCCTAGAAGTAGAAAGTCTGGAAGAGTTACCTTAATTACCCTTCAGTAAATCCCACCAGGTTTTTGCCAGTGCAAGTTGTGTTAACCTCAGTTGCATTTTGATGCTAGCCAACTTGGTCATGATATAATAGGTGGAGATTCAATAACGAGAAATAACATTTACTGAGCATTTACTTTATGCGGGGATTATCCTAAACCCAAGCTTGTTCAGTGTTCTAGTATATTACCCCCATTTCACAAACGAACAGATCAAGGCACAGAATAAGTAACTCACCCAAAGAACATAGCTCAGTTAATAGTGAGGATCCAAATCCAGGGAGTCAGGATCTTAGCCTGTACTTCCTTCCACTGCATGCATTGTTCTCTGAGCTTCTCATAACCTGAATTGTTCATCTCAGCCACTTCATGAAGTAGTTGGTCATGCATTACCAGATACGGTCATTCCTGCCTATCTTGGGGCAGCTAAGCCAAGCCATGTTCTCTGTGTTGAGAACTGCAGGGAGGTTTAAGGAAGTACATTATAGTGGTTATATGAAAAGGGGCAGGTGTGTAGGAAAGTCATCTCATGCGTCATCAAAGCTTAACAGAGTGGCCATGATTTCACAGGTGTAATACAGAGAGTGAGTGGTACCAAATCCACGAGAATATCATCAAGAAGTTGAATGCACGTTATAATTTGACTGGCTCCAATGCAGGTGAGTATATGGGTCTGTCTGACTCCCTACACTCTTCATTTCGGTTGCTTTGTTTTATTTGTCTGTAAAGAAGAAAATTTTTAGCCCTTTGTTTTTCTCTCTACTCACTCCCTAAAAGTGCTCAGTCAACATGCTGGTATGTCTCCTTATTCTATGATAGGTTTATAGCTATAACTCTAAAAGATATATTCTTTTCTGGTTTGAGTCAAGGTAGAGTATCTGAGTTTTTTCTCTAGTCTTGGGATCTCCAGGTTGTTGCTGATTGCTGAAAACCAGATGACAAATATGCCTCGGTTCATGACAATTGTGTGGAATGGGTTTGATGAACAGAAATTTTTGTCAATAAGGTCCAAGAAAAACATGCTTCTCTGCCTATAGCTGTAGTATTATATAGAGAAAAGCATATACATACCATCCGGCAGGAACTGTAATATAATATAGCATTATAAAGTATATATAATACAAGTAGTTTAAATCACTGAGTGGTTTAAATCACTCAGCTGTGTCCGACTCTTTGAGACCCCATGGACTGTACAGTTCATGGAATTCTCCAGCCCAGAATACTGAAGTGGGTAACGTTTACTTTCTCCAGGGGATCTTCCCAATCCAGGAATCGAACCAGGGTCTCCTGCATTGCAGGCAGATTCTTTACCAGCTGAGCTACCAGAGAAGCATATATCAGGTGGCGCATACTCTTACACTAGTAATATACTAGACTTACACTATAGCATATGTAGGTTGTATAATATATTGAATGACATCTTTAAGTTTGATCAGTTATACAAAAACATGGTGAATATTATTCCTGTCCACCTTCAAACCCACGTTGAAGCAGAATAAACTATAAAGTTGTGTGCTTTAATTAAAGAAACTTCTAAATCAACCTGTATTTGAACTGAATGCATTGCTTTTTATGGCTGATCTTTAAAGTACCCTGAATATAGATGGTTGTGTTATAGTCCAACTTGCCTGGCAATTAAAAGAACCTGAATTTAAATTTAGACCACCTTTTCTTCAGACCTGTGTATATCTCACCAGGCCAAGTGAAAACGTTAGTCACTCAGTTGTGTCCAATTCTTTGCGATCCCATGGACTGTAGCCCACCAGGCTCCTGTGTCCATGAAATTGTCCAGGCAAGATTACTAAAGTGGGTTGCCATTCCCTTCTCCAGGGGATCATCCTGATCCCGGGATCGAACATAGGTCTCTTGCATTGCAGGCAGATTCTACTGTTGCTCAGACAATAAAGAATCTGTCTACAGTGCAGGAGACCCTGCAGGGTTTGATCCCTGGGTCGGGAAGATCCCTTGGGGAAGGGAATGGTTACCCACTGCAGTATTCTTGCCTGAAGAATCCCATGAACAGAGGACCCTTTGCATATGACGATCCCACATCACCAGCCCAAAACAACCCACAAAGTAACTGCAGACAGAATCTCTGTGGTTTGGTCACTTGAGAGCCATAAATATTCGCAGCTCATTCATGTGGCAGCACTTCAGGCTGTAATGAATGGTGAGGTCAGTTTTCTCTTCAGTTTCTCAAGAGCAAAGGAGGGAACTTGGCTTCCTCTGATCCACACAAAATCTTCCATCTACCACTAAATAAAGAAAATACTTGCACTTGCTATTAAAGGTCTCTGAAGGACCAGGAGATTTTAGTAGTGAATATAACTTGAAATAAGAAGAATACCTCAGAAACTGCTGTGTACACTTGTCTTCAATTTTTCTGTGAAAGAATTGAAATAGCACTTATTGTGTAAAGACCAAGCGATTTATTTTAAATGTACTTTCAGTAAGATGGTAGGCCTAGTGTTTTTTTAAAACTTTTCTTGCCAAATTCATTGACAAACTTCTAACCAAATTCATTACTTGTGACATACTTTTTGGTATTTCTTGATGCCATGGGTTATTTTTTATCATTAAATATATTTTGTACCTGTGCTGTCCACCTTGATAGGTACCAGCCACCTGTGGCTATTGAGCCTTAGACATGAGGTTGGTATAGCACTGGGATTGAAGTATGAGCATGCATGCTCAGTCGATCAGTTGTGTCCGACTCTTTGCGACCCTATGGACTGTAGCCCGCCAGGCTCCTGTGTCCATGAGATTTTTGTAGCAAGAATACTGGATTGGGTTGCCGTTTCCTTCTCCAGGGGATCTTCCTGACCCAGGGATTGAACCCGTGTCTCCTGGGTCTCCTGCACTGCAGGCGATTTCTTTACTGCTGAGCCACTGGGGATGTCATTAAAGTGTATAGTGCTTGTAAAATACATACTTGATTTTGAAGACTTGATACATATATAATGAATATGAAACAGCCCTTTAATAATTTTTATATTGATTATATGTTCCAAGGTAACATTGTGGGTATATTGGTCTAAACATAATATATTACAAAAGTTAATTTTGTTTCTATTTTTTAAGTGGTTACTAGCCCCATAGGTGGCTCATATCATAGTTCTATTAGGCAGTGCTGCTCTAGACTGGATTTAAAGAATTTCCTTTTTGAGCTCTTTTGATGCCTCACATTCATTATGCCTTACTCCTTTGCTTCTGCCCACTAACTTTGGGTGGAGAAGTTTGTAGCCATTGTGTATCTTTTTCTTTCTCTCCCAGAGTCCCATTACTTTTAATTTGCTTGCATTTGCCTCCTATGTGAATAAATAAATATAAAACTAACCCTGACCTGATTTTTCTCATGTAGTCCCTTCCCTCCTTACCATCACAGATGCAGTGTTGACTAAGCAAAGTGTGTTCATCTGTTCCAATATACTTGTTTCCAAATTCCTTGTCAACTCCCAGGTCTTTGCTCTTTGCAGTGTGCCTTACAATTCTTCTGTTGTTGGATCCTTTGAATTTATCATTGTCCTGACTGAAGTGATGCTCAGTGGGTGTTACCTGTTGTGTTTACATCCATTGCACAGAAATGAAAAACTACTTGTTGCATCTTTGGAAAGAGTAGAAGAAACCATTTTACCATACAACCCTGCCTAGCAGGGTTTCTCTGCTTTGGCAGAATCAATCCTGCATTTTGCTGCCTGTCTTGATGCTGAGATTCCTAGATAGCTGAATATATACTCTTTAGGCTTGGCTTTTGCTGCAAAGCCCTGCCTGCTCTCCTATCCTTACAGCCCACTCCTCTCCTTCCCCCTCCTTTCAAGCCTGAGTCCCAGCCAGCTGCACCCAGCCAGCATCAGCTCGCCTTCTATTCCTTTGGTCTCCTTCTGGTCCCTTCTAGCTCTCTCACAGCAAAGGCAAACCCAGCCCTAAGCCTTGTCACGCCAAAACACTGCTGCAGAGAGAAAAAGCTCAGACAGACACTTTTAAAAATTAGTAAATGAACTCTTTACTCTTTCTTTCCATTTAAGTTTCCACTCTTCTTGGAGAGTGGAACATTGTTCTATTGTCACCTGTCTTGAGGGAAGGCAATTATAAAAATAATGGATAAAGTTTTAGGAGCTGTTTGGCTTTATTATTGAAAGGGAGGCATCTGATAGCGTACTTAAGGGGGAAACAAGAGTATAGGAAATTGAAGTTGGAAATTGGGATGCCTCATGATTAAATTATCACAGTGAAATGTTGACTTTTTCTCCTTGGACCATGGAGTAGTTGATTAAATGGAAGCAGTGCAGTCAAATGTTTTCAAGAGAATTAAATTCACTTAACAAAATGTTGTTTTAGTCCCTGCTTTCCTCCTGCTGTTCCTTGGTCATTATACTAAAAAGAGAAAAAAAGAATAACTTTGAAATTAGTTTTAGAATCAAATTCTACCACCTAATTTTCAGGCCTTTTATGCTTCATTGATGTGCTTCTATCTTTTGGAGTTGTAATCTTGTCTATTTAATAGGTAAAAGGAGTTGTCTAGATAACTGGGTTTTTTCTCCCCCTCTAACCTAAGACCTGTGTTGCTAAGGTACATTAACTACTATCTTTATTGGGTTTAGAAACTGGAAGAAAATTTCAGGTGATCCATTTAACTTTAAAGGTAAAAATATAATTGAATTAACCTGTCTGTATGGTTAGATTTAGTTCATTGCAGTAATTCAAAATTTCCAAAGTTGTCCTCTGTGAGAATTTTTAAATCCAAAAATCGTATTGTGAGAATTTAAACTTCTAAAAATAGTCATTAGAATTAGCCTGGTTGAAGTTGGTTGAGCAAATGGTTATTATTAACGTCACCTCTGATAGACATTAGCAGTTGAATTCTAGGAATGTGAAATAAGACTGAGCCAATATGATTTCCTGAGACACATTCAGTTCTATTATTTGAAATAACTTGTGTAAAAATCCTTGGCTCCTGTTCAGTATGTCCTAAGAGAAAATTCAGAATACTTTAATATTATCTATGTGTTTATGAAATCCTATTTCCTGTAGTTTGTACATGTAACTTACAACTAGAAGAAATCATATTTGCTAATCAGGTCAGTTTTACAATCTGCTTTTTGTCTTAGCCAGATGAGCACTGTGATTGCATTCCTGCCAGTTATACATTTTAACCCCCACAGAAGGTGAGACTCCTTCAGAATTACCTAGATAAGAAGCCCACTTACTTGTACAAGGAGGGCACTTTAATTCTGTGCAGGAAGTAAATGGTGTTCTTCATTTAACTGAGGTGAAAGGAGGCTTTTGAGAGAGTTAGACTGTATTTGGGGGAGTTGAGCATCCTGTCCTCACATAGACAGGTAGTTGTTTAATTCAATAGAATTGAACTGGTGTAATTCTTAAAGATTGTGTCAGTACTCCTGACTTTTGAACACTGCACTTAGAAACTTTACTTTCTAATATTGTTTAAAGAAAACTGGTACTCATTGGCACCACCTATTGGCTAGACATATAGTATATGGCCTTTTGGCTCACTTCTGGAATTTCCTAATTATTAAACGAAGGCACCCCTGGTGGCTCCGGGGTAAAAGAATTTGCCTGTAATGCAGGAGATTCGAGAGACCTAGGTTCAATCCCTGGGTCTAAAAGATCCCTTGGAGGAGGAAATGGCAACCCACTCCGCTATTCTTTCTGGGAATATTCCATGGGTAGAGGAGCCTGGCAGGATACAGTCCCTAAGTTCACAGAGAGTCAGACATTATTGAGCTCACACACACAATTATTAAATCACGCTTTATTTTTATTCTTTTTGAGTTTTTAGCTTTGAAATAATTTTACTTTCAGAAAAGTTTTAAGAATAGTGCAACAAATATGTAACTTCTCAAAGTTTAACATTTCACGATATTTGCATTATCCTTCTCTCGCTTTACTTCTCACCACACACGCACACACACACACAGGCACTTTATTCGTATATATATATATATTTGTGTGTTATATATATATATATTTGTGTGTTATATATATATTTGTGTGTCTCTTATATAGACTCTCTCTATAGTAATTTACTATTACTGAATTGGTGTAATTCTTAAGGATTGAATTAATGCCCCTGATGTTTATACATACACACATATACATGTATATGTACATGCATATATATCACACTTACATATGTTTTTTCCCACCTGAACTGTTTCAGAACAAATTATAGGAATTGTTCCTCTTTATCTCTACTTACGCAGAACATGGCAACATAACCACAGTACAGTAATCAAAATCAGAAAGTGAACATTGATACAATAGTCTTACCTAATCTGTAGATCTTATTCAGATTTTGACAATTTTCTCAATGTCCTTTATAACAAAAGGAACTCAGGCTGTATTGCATGCAGTTGTCATATCTTTTTAGTTTCCTTTAAGCTATTTTCTTTTCATGACAGTGAAGAAAAAAGATAGAGTTCAAAATATATTAAAATATGCTTCTCTGGTGGCTTAGTTGGTAAAGAGTCTGCCTGCAGTGCAGGATGCCTGTCAGGAAGATCCCCTGGAGAAGGGTATGGCAACCCACTCCAGTATTCTTGCCTGGAGAATCCCATGGATAGAGGAGCCTGGCGGACTACAGTCCATGGGGTCACAGGAGTAGGACATGACTTAGTGACCAAACCTACCTACTGAAGGTATTTGTAAAACTTCATGTAGTACTTAGAAAAAACACAAACACAAACTCAAATTATAAGGTAATGGAAGTAGTGATTAGAGCCTTGTTTTATTCTCTAAATTATTTATATTTTGCCAATTTAGATATTTCTGTTCAGTCACTCAGTCATGTCCAAATTTGCAACCCCATGAACTGCAGCATGCCAGGCTTCCCTGTCCTTCTCGATTTTCTAGAGTTTGCTTAAACTCATGTCCATTGAATCAATGATGCCATCCAACCATCTTACCTTCTATACTGCATAGGAAAAAATACACAACATAGAAAAAAATGTAGTTTATAACAAGTATTTCAATAAATTAAATACATCAGATATTACATACACTCATTTATGCCATGCTCTATATATACTTTTAAAAAGTTGTTTTTAGCCAGTGGCTTACTGTGTGCTTTGAAAAAATTATTACAAATAAGTAGTAATAGTTACAATAGAAAGCAGATAAACAACCTTTTATCCATTAACCTAATCCTCAGTGTTTGCCTTTAAAAATAAGTATGGAAACTTTAAGGTGAAAGTTCTTGGTTAAATGTTAATTCCCCCTGAATCGTCTCATCCACTCCTACAATTATAGCTTCCACTATATGCCAATGGTCTTTGTCTTTCATTTCTGGTCAATACATTTCTTTTCTGGTTAAGACTTGATGAAACTGAACAATTCCAGATGTTGCTTATATGCCTTAGTTTGACATTCCATGACTTATTATGTGTTACTTCAATCATATTTTCTCAATAACTGTTAGCCATGGGCTAACCACTTCTTTAAGAAAAACATAAAAGCCTGCCCAGTACTTGGAAATAGCAGATCTGTGGGCTAGCAGTTAAAATCAAGGTTTTGTACCCTTACTTCTCATACCTTTTACCTGTTAGGAAGTCAGCATCCCAATGGATAGTGTTACTATGCAGATATATCAGGGTGATGGTTTTCTGAAGGTCAGCCTGTTGTTCCTCCTCCTTTAGAGTTGCATCCTTTACGACTTAAATCCTGGAGAAGGAAATGGCTACCCACTCCAGTATTCTTGCCTGGAGAATCCAATGGACAGAGGAGCCTGGTGGGCTGCAGTCCACGGGTTCACAAACAGTCAGACACAACTGAGCGACTAACACACACACACCA
>NW_011495076.1:7175937-7257479 GCF_000754665.1 Bison bison bison | reverse complement strand
AAAATAACATGTATGAAACGAGATGCCAGTCCAGGTTCGATGCATGATACTGGATGCTTGGGGCTAGAGTACTGGGACGACCCAGAGGGATGGTATGGGGAGGGAGGAGGGAGGAGGGTTCAGGATGGGGAACACATGTATACCTGTGATGGATTCATTTTGATATTTGGCAAAACTAATACAATTATGTAAAGTTTAAAAATAAAATAAAATTTAAAAAAATTAATTCATAGTAATCTAAAAGAGAAATGATGATGTTGTATGGCAGAAACAAGCACAATATTATAAAATAATGATCTTCTAATTAATAATAAATTAAAGAAACAGACTATGTCATACTACCAAAAAAATGGAAAATTTTCTTTGGGCAACCTGAGAATTGTAACCCAGGAGACCATCTCTCATAGAACTCTGAGACCTGTCTGAAGAAGTAAAGGTTGGGGGATGGAGGGAACAGTGTACATGTGATCTAGACAAAGGGGTATATGCAATCAAACATCTTGGTAGAAGGTTACTGCCACTCTTGAGGTACAGATACCTTAGTTATTGGTGCTTTTCTAAGTATGGGAAGATGCAGGAAACTGGGTTCATAAAATTTTCTCCTGAAAATACTCTGTGAGGACCAGTTCTGCCAGTCTTCCCCGAGCACAAGTACCTCATCCTGATCTTTGCCCTGTACTGTAAGTCAAGAGTTGCAGTGACTTGATTCTTATGTAACTGGATGATGGGCACCATGCTTTATTTTTTCCCTTTCAGTCTTAATTTTGAGCAAGGTTTTGGAGGCATTTTATGACCAATTTGTCCTATTGAGCTAGGAATGCTCATTCCCAGGACAGGCAAGGCCTTTGTTATTGGGCCACTCAGTGTGCTATCTCTGGACTAAGTCCTGTTCACAGTAACCAAAACTTCTCAGCCACCTGCCTTATTACTCTCTTATGGTCTAGGGAATGGTTCCTTCTTGTTGCTTGTTCTGGTATCTAGATTATACTCTTAAAATCATTGGTCTTAATGGGACTATATATTTGGTCAGTTGTTTCAAGTCTCCTAATTATTAGCTCAGTCATCCACTTGGTGATCAAGAAATAATAATCTTGTAAAATAGAGAAAATACAAGTTGTATGTGTGCTCAGTCACTTCAGTCACGTCTGACTTTGCAACCCTATGGACTGTAGTCCGCCGGGCTCCTCTGTCCATGGGATTCTCCAGGCAAGAATACAGGAGTGGGTTGCCATGCCCTCCTCCAGGGGTTCTTCCCAACTCAGGGATCGAGCCCTAGTCTCCTGTGTCTCCTGCATTGCAGGCAGATTCTTTACCCACTGAGCTACCTGGGAGGCCCAACAAGTAGTATAGCTAGTAACATTAATCAGGTCATAAGTGAGTATTTACACTAAGAATTTCAATTAGGTTCAGCCCAGATTATCTGAGTGGTCTGCTCTGCACCAGTTGCTGTTTTTAAAAGAAATGGTATATTGGCACTGTACATAAAGTTGACATATAAGGTGAGTGGTTGGTACCTTACAGGATTAAGAAGGATTACAGGATTAAGAATGTTATCTTCCAAGGAGTTACATGACTGGCACCGCAAGAAGAAAAACTGATCTAATTTATGGTTGATCAGGTGTTTCTGCCATTGGGGAGGTCTGATTAATACATTATAATGCAGATGCACAAGGCACGCAGGAGGGGAGAAAGGCCCAAAAAGGCAGAGAAAAATTTTATTTTTAAAATTTTCTTGTCTTGCCTTGAAATATGAATTTTTATTTCATCAGACAGTTTATACCTATTGCTGTTAGCTTCCTTATTCACAAATTGAATAATACAAGCTGAAAGTCAGAAATCAAGATATGACCCTTTAGAAAGTGGAGTGATTTTTTTTTTTTTATTGTTTACTTTATATGGCTTTGAAAGTGCATCTGAAAGAGGAGATTTGAGCTTTGCAGCATTAAAGACATAAGTGTCCAGTTTTCAGTATGGAAACATTAAAGAATATGTGTCCTTCGGGTAATATGGCCTTGCTGGTGGGAGGCTTTTAGCAGCTCAGCGTCCTCAATCATACAGTGAACACACATTTCAGAGGGCCTGCAGTGCTGTCATGGCTCCCATTTTAATTCTTCATCTAACCTTGTCCAAGCTATGGTTTATCCAGTAGTCCTGTATGGATGTGAGAGTTGGACTATAAAGAAAGCTGAATGCCAAAGAATTGATGCTTTTGAACTGTGGTGTTGGAGAAGACTCTTGAGAGTCCCTTGGACTGCAAGGAGACACAACCAATCCATCCTAAAGGAAATCAGTCCTGAATATTCATTGGAAGGACTGATGCTGAGGCTGAAACTCCAATACTTTGGCCACCTCATGCGAAGAACTGACTCATTTGAAAAGACCCTGATGCTGGGAAAGATTGAAGGCAGGAGGAGAAGGGGGCGACAGAGGACGTGATGGTTGGATGGCATCACCGACTCAATGGACATGAGTTTGAGTTAACTTCAGGAGTTGGCGATGGACAGGGAGGCCTGGCGTGCTGCAGTCCACGGGGTCGCAAAGTCAGACATGACTGAGCGACTGAACTGAACTGAACTGAACCTGGTCCATTTCTACACTCTAATCTCCTCCTAATGCTTCTTGGTTTTCCTCAGCTGACTCACTTTCCAACAGTGTTGTCTCACTGGACACGATTCCTAGCAGACATTTGGCTTCCTTTCTTCCCTATGTTCCAGAGGCCCTGAGATTCTGTGGCTGACTTTGCTGTGTGAACACCTCGCCGGATCCTGTCAGGGTTTTACTGCTTGATGCAACCAGGATGTATCCCTGAAAGTTATGCTTCTGGTGTTTTATTTTAAAAGTTACTAACTTATAGACACAACATAGAATACTGTAGGATCCAAAGCAAAACTCAGATGATGGATTTTGTAAATCAAGCACAAAGAAGGGAATAGAAGTGAAAATTCTTGCTCTGATAATAATGAGGGCTTAGGATTTCAGAAATTAATAGATTTTACTGAAGGTGAATTTATGGAAGGATCTAATGATAATCACCTTTAGGAAGTTTTTCTGACACCAGATGATGTTAGTAATTATCATTCATGTTGAGAAATCCTGACAATTAGGTTTTACCCTTTGGCCCCTGCCTACCAAACACAAAGTATGCAAGTACTGTCAAGAAATAATGTTTTCAGAGTCTTGCCCCAGAATGGCAGCATAAGGCGCTGCATGGACTCACTCCAAACTATAACTAGTAATAATCATATTTTTTAAAAAGCGTTAAAGTCTGAAAATTTTCTTGAGCACATACAGCAAATGAAGAAATACTTACTGAAGAATAAAATTTAATACTTAATTTTAAAAAGTAAAACAAAAGTAAACAAATGGGACATAATTAAACTTAAAAGCTTTTACAAACAAAGGAAACTATAAACAAGATGAAAACCCTCAGAATATGAGAAAATACTTTTAAATGAAGCAACTAACAAGAAATTAATTTTTAAAATACACAACTCATGCAGCTCAATATCAAAAAAAATAAACCCAGTTAAAAGTGAATGGAAGACCTAAGTAGACACTTCTCCAAAGGAAACATGCAGATGGCCAAAAAGCATATGAAAAGATGCTCAACATCACTAATTATTAGATAAATGCAAATCAAAATACCAGTAAGAATGGCCATTAACAAAAAAAATCTACAAACAAAAATTGCTGGAGAGGGTATGGATTTTGAAAGGTAACCCTGTTACACTGTTGATAGGAATATAAATTGATAACATCCACTATGGAGAACAGTTGGGAGTTTCCTTAAAAAACTAAAAATAGAGTTACCATATGACCCAGCAATCCCACCCCTGGGCATATACCCGGAGAAAGCCATCATTCAAAATGATACATGCACCCCAGTGTTCACTGCAGCACTATTTACAATAGCCAGGACAAGGAAGCAACCTAAATGTCCATCAACAGAGAAATAGATAAAGAAGATGTGGTACATATACACAACAGAATATTACTCATCCATAAAAAGGAGCAAAACTGTGCCATTTGCAGAGACATGGCTGAACCTAGAGACTCTGATACAGAGTGAAGTAAATCAGAAATAGAAAAATTAATATCCTATAACATCACTTAAAAGTGGAATCCAGAAATGATACAGATGAACTGATTTGCAAAGCTAAAATAGAGATACAGATGTAGAGAACAAATGTATGAATACCAAGGAAAGAAGGGGGTGTGGGATGAATTAGGAGATTGGAATTGACATGTATACACTATTGATACTATGTATAAAATACTGGAACTTACTGTAGAGCTCAGGGAACTACTCAGTGCTCTGTGGTGACCTAAATGGTAAGGAAATCCAGAAAAGCGGAGATGTAGATACACGTATAGTTTATCTATGATAAAAAGCTGATGTTCACATCCAGGAAGCTCAATGACTCATCAGTTTTACTCTGATAGATATACTATATGTATATCTCTTGGTTCAATTTGCTGTACAGCAAAAACTAATACAACATTGTAAAGCAACTATACTCCAATATGCTATGCTAAGTCACTTCAGTCGTGTCCGACTCTGTGCGACCCCATAGATGGCAGCCCACCAGGCTCCCCCATCCCTGGGATTCTCCAGGCAAGAACACTGGAGTGGGCTGCCATTTCCTTCTCCAATGCAGGAAAGTGAAAAGTGAAAGTGAAGTCGCTCAGTCGTGTCCGCCTCTTAGCGACCCCATGGATTGCAGCCTACCAGGCTCCTCCGTCCATGGGATTTTCCAATAAGAATTGCTTAAAAAAAAAGAATAATATTAAATCTTAGTGAGAACAGAGAGAGTTTGTGCCGCTTGTGTTACAGTCAACTTCTTCCCTTCCACCTGGCCTTACTCATCATGATGGAAGTTCTGCTCTGGGTGCTTTATGGCCAAGAGGGTAGGACTGCTTCTCCTTTCAGCTCTCAGTCAAGGGATACTGTATCTTATCAAGAAGTGAAGGCCTCCAGTGTCTCTCACCTCTATTAATTGTGGGTTGCACAGGCTACATTCCTGGCAGAAGTGGCTCAGAGGTTGGGGTCTCCCTTCTACCATCTGGCTGCCACTCTAAGGCAGAGGCTCTGTCCCAGACAGAGAGTTGAGAATAGTGAGGCATCAATTGCCCTTGCTCCAACTCACTCATTGGCTGGAGATTCCACACGAAGAGACCACAGGTTACTGCTCCAGCCTGGCTTTCGCCACATAAAGCAAGGGTGTCACTCTAAAGAATGGACTGCTGTACCCACCTCCAGTTCTGGAGCAGTGGATCATAGATTTGGCCCAGGGAAGAGGCAGTTTATACAAAGAAGCTCTCCTGAAAGAAAATGGCTTTTATTTGAAACACTGCAGAAACTTAAACCTATAGGAACTCTTGAAAACTGTAGACATTGGTGGAAATTTTTTTTTCTCAGAGAAGACTGAAAGAAAAGGAACAGGACCTCATAAAAATTCCACCAAGCTCACCAACATATAAAATGAGAGTACCAAAAGGAAAGGAGAGAGAGAAAGGAGTAGAAAACATATTAAAAATAAATATTGACAAAAAACTTTACAGATTTGATAAAAAGCTGATGTTCACGTCCAGGAAGCTCAATGAATCCTCAGTTTTACTCTTCCTCTTTCTGATCCCATTTTCCAGACAACACTAAGAACACTTTCTTAAAACACAAATTGAATCATGTTTCCTTTATTTAAAATTCTCCAATGACTTCTTGTTGCATTTGTGTTAAGTGTTAGTCACTCAGTCATGTCTGACTCTGAGCCCACCAGGCTCTTCTGTCCATGGGATTTCCCAGGCAAAAAGACTGGAGTGAGTAGCCATTTCCTTCTCCAGAGGATCTTCTGGACCCAGGGACTGAACCCCAGTCTCCTGCATTGCAGGTAGACTGCCATCTCAGCCACCAGGAGGCATCCCCTTGTTGCATTTAGAATAAAAGTAATTAATCATGGCTTCCATGACTGCTGCTTATCTTCTGGTCTCCCCTGCAGCCTCATTTGACTCTGCTCAGACACAGGGGCCTTCTTCCATCTTCTCCATCACCCCAAGCTCTTTTCTGTTGCAGGATCTTTACACATGCTCTTTCCTCTGTCTGAAGCACTGTCTTCCCATTTTTTGTATTGCCATTTGTTTCTCTTTCCAAGCTTGAATGTTACTCTTTCAGAAATGACTTCTAAGACCATTTATCTTTTATTATTTTTATCTCAACTTCTGGTTTGATTTCTTTATGACAGTTATCACAGTTAAAAAAGAAAAATTATGGTAGGATACTCAAGAAGTTGTTAAAAATGGATTAATTCTGGTAAACAGAACTCAGTAATTGAGGTAAGGAAGTACATTTCCTTCCATAACAGAACCTTTAGTACAGTTTGACATATGCATGTACTACGTAAAATTTTTTTAATCTAGTTAAATTTTAAAATGCCCAATTCTTTAATGACTAACAGACAACATCTATTTCATGAATGAATCAAAGACACAGTTATCAGATGTTTGCCTTAAGTTTGTTTCTTTGGTTTCCTAGTACCAAATAGGAAAACATTAAAAATAAAAAATAATTTACTGAACTCTAAGGAGGTTGCATTATCTTTTCTAGCTTTGAGATTTAAGGCCCTAATTTCTGTATCCAACCCTGCTTATTAGACTCAAATGGTTTCAAGTTTTTTCACATTTGTAAGTAATAATGTGAAGAACATCTCCTGTATTTCAGAATATGACTTTAAAATAAAGCCTTAGAAATGGGATTATTAAGGAAGAATTTGAGATTTTTTTATGAATTTTGCCACATTAACAAGATAAACAGCAGCTTGGATGGTCATTTTGGAATAAAACCTGGGACAGGTTATTGAAGACATTAAAGACAGATGTCAGAGATTTTTGAAAAGTTTGAAACCTGTAGATTCAGGATTGCAGTATTAATTCATAAGAGTGGAAAAAAGAAGAAATTGGAGACTGAGTGGAAGAGACTGGTTTCAGATGTAGGTTTACTTTCACAGTCTCTGTGTGCTCAAAACAATCATTGAAGTTCATGCCTATCCTCTATGATAACCAATGATATTAATTTTAATCCCTCCTTAGTTCTCACCTAGACTGTTAAATTTAGCCATAATTTGTATCCTGCCAAGTCTTCTTCTGTTGTACTGCCAGAATCCTCTTTGTCATATAAAAACTTGTTCTGTATCTCATTTCCCATTTCAAGTTTTATCAGTTCATCACTTGTGATGCCAACTTGACTCCTTCCTGTGCAGTTTGTAAGGCAGGCTTTCAGTCTCTGGCCCAGCCTCTCTTTCATGTCTCCCCCTACATTCTACCTTCAACCCAATATACCCTTCTTTGGATTTTGGAATTAGTAGCCACATAGTGTTATGGTACTGTAAATGTTCATACCCCAGAAATGTATGCCTTTATGACAGTATTAGAAATTGAACTAGTGATATAGCCTTCAATAATTTTACTAGGAACCAGAAGGCCTCAGTGATTTCAAAACAAAACCAGGCAAAGACATTTCTTTTACCCATTCTATGTTTTTCTGTCTTTGCTCACAACTCCCTGCTGTATTTTATGTGTCTTCTCTTTACTCCATTCTAAAAAAATAAATAAAACACCTCCTTTGATAAATTATTCCCTGCCTTTTTTCATTTAGATTTTTCTATGTTATATATGATGATTTTTTTCTCAAATCTTTTAAGCTTGTTCAATTAGTCTTATCTTTCAAAATGAGTTTCTTTTAATTTTACAGTATTCTGGCTGTATTGAGATAAAAACCTAATTCATGGTTTTGTCTTTGCCACACTTTATTTTGAGAAAAAGTAAATGAAGCAAGTTTTTTGGCCTTCTCTTAGCATGTGGATGTTTTTAAATGCTGAAAATGAAAAGAAAAGACTGTTTCAGTTTGGTCATAAAACTTCATGAGATTTCTAATTGAGAAAATTAAATGACTCAGGATTAGTAGACATATGCCAACTATGTTCTTCGTTTCCTCCCCTATAGGTCATTTCAGAAATTTGTTTGTTATTAGTTTGGGTTTGTAATGTGATCTTTGGATACCCCACTTGTGATGATGTTTTTGCACTATTATCATATCTATTCTTAGCTCAGATGTTTTTAGCATATGTATTTGCAGAAGATATACTTTAATATGCTACCATTTTTCTTCTGTACTTGTATAGAAACTCAGGAGAATTAAAAAGAAAAATGTAATTGTGTGGTGTCACTTACTTGTTGCATTTTTTAAGTCAGTTACTTAATCTATTATTTTATTTCATACTTTAATTTGGCACATTTGTAAATTTTTTGAAGCAAAGGGCAGTCTTTGAATTAAATATTTTTGAGACTGATAGTTCTTAAATACTATATAAATAGAGTAAATTTTTGCTCATTTAATTAACTTACCCATTTACAATTTAATTGTGCATTGAAGGCACACTAGTCTATGTTCTTCACAGACTACTTGTGTTATTGGGAGACAATAGGGATTGCAAAGATTTTTAAATAAATTGGCTTTTGAAACATGGTAGACTGCCTTTTGTAACTTTCTCTTCAACTACAAACACATAAACATGCTGAATAAATTATAACCAAAATGTGGTAAGAAATATAAAACAAAGCTTCAAAGAAAGGAAGGGACATCTTGCTGACTTGTGTGGTGGTACTGGTGGTTCAGTTGCTAAGTCGTATCGGACTCATGCGATCCCATGGACTGTAGCCTGCCAGGCTCCTCTGTCCATGGGATTCTCCAGGTGAGGGTTCTGGAGTGGGTTGCCATTTCCTTCTCCAGAGGAATCAGGAATCGAACCCTGGTCTCCTGCATTGCAGGCAGATTCTTTACCAACTGAGCTATGAGGGAAGCCCTGATGACTTGTATGCTGCTGCTGCTGCTAAGTTGCTTCAGTCGTGTCCGACTCTGTGCAACCCCATAGACGACGGCCCACCAGGCTCCCCCGTCCCTCAGATTCTCCAGGCAAGAACACTGGAGTGGGTTGCCATTTCCTCCTCCATGCATGAAAGTGAAAAGTGAAAGTGAAGCTGCTCAGTCGTGTCTGACCCTTAGCGACCCCATGGACTGCAGCCTACCAGGCTCCTCCGTCCATGGGATTCTCCAGGCAAGAGGACTGGAGTGGGGTGCCAGGGAGGTCCAAACTGGAGGGATAAACACTCCAGTCGGTGCTCCCACAGGGAGGAAGGGTAGGAACATAGGTCCTGACATTTGGAAGTTTAAGTTTTAAATATTCCATGGAAGTCAAGACATGATTTGTTATATCTGCTCCCTTTCCCTCTTTGCTGATTATTTTATGATGGATGGTTGCTGTTGTCATTTTACTGTGGCCCATTTTCAGTGGGTATTGCTTTATTCACAGGAATCCCAGGAACCGTGGGAGTGAACATGATAGTGTGGAACAATTATACATTTCCTTTTTTCAGGCTCCTCCCCTGGGACTAGGTACTTACACTAGATTTCATTGCTATGGATTTTTCCAAACTGCTGAGTTAATTTAAATTCAGTGGCTTAAGCTTAGATTTTTCTGTCTCATTGGGGAATCATCTCCTCTCATCACCTTTTTAAAACAGAGAACAGTTCTTTCAAGCCCAATATTAGAGGACTCATTTCTTTCTTTTTTTTTTTTTTTTTACTAGTTTATTGTTTTATTTTTTTGTTGAAATATAATTGCTGTACAATTTTACATGCATTACAGGTATACAATGCAGTGATTCATATTTTAAAGGTTATACTCCATTTATAGATATTATAAAATATTGGCTATATGTCCCATGTTATACAATATATCCCTGTAGCATCACTTGTGTATTCCCTAAACCATGTCTCCTAGAAGTTTAGATCATAAACTATCAGGAAAAGACTAAATAAAAGGTAGAAAAATGGGTTCATAATGAAAAAGAAAATAGGAAGCAATGAACAGGGAGAGTTTTTTAATTCATTCATCAAAAAATATTAAGCATCTCTAATCTAATCTATGGAGAAGGCAATGGCACCCCACTCCAGTACTCTTGCCTGGAAAATCCCATGGAAGGAGGAGCCTGGTAGGCTGCAGACCATGAGGTCTCGAAGAGTCGGACACGACTGAGCGACTTCACTTTCATTTTCCCCTTTCATGCATTGGAGAAGGAAATGGCAACCCACTCCAGTGTTCTTGCCTGGAGAATCCCAGGGACAGGGGAGCCTGGTGGGCCACGGTCTATGGGGTCGCACAGAGTAGACACGACTGAAGCGACTTAGCAGCAGCAGTAGCAATCTAATCTAAGCATCTCTAATCTAATCAAGAGGAACTAAAGAGCCTCTTGATGAAAGTGAAAAAGATAGTGAAAAAGTTGGCTTAAAACCCAACATGCAAAAAACTAAGATTACGGCATCCCTTCCCATCACTCCATGGCAAATAGATGGAGAAACAATGGAAACAGTGACAGATTTTATTTTCTTGGGCTCCAAAATCATTGTATTATAGATGGTGACTGCAGCCATGAAATTAAAAGGCACTTGTTCCTTGGAAGAAAAGCTGTGACCAAACTAGACAGCATATTAAAAAGCAGAGACATTACTTTGCCGACAAAGGTCCGTCTAGTCAAAGCTACGGTTTTTCCACTAGTCATGTATGGATGTGAGAGTTGGACTATCAAGAAAGCTGAGCACCGAAGAACTGATGCTTTTGAACTGTGGTGTTGGAGAAGACTCTTGAGAGTCCCTTGGACTACAAGAAGATCCAACCAGTCCATCCTAAAGGAAATCAGTCCTTAATATTCATTGGAAGAACTGAAGCTGAGGCTCCAATACTTTGGCCACCTGATGTAAAGAATGACTCACTGGAAAAGACCCTGGTACTGGGAAAGATTGAAGACAGAAGGAGAAGGGAATGACAGAGGATGAGATGTTTGGATGGCATCACCGACTCCATGGACATGAGTTTGAGCAAGCTCTGGGAGTTGGTAATGGACAGGGAAGCTTGGCCTGCTGTAGTCCCTGGCGTCACAAAGAGTCGGACATGACTGAGCAACTGAACTGAACTGTCTTCTTGGTGCTTAGCTTTATTGGTGAGAAAGAACTGAATAGAATTTCTTAAATTATTTTAAAGACGTCATTGAAAAAAAATTAGTGTACTGCTTAAATACCAAATGAGCACAACTGAAAGAGAAACAATCATGTGATTATAACAGCAGTGGTAGTTGTAGTAGCAGCTGCTAACATTTTTAAGCACTTCCTTTATAGCAGGCATTGCCCAAAGTATTTTATGGAGTTATTTTACAAATGTGAAAACCAAAGAAAGCACAGAGAAGTTAACATTGAGGCAGGGTCATGATGCTGTGTGACAGGCTTCTTAAACTGCACACTTAATCACAATGTGTATTTATCAAATATATTTGCCACAAATTTCCGTGTTTGCATTATTATACATTTGCTATGTGTTATTTGGTTCATTGGTGGCAAAATGGCTGATCTAGTTTAAAATCAATTTTGCCTGCCACTTAATAAATCTTGCTGTGTTTGCCACTTTTTATGTAAAAGTGCAGAATTTCATGCATTTAAAAGAAATCATCTCACAGAGTGAGTTAGCTTCAATTCCTAAGAAATTAGAGTTCCCAAAGAATCAAGCACAGTTGGTTTAACAGATACCTCATGCAAAGAGTTGACTCATTGGAAAAGACTGATGCTGAGAGGGATTGGGGGCAGGAGAAGAAGGGGATGACAGAGGATGAGATGGCTGGATGGCATCACTGACTCGATGGACGTGAGTCTGAGTGAACTCCGGGAGTTGGTGATGGACAGGGAGGCCTGGTGTGCTGCGATTCATGGGGTCGTAAAGAGCTGGACACAACTGAGCGACTGAACTGAACTGACTAAAGCCTTTCTCTTCTGTAGTTCTGTTCCATAAGCTATTTAATCTTGAAAAAATGTTGCTTTGTGATTCTAGATTAATTATTAATTAATGACTAAGTCTTTGTTTAAAATTAGTTAAAAAATCTTTATAATTGGGTCATAAATATCTAGAGTGATTTTTTAAAGTTTAGCTTAATGCTTATTTCTTCTATTAAGAGTAACATTTTTTCCTTAGCAATTTAATTTTTGGTATTTATGTTAAGTGCCAGAAAAAAACTGATTGTGGGACATTATTGATCTACTTGTAAAATTAAAAATTTAACCTAATTTTATTTGTTGTCATAAAAATTTTCCCTGAAATTTCAAATTCCATCAGTCATAATTTTTCTTTACTGTAATATTCCTATCATGCATGTAACCCATACTGCTTCATATTCTACTTACATGTATGTGTCTTTCCTTATTGGATAATCAGCTTCTATGGAGCAGGAACCCTATCATATATTAATACATCCTTATATCTTGCCTTTCATCTTCCTCTCAAGCTGGAAGTTATTGCCTTGCCCAAGGTGGACAGTTTAAATTGTGATAGCAATAAGTTAAAGTGTGCAATAGAATTTTCGAAGTTGCTTAAACCAGCCTAGATAGCATATTCAAAAGCAGAGACGTTACTTTGCCAACAAAGGTTCGTCTAGTCAAGGCTATGGTGTTTCCTGTGGTCATGTATGGATGTGAGAGTTGGACTGTGAAGAAGGCTGAGTGCCGAAGAATTGATGCTTTTGAACTGTGGTGTTGGAGAAGACTCTTGAGAGTCCGTTGGACTGCAAGGAGATCCAACCAGTCCATTCTGAAGGAGATCAGCCCTGGGATTTCTTTGGAAGGAATGATGCTAAAGCTGAAACTCCAGTACTTTGGCCACCTCATGTGAAGAGTTGACTCATTGGAAAAGACTCTGATGCTGGGAGGGATTGGGGGCAGGAGAAGGGGACGACAGAAGATGAGATGGCTGGAGGGCATCACTGACTCGATGGACGTGAGTCTAAGTGAACTCCGGGAGTTGGTGATGGACAGGGAGGCCTGGCGTGCTGCGATTCACGGGGTCGCAAAGAGTCGGACACGACTGAGTGACTGATCTGATCTGATCTGAAGCCCTAGAGAGAGGGGTAAGGTGAGGATAGTAAAGTGATCTAATAAGAAAGAGAATAGGAAGAAAATACTGCTCTGTGAATATGCCTTACATCTTGAGCTACTCTTCTGAAAGGGGAGGATGAATCTTCAGGTCATCAGAATGGGTGAATATTTGATGTCTCCCCTTTATAGTGAAGAATAGTTTCTTTATGTTAATACAGTATTTCTTATTATCTAGTGAGTCATTTGTCCAACCTGTTCATTGTAGTCAGCATAATTAAGAACCACTAGAAGAACAGGATCAGGAGTTTCCCTGATTGAAAAATAAATAATATTGCTATGGCTCTTGGTGGGCTGGTCCTTGTGGATTCACTATTATATCATGTTTCTTTGACTTCCCACTCTTTGAAGTTTATTTGTTATGCATTGTGATTTTTTATGGAAATCGAATAGATGATTTGGGAAGAGCCAAGTACACTGTGGTCAAGCTCTTGGCCCACGTGACCTTCCTAGTTCTTAATTCTTTGTGAGTTCTTCATACTGAAGAAATTGGGTCACTTCAACAATACCTTGCCCTCCCTGCAAATTGATATCAATTGGCCAAACAAATGAAATCATTATCCTGGGCTTTCATCTTTGTCTTTGTAGACCTTCAGACTGCTATATCTTCTAACCAAATGTTAGAATGCATCCAACTCTAGAATGTCTGGTTTTCTTTTCTCCTCCATACTATTTTGTACTATTTTTCCTCCATACTATTTATTTTCCCTCATCACTTCCTCGTTGCCTCATTGGCTCCTTTCTGTTCATTGTCTCCTACATGGATCCTCTCTATCCTCTTGCATTCTCTCATCTCTATGACTCTGGCTGTCTGGAGAACATTGAGGCATTTTTTTGGTTCATGCTTACATCTATGTCTTCCGTGAAAACATATTTTTTCTCTATTTCCTGTGTTCAATTGTCTTTAACATTCACATTGATTGAATGCCTTTATTTTCTCATTGTCTTATCGTTTCAGCACACACACACACACACACACACTCTCACACACACATAGGAATGCTAAGTCTCGTCAGTTATGTCCAACTCTTTGCAACCCTTGAACTGTAGCCCACCAGACTCCTCTGTCCATGGGATTCTCCAGGCAGGGATAGTGGAGTGGGTTGCCATGTCCTCCTCCAGAGGATCTTCCCAGCCCAGGGATAGAACCTGCATCTCCTGTGGCTCCTGCATTGCAGGCAGATTCTTTACCACTGAGCCACCTGGGAACTATATATATATGTATAAATTTACTGATGGTTAAATGAATTCTGGCTCCAGTAGAGCCAAACAAGAATCCTGGTCACTTTCCCTTCCTCCAACCTCTATCCTGAATAGCAGGATCTGTTTTTTTGTTTTTGTTTTTTTTTCATTATTGTTTAGTTCTTTTCTCTTCTTACTTTATACATACCATATAAGGTTGCTAGTATATCTGATCAGGTCCTTTGATGAGAATTTCTAATAAAATGAACTGCTCTTGCGAAACATCACAGGACCTCAGGGATTTAGTGCATGTAATTCTCTATTTGAAAGCATTGCTGATAGTACCCCAGGACTGCAACAGTGTTCTACCCAACAGGAGGGACTGTTATTACATACCCTATCTGGCACACACTGCTATTGTACAAATACCAGACCCTGATGATGTTCGTGATGATGGTGACAGTGTGGGTGAATGTTTTGAAGGCAAAAGGACAGAAGTAGGAGGAGAACAGAGACACCAGTAATGAGGTGGGGGTAGTGGAGAGCATGAGTCAAGAAGAAATAGCTGCTGAGACAGATGGATTATAACATGTGTTAGTTTATCTTCGTTCGCCTGCCTCTGGGTTTTAAAAGGAGCCAACAGTACCACATCAAAGTTGTCACCATTAAACCATCCAGACTGCTCATTCTCCCCTGCTTCAGTCCATGTGGCTTTCAGAGGGCTGATGTGCCTCCATTTTATCGCCTCAGTCACCCAACTCATGTGGGGTGAGGGTGGGGAGTGAGCTAAAAGATAGTTAGGTAAAAATAAGATGAAGATTTAATTAAAGTTCCTGAGTGCCTGCCAGATTTAATCTAATTCTCAAAGCAACTTTCCAACACCAACATTCTATTAGATCCACACACCAGAGGACACGGTGATGCAGCCACATCCTGGACTTCTTTGCTTACATCACTGCCCCTTCGGTATGCCTCATCCTGGTTTGGTTTGCACCCCAGGAAAGGCTTCATCTTCTCTCTGAGCATAATGCTTTTCCAACAGAGCACTGCTTTTGTTGTTGCTTCTTATTGCTGAAGGGGAGTGAAAGGAAGATCCTAATCTAGATGCATGGCAAATATCTTACATTTGTTTCATCCCAGCCTGATTGTTGCCAGGCTTATGGTGTATGTTGGCAATTAGCTTTGTAGTGCTGTGTGTTAGAAACTGGGAATGACAAGTGGCACAATAGTAAGGGTGTTATTGAGTGAAAAAGGTGATCAGAATGTAGATGGAGGATTTTTAGAGTACGGTTTGATCATCCTCTTGATTCCATCATCCACATTCATTTTGAGTTCAGGTTAATGATGCTTGAAAGTTTTTTTTTAAATATAAGTCACCTTTGACTGGTTTCATTTTCTATCACTAATGTAAGTGATGGACTTTTTTTTCTTTGTTTTAAAATAATAGATGGAAGAAGGAATAGGGAACTAAAAGAGAAGCAGCATGTTGAAAATAGGGAAACATTAAAAAAGATAAGACATTAATTTTTTTTTCTCTAGCTCTTGCCTGAGGTTTGGAAAAATGAGGTATGAAAAATGTGTCATTCAGTGTCTTGAATATATTCTACTGTGGTCATGTCACTATAATTGGGGTAACAAAAAAAATAATTTTTACCGTTTTACTGACTAAATTTCCTTTTGTTTATCTAAATGGCCTGCATTTTGTTATATATGCTTGGTGGAAAATAATGTGATTATTAGTTTGTACCATATATAATATTAAGAATACAATGTTGGTTTCATTTTAATGACCTTTCTTACTTAAAAAAGAAACAGCTCTATGGATATCCTTAAAATCCTTGAATTTTAATGTCTTTAGATTTGTGCTCATCTTTATGATATTTGATAAGTAATTATTTACAGACTTTATAGAGTTTTTAAGAAATTAGAACTCCCATTTTAAGTTCAGTGTCTTCCAGGGCTGAAATGCCCCTGCCATTTGCAAGGATGAGTTTGGTGCAGGGGTGTTTCTGTCAGGCAGGGAATGGAGAAGTGGGTGTTGGGACTAGCAACCAAACTTCCTCTTCTTAGTGTTCTGTTCAAGTTTTTTCCAGCTTCTAGGGACCTTCTTTATAAGTGGATAAACTAAGGTGGTCAAGTTGGAAAAGTGTTCTCTAGATATTTGTCTTATAGACTCTGTTAATTTTGTCTGAATGTTAATCTTTAGTTTAAAACAATGATACCATAGATTTGGACTTGTTGAAACAATTTCAGTTTCTGTTCATGCTATTTCTATCCTTCTGTTTTTAATTCTGGTCTCATTTAATTTAGGTTTAGCTGTTTCTTTACAACTCTTACATGGAGACATTGAACAAATCAGAAGGGAATACTCATCAGTATTTTCTCATGGAGTATCCATCACCAGGAAGTTGGGTTTTTCTAATATTATTATGCCTGGTAAGTGACTCAGAATGAACCACATGATGAAATATGGCTATTTTGTCTCCTTTTGGCACTTGAGAAAGTTTTCAAACTGTCAGCTTCAAAGAGTTCAAATGGGCTGTGCTGAAGAATAAATTGAAATACTTAATTCTTTTTTTTTTTAATCTTTACATTTTTTTCACATCAGGATGGATAACTTGTAGGGGCCATGCCTGCTTTTCATTATGACCATAATAAGAAGGAAAACTGAAGTTGAATTTAGAAAATATTTTACCCTTTGGTGGGAAGTTTTATTGGAGTCACTTAGGGGAAATCCTTACAAGTTTTGATAAGAACATTTATTAAGCAATGGTTAGCCTTTCTTGGAGGATTTTCCACCAGAGGTATATATGTATGTACTAAGCAGCCATATGCAAATACCATATGTATTTTTAGTCCTATTTGTATATGTACATCAGATCTATATTAGCAACCAAAGGAGACTCCAAAGGAAAATCCCAAAAAGTGTTTCTGAGTGAAAATGGTAGAGATTAAGGAGATTCACACTATCAAAGTAAATGCCAAGTAATAGTCTTTCGTAGGGATCTGCATCCTACCCTACACAACCGAGCAAAAAAATAGAAAAACCAAACAGTCTCAAATTGTTGACAGTATTTTTAGAAACAAGATCCTTTAAGTCGCTGTTTAAATCCCATGTGTAAAAAGCGAACCATGAATATTGCTTCAGACGAGGCCCCTGTTACAGCTGTAAGACTTAGTGGTGGGCTTGTTATCCATAAAGACCTAACATGTTGCAGAAACTGACCGGCGTTGATCGATATGACATTTGATCTCCTGATGGAAGTCACTCACGCAGGGAGGTCTAAGAGAATGGCCTGGGAAGTTTCCTGAGATGACCTGACCCAGCTTAAAGACCCACTCTGCCTGAGCATCTCCTGTTACTATTGTCAAAAATGACTGTTTATAGCACTGTTTACTTGATGGCATGTTATCCATTGGCTCTTGGAACCATTCATTATTTCCTTCAGTTGCTATAAATAGCTAGTATTTCCTCTTCAGCAGAAAAGAAAAAAATTTCATCCCACTGGGAAGCAAATTGATGGGTAAATCTAATATAAAAAACATATTTTAGAACAGAATGCAGCCAGCTGCTGGAAGAATTCCTCAGCTTGGTCTCCGAGCAGTATCATTGAGAAATGGAAAAAATATCAAGCAACATGACACTTCACTGGCTGAATAATTGTCTGGGATGTGCTGTGCTCACGCAGCTCTTGTCTGGCTTTAATGATGGAAATGAACTTACTGTGGAATCAGGCTTGCTTCTGTCCCTTCCCTGCACCACATGATAATGGCAGGGTTGTGCTGACCAGGGACTCAATCTTCCCAGACACATGTCTGTAGTGCCTGAGACTGCAAGAGATTTTTTTTAAAGCACTTTCTTTTTCTTCCATTTTTTTCTTCTTCTTTGGCTTCTGAGTCTTACAAATTGGATGAAGAAAGAGATGTGTGTATAAACTTAAACAGCTGAAAAGAAAGCAACTTTACAACTCAATGGAATGTTTTACATTGGCAAACATAACAGTCGTTTTGTTTTTCTTTATTTTCAGAATTATGACTTGCCAATTAATTTTCATTCTCTCACTCGTGGCTTTGATGAAAATTTGAGCTGAGTTTTCAATGAGAAAAACGTATATGAACAGCATTTCTGATCCCAGTGTTGTACTGACAGTCTGCTAATGTGATGGTTTTTTTTTTTTTCTCTAGACTTGTCCTCCAGGGTTAATTTTGTGTTCTGATAGAGGTCAGGATGGGTGAGGCATGTGTTTATACCTACAGGACCTTCATTAACTTAGTCACTGCCTTTCTGCAGAATGAATTATCTGTGGTCCGGACACTAATGGGAACATACACACAACTTTTCTTGAGGGTCACAGAATGTCATCAATGCCAAACTCTTTTTGGAATGGGAAAAACATGGAAATAGAGATTCATCTCTTGGTCTGTCTTTTACACGGGTTGATCTCTGGAATGTCATCTGGTATAAAGAGGCAACCTGCCCCTCTGTTTCTGCCTTGTCACGAAGTCCTCTGTTACTAAGGGTCGGTCATTCAGCACTTTATTTCTTAGCCTTACCGAATTTCCAAAGAAGAAAATTTTCCGTCTGTGAAGCTCCATTACTGCCACCTACAAACCAAATAACCCTGCAGAAAGTTCCATGGTCTGGTCTCTGAGCTTATGAGAGGGAGGGCGCTGAAAATGTTTCAATCAGTGCTCTCCAGTAGAAATACAATACAAGCCACAAATGTACCTTTAACTTTTCCAGTAACCACTTGGAAAAAAGGTAGGAAGAAAGAGATGAAATTAATTTTAACAGTATATTTTATTTAACCCAATGCATCCAAAATATCCTTTTAATACATAGTCCATATAAAAATTTTGTAATGAGTTGTTTTACACTATTTCACCTTAAGTCTTTGAAGGCTGGTAACTGTTATACTTTACAGCACATCTCTTTTCAGCCAAGTCCCATTTCAAGGACTCAGTTGCCACGTGTAGCAGTGGTTACAGGATTGAATAGCCAAGCTCTAAATGTCTTAACAGACTGTACAAGCAGAGCTTGAACCTTTGCTGAATATCAGGAAGGAGTAATTTTCCACCCGCCAGACGTTTTGCAACAAAGTCGGCTGATGTGTCAGGCATGTCATGGGCGATGAGGCCATGCCCTCCTCCCACCGTAAGGGTCCACTCTTATTCTGAGTTTATGGAGTCATCCTGGTCTCCATACTTTATCTTCCCTACCTGTACGCACTCTCCTGGAGACTCATTCTCGTGTGTGTGTGTGTGTGTGTGTGTGTGTGTGTGTGTGTGTGTTTTAGTCACTTAGTCATGTCTGACTCTTTGCGACCCCATGGACTGTAGCCCACCAGGCTCCTCTGTCCATGGATTCTCACATATCAACCAGTAAAACTATCCCTGTTTGTTGTGTGTGTGTGCTCAGTGGCTCAGTTGCATCCAACTCTTTGCGACCCCATGGACTGTAGCCCACCTGGCTCTTCTGTCCATGAGATTCTCCAGGCAAGAATACTGGAGTGGGTTGCCATTTCCTCCTCCAGGGGATCTTCCTGACCTAGGGATCAAACCCACATCTCCTGTGTCTCTTGCATTGCTAGGTGGATTCTTTACCACTGAGCCACTCTAATTAATACCTTCCAGTGCATTCAATTTTAGTACATCTTTAAAGTTCTTAATCCTACAAGGAATTATGGGGAAGTCGTAGAATGATGGGGCCATGAAGGGTTGAGATTTGGAGACTAAAAGACCTTGCTAAAAATTATTAATAGAGCCTATGTTTCAAATGGTTGCCAGCAATAGTAGCTGTGATAGTGACTTCAAGATTTACGTTTATTTTCCAAGTGTCTTCAAGAGTAAGCCTCCTTTTTGTTTTTAGGCAATAGTTCAGGTAAGTCAAACTTCTATTTGGTCAAAGTTGACTAGATAATGATTTATAAGACTTGGGAATGAAAAATGTTGTAGGTATGTTTGCCTCCCATTTAAAAAGATATATAGTTTTATTCTTTTAAATATATATATATATATATTATTAGTATTATTTACCACTTACTGGAAGAGATATGTACATCACCAGATGGAATTGCCTCAAATAATCATTCTTTTAGAGAAAGAGGTGGGAACCTACTTGACTTGGTCTTCTCTAAAAAATATATCCTAAATCTAACTAAAATTCACCACCTCCCAGGCAAAGTCATGGACCTCTGCATCACACAGTTGCAACTGGCCTGTTTAAATCTGAACCCCCTGATCATGCCCTTACCAAGGGGACGGTGGTCTCTTAACCAATGAATGCCACAGTGACCAAGGAGAGAGAGAGGCTAAGAGTCTATAGTGTCACCCTAAGGGTGGATCCCCGCCCAAGTTCACACTGGGGGAGAGGCTGGTGCCCCCAGATTAGGAAGCTGACATGCCTCACTGCCTGTGGGTGTAGGACTTTCCCCAACTGCTACTATCAGAGATGCATGTGTTGTCCTAGAGTGTAAAGGGCACCCTGTTCCTGCTCCTTTTTCTCTGCACTGCTGCCTGGAAAGCCCCTCATGACTGCTGTTGCTCATTTGCCAGTGTTTGTTTGATAGTCATAAAAAAAAATTAATTTCCTCCAATATTGTAAAATAATTAGCCTCCAATTAAAATAAATAAATTTAAATTAAAAAAAATTAAAAATCTACCCCCTCAAAATTTCAACACCTCAGAGTACTCTTTTAAAATAAAACAGAAACAAGAACACCAGCTATGTTTTACTCAAGCATACTGCATGAGAGAAATCCAAAGTTAATTTTTCATCTCATGCATAAATTTTCCATGTATGTGGTTTGCTTTGATTTCAATTACCTGGGAAGCTTGCCCTTGCCCCTTGCTCTGTCCCCTCCTTGAAGATGTCCTGAGGTGACGGAAGTTTAAGTGTGCATGGCATATTGTATTCATTTCCTATGACTGCTGTAACAGATCAGCACAAATGGAGCGGCTTAAAACAATGCAAATGGACTACAGTTCTGGGCGTGAGAAATTTGCACGGGTCTCTCTGGGCTAATATCCCAGTATTAGCAGGGCTGTATTTCTTCTGATGATTCTGAAGGAGAATCCATTTCCTTGCCGTTTCTAGCTCCTGGAGGTGGCCTGTACTCCTTGGCTCATGGCCCCACATCATTCAACCTCTGATTCTCTCATCGTATCTCCTTCTCTGACTCTGACTTTTTGCCTCCCTCTTATAAGGATCTTTGAAATTAAATTGAGCCCATTCTCATAATCAAAGAAAATTTTCCCATCATAAGAGTCTCAACTTAATCATGTCTGTAAAACCCCTTTTGTCATGTAAGGTAACCTATTCACAGGTTCATGGGATTAGGACCTGGACATCTTTGGGGAGGTAAGGAAGTGCCTGCTACACACACAAAGGGCCATCCAGCTCAGCTACATGTCCAGTGCATGAATTTCTTCCTCGAGTCCCGGGGGATGGTTTCCTGGCTGTACTTGAGTACTTAAATGGCCAAGATCACATCATCACATCTCATGTCATCTCTCAAAATGACTTCTTTCATGTTGAACTAGTTTCCTTTTACCTTCTATCCACTGGGTTGAGTTTTTCTGCTTGTAACCTCAACATTTCAAAGCTCAGTTAACTTCTTGTCACCCTCATCTCTCCACTGATGAGTGCCTTCTCTGTATTGTTTATGGTCTGAAGCATACATGTTCTGTCTCGTTCCTAGAAATGAAATCATTGCTTAACAACAGGTCTGGCCAATTAGGGTGGGACTAATATCTCCCTTGTTTAGGGCATTGGTGTTTTGGAGGCAAAGGCTGAATTGCGCTAGTTTATTTGATGAATGTTCTTACCTGTTGAATTACATTTTCATGGGTAAACAGAGATACTGGTAATACATTGGACATGTTTCTTAATGCCTTTCTTAATCTCTGTACTTCAGTTTCCTTATCTGTAAAATGGAAATAATAGGACCTTGTTATAAGGTTTATGTGAGGATTTAATGAGATATTCTACTTACAGCACTTGGCAAAGTACCTGACTACTGTGTAACTATCTACTACTAAGCACCATCATCATAATCTAAGTTCACAAAAATCCTATAGTCATTTACATATAGTCTTTTGTTTTTAAGAAGTATGGAAGCTTTTATTTTCCAGCTTCAAAAGTGACAGTAATTGTCTAGCACAGAAGAGGCACTGGACTAGCCCCTATGGCTGGGGACAGTGTTTTACTTGGTGTGATGAGCTCGTCCTCTGTGACTTTATCCAAGGCATTCATAGGACAGAATCAAGGTTTACAGAACTGATAAAAGCCTGTTGCCCATTGAGGATAAGCCACAAATCAACCCCATTGATTGTAGTTATTGAACTCTTTTTGAATTTGTTCCTACTGCTGTGGCCTTATCTTTATCTTGTCTACAGTGATATTTTGAAGGCTTCCCAGCGAAACAGGGCCTGTGAAACAGAGGAAAGTGTCAAGCACATCAAATTTACAGAGTAATAAATTTAAGAGGTGCAAGGTGTTAATAAACATTGTCAGGCAAGTAGCTTTTCATGATTGGTGCTATGACTCCATTTCATACTCACCTTATGATTTCTCTCTTAATTACCCAGGATTTGCTTTCTCAACATCATTTGGGCTTATTAGTTTCCTTTAGGTTGGCTTTCTCTAGAGTCAACCTCAAGTGTATTGACTTTAATTAACACTTGTTTCAACTTTATCCTTCGACATATTTTGGCAAAACATGGCACCTTGCAGTATTAGAACACAGCAAGCTATGGATTACTGAGGGGGGTGGACGCATGTAGAATGTCATCCAGGAGAAATGTTCTTGTCATGTTTTCTCTTTTCAGAGAAATCTTAGTTCAGTCTAAAAACTTTGCAAAATAAAAATTTTAAAAGAAGTTTGGGGGAAGATAAAGAGGGTTTCAGGGACAGTTGCAGTTAAAGAACAGAAAAGTACAATGTGTGTATAAGGTGTTTTTATTTATGAATGTGTTGTATTCTAGAAATTCTACAGAAAAGGAAACAACAAAGCAGCCTTGTCCCTGCTACTGGCTCTCCCACCCCTACGCCTGCCTTTACCACCTCCCACTTGAGTGACACAGACACGTGAGGCCCAAGGTTTATCTTGCCCTGTCTAGACTAATGTCACAGACAGGAGACAGTGGCAGGGAAAGTTGGTATCCAGATCTCCTTATTCCAGTCTTCCCGAGACCCTACATTCTTTAGGCTTATTTGAACTCAGAAGAGAGAGAAGAATCCAGCTCAGTTATAAGCTAACCCAGCTGCAGGGGTCCATTTGGGAAGCAAAGGCTTTGGAAAGACAGCCTCGCTTCCACAGATGTCTCATCCTCTTAGTGAGGGCTTCTCTCATGGGACAGCCCCTCTGCCTCAGTCAGCACCCTGTCCCCTTCTCTGTCTCACTTTGATCCATAGCTCTTAGCGTTATTCAGGGTGCTCTGTGTTTTACTTCTTTGTTCAAAATCTTTTCCTACTAGACTCTAAGCTCTGCTGCGAAGGCATTTTTGCTTTGTCCTTTGCTGAGTCTGCTGGACTTAAGATAACATCTGACACATAGTAGGTGCTCACAGTCTATTTGCTAAATGAATACATGGAGAAAGAATTTCGTGGCCCTGGTGGTATTTTACTCTCCGTCCATCCCTGTTCCTCTGCAGGGCCCAGCCTGCACACAGCAAGAAACAGGTTGTCTTGCAGACCTTCCTCTCTCCACTTTGCTTAAGCCAGAATTACTGGCCCTGCCAATAGATGAATATTGGAAGTCCCCCTCCCAAGAAACACTTACTCTTCATTTCCAGGACAGTTAATCCCCATGTGGTTTGGACAGGCTGATCACTCATTATGAGAAATTTCTAAGGTAAAAGCCCTGTAGCTGCACTTCCATTAATCAGTGTGTGTTTTGTAGGCTGTGTGTCACCTCAACCACTCATCACATGTCACCTACTCCAGAAGCAAAGGAATTTTCCTACTGTTGTGTGTGGGGGGGGTGTGTTCTAAAGTACCTTGATTTTTGTATTGTTTTTTTACCTGGCAAATCTGTTCATGGGAACAGTATTGTCAAGAATTTCCCCTCAGACAGTTGTTGAAATAGCACATGTGCAGACCATTAGCACTGCAGGCCTGTTTTGAGTTGAAACTGGTGAATTTGGAAGACATAGTTTGTGAGCTTATTTATTCTGCATTGGAATTGTTAAAATAAATAGTGTTGAGAATGTATGTGTGTATATATGAATATATATATATATATAAATATATAGAAACTTAATGATAACTATATAGTAATTAAATGAATCAGGTTATAAAACTGTAGAGAATTTGTGAAATTTGTGGGGTAATATTTTCCTAATTTTTTTAAAAATTGAGATGGTTAAACAAGGAGACTTTCAGAGCATGCAAATGTGTGTGTTGAAATATGTTGCTTTTCTCCTGGAGTTCCAAGTTCATTGCCTTCTCAAGTTGGTTGTAGGAGCTACGTGAGAGAACTAAGAAATTCATAAGACAGAAACCACTGTATCAGTTGTTTCCATTAATGTATTCCTTACATACATTTTCTAAAGAGGGCGTGAGATTTCATCTTTTTTAGAACTTATTCAGTGTCTCCCTTTTGTGGCCCATCTGTTTCCTGGTCAGGCAAAGTCATTTGCAAATGATGCTCTATTAAAAGTCCCCCTTTGTGGAGGAAGGTGGCCATGCACACTGGTATTCCCCCATAGTTTTGAAAGCGAGGGTACTTTCTTATATACATTTCGGTCAGGAAGTTTGATAAATTTCCCAAATGTGGGTACATTTGTGTGGTTATTGTTCCTTCTGGTGATTTGCTTTCTTAAGGAGAGGTTTTTTTTGTTTTTTGTATTTTTTAATTAGAACAAAGCAGTATTGCTTTTGAGTGTTCAAATGTTTGGAAGCGGTGTTAAGTAAAAGTACATTCAACCTTGCTGACCTCGCCAGTATTTACCTTCAAAAACTTTCTAGTCACACGTTGTTGACTTACTTCTCATGTCCATATCCACTTATTGCCTACCCTTAATTTAATTCTTACAGGAGAAATAAAAGCAGGTTGTCTAGCATGTTTGCCTCTCTTTGCTAGTTGGCATACAATTTCTATTTTTTTTTCTTGCAGTAATAAGAAAGCGGTAAAATGAAAAGCATTCAAGTTTCGTAAATAGCCAATGGAGAAAAAACAATAGATGATATGTGTGTACATAGACTAGGTCAGTTTGAATCCAGGGCCTTTCTCATTTGTTTTATAGCTTGGTGGCAAGAAATATTAAGCCAAATGTCTCTGTATGACTGAATTATTCTACATCTGTGTTTGTAAAGCACTAATCTGGATTCTTCCAGGGGTGAGATCATTTCGTCCATGAAATTTAGAAGATTGAAATTGTAATTGTACCCTTTGCAGTCCTATCATTTTCTTCCACTTAAGTATTTCTTCTTCTCTAAGTGCCTTGACTATAAAGTATTGAGACTAGTTGCTTTGAACCACCCCTGCTCAGCTGTCATTCTGTAATCACACCTCATAAATGAAATGAAGGAAATATTGAAAAATGGTGAAACTTAACAGCACCTTTCTACCCAGGTCCTTTATTTCCCTCCTAAATGTATGTTTTCAGTATTGCTAATTTCAAGCTAGCAGAGGCTGGCCTTTGCTTTCCTTGGATGTTGGCAGTAAGGGTGAGGATCTTATTATAGAAGTATAAATATTGTATGTTGTATGCTCTAACACTATTTTTTATGAACTAAACTTTTCCTTGATAGAGCACTCTATTATACTTCCTACTATATATATAATGCTGTTTCAATTTTCTTCTCCTGCTAGGTGAAATGCGGAATGATTTATATATCACTATAGAAAGGGGAGAATTTGAGAAAGGAGGAAAGAGTGTGGCCAGAAACGTGGAAGTTACGATGTTCATTGTAGAGAGTAGTGGCCAGACCCTGAAGGTACGTTAATGCTGAATTCTTTTTGGTAAAACAATTTCACATCCTTGCCTTGGGTTCATCTTTAGTGCGATCAGTTAACTTAAGATTTGCAGTATTTTCAATCTTATTTTTCTTCTCCATCCCTGTGTAGTTTGTTTGTTTGTTTGTTTTTAATCATGAAAAGAGGGGAAATAAGCTTTCAGTTTGTTTAATTAATCGTGTCAAAAACATCCTCATAGCAGCTACTCCTTAAACGTGGCATTTTTATCCCATTTCATTTTTTTCCCTTTCATCTGTTATAGTTTTGGAGAGGTATACTTTTTCTTTGTGGAGTTGGGTTTTTTTTTTAGTTGCTCAGTCATGTCTGACTCTTTGCGACCCCATGGACTGTAGCTCTCCAGGCTCTTCTGTCCATGGGATTCTCCAGGCAAGAATACTGGAATGGGTGGCCATCTCCTTCTCCAGGAGATCTTCCCTAGCCAGGGATTGAACCCAGGTTTCCCACATTGCAGGCATTCTTTAGTGTCTGAGCCCATATTTAATCCTACATATTTTCATTATGACCAAAATAGGACGTGGAGATTAGAGTATTGCTAATTGGGGTGATCATATCAGATTCCTTTGTGGAAGAAGTATTTCATGGGAGCCCCGGGGCTTACTGAGTTTTATAGGAAGGCACAGAAGGCTTTTGGCTGTGGCTGGTTGAGAATTTTGCTTTGTAGTTGACTCCAAGTTGGGCACGCAGTTGCTCAGCTAGCATGTGTCACCAAGGTCCACCTTTGAGCAATTAGGCCTGGGAGACCAGCCTCAGGATGAACCAAACACAGCCTGCCCGCAGAAGCAGGTGCAGAACAGCCCCGAAGAGGACTGAGGAAGTAATTTCACATTAAGTGCTGTTTTGGGAGCACACAGACACAGCAAAGCAATTGTTCTGCTCCTTCCAAAATCATCTTGAAATGAAGCTGTCTTTAACCTGCATGTTTCCTTTGTCAGGATTTTATATCCTTCGGCTCTGGAGAGCCACCGGCTAGCGAGTACCACTCCTTTGTGCTTTATCATAACAACAGCCCCAGGTGGTCCGAGCTGCTGAAACTTCCTATCCCTGTGGATAAATTCAGGGGTGCACACATCCGCTTCGAGTTTCGGCATTGTTCCAGTAAGTGGATGGAGTGTCTCCGTGGCCTTGTTATGTTGGGTACTGCTTACTAAGCTGAAACAACAGTGTGGCATAGTCTGTAGAAAGTGTGTCACTGATTGTTAGCCGGAGCCGGGGCGGTTCTGGGCGGCTGCTGCCGGGGGGCGCCCGAGTTGTCGGAGCCGCCCGCCCTCTGCCGCCTGCCGGCCGAAAAAAAAAAAAAAAAAAAAAGTGTGTCACAAACCAGAGACCTCCATGAGAAAGAAATGGAGGTGAATGGAATCCTGGGAGGTAAATGGTGCCATTCTCAAAAAACCCATAACCTCTATGGAAAGAGATGAAAAAGAAGGAGGAAAAAAAGTAGCTGTAGAAATCTACAAGATTTTTCTTAAGGTGATCACTTTCATAAAAATCAGTTCATCACTTTCACAGCCTAGGAAGACTATACAGAAAGAGGAGATGCGTTATTAAAGGCCTGACGGGCTTGTGTGGTCTTAGGCACCCCTGACCCATGTGCTATCTTTTCAGCCAGGAGCTGATCCAGCCCTTAGACAGCTCAAGGGAACCCTCGGGAACTTTCCTAGGCATGTGAAGTTACCAGGAAAGCCTCTGATTGCCTCAGATTCATACTTGATTTGTATATATCTATATCACTGTGCATTCTCAAACATGATTGGCACTTTACAGGAATAGCAAGGAGGCCAGAATGAGCAAGTGAGAGAGTTGGAGGTGAGAACCAGAGAGGGAGCAGCAGAACCAGATCCTCTGTTGTGTTTTAGGGCATGGGAAGGAGGACTTTGGACTTTATTTGGAGTGATAAAGAAGCATTAGAGGTTTTAGATTGACGTTAAGTCTGCCCACTGTATGGATGATAGATTGTAGGTGGGCCAGATGGGAACAGAAAAGCCATTCAGGAGTCTTTTGCAGAATTCCAAGTACGAGATTTAAGTGGTTTGATTCTTTTATACAGATTTATTGACAGATTGGATGTGAAGCGAGGAGAAAATTCAAGGTTGATCTCAAGATTTTGGCCTCAGAGTGAAGGGGTCATTTAATGAAGTGGGGAAGACAACAGGAAGAATCTGTTTGGAGAGAAAAAATCAAACATTCCATTTTAAATATGCTAAGTCTGAGAAGTCTATTAGATATTCAAGACATCAAGTAGACAGTTGAATGAGATCCAAGCTGGAGACTTAAACTTGATAATGAGAACATGTAGTTCATTGGTGTGCTGTAAATATTTAACCAGCACTCAGAGTGATGGAGAGGGGAGGAGAAACCCTAAATTATAGCATTTGCTGATTTCCATGGGGTAAATACTCCCACCATGGTCAGTTTCAAGCTGCCAACATGACATCACTGATCTTGTAGTTGAGGGAAGATACATATTGTCAGTTCTTATGAACCAGTACAGGTTAGCTCCAGCATATCACAGATATCTGTGGTTTTCAAAGCCATGAGACTGGACGAGATGTCTACGTAAAAAGTTTAGATAGCAAAGGGAAGTCCAAGGATGGATCCTTGGGTCATTGACACATTTAGATTTGGGGAGAGTGAGAAGTAGTCATTAAGTAGATTAAAAAGGAATAGCCAGTGAGGTTGAAGGAGAATCAAGGAAAAATGGAACCTAGGAGACTAAATGAAGAAAGCTTTTCATAAGGGGATTGATCATGTGTCAGGTGCCAGTGATAAATAAAATAAGGACCAAGAAATGATCTCCTGATTTGGCATCATGGAAGTCATTGAACCTGACAGGTGACTTCAATGACTTCCATGAACCTGACAGGTGGTTCTCTTGGATTTGTGGAGTTGAAAGCTGACTGGAGTCAGAGTAAGATGGAGAAAAGGAAGGACAGGCAGTGAGTACAGACAGATCTTTTAAGAAGCTTTGCTATAAGGAATACTGGTGAGCAGAGATGTGAGATAGTTGCTATAGAACAAGTAGGTCATAGGAAGTTTTTGCTGTTGTTTGGTTTTTTAAATGGAACTTTTAAAGTATGTTTGTTTGGGAGAAATCATTCAGTAGAGAGGAAAACCTGATGATGTAGAGAGTGGGGACACCTGTAGGAGCAGTGTCCTTGAGTTGGGGAAGGAGCTCAGGACCTAGGACTCAAGGATAAAAATTAGCCTTGGGTGGGAGCATGGGCAGTTCCGGGCTAGGAGGGCAGATGCAGGTGACTGATAGGTGGATGCGAGGGTGTGAGGGAGTTCTCTCTCCATGAGCTGAAAGTGAAAGTATCAAAGTATTGGAGGCTTGAGAGACAAGGAGAATGGATGAAATTATTGTCTAGAAAAGTAGAGGAGTGTGCTGATTAGGTAAACGAAAGTTTGCCTATCCCAGGATGCTTTTGTAGTTCAGTTCCGTTCAGTCGCTTAGTCGTGTCTGACTCTTTGCAACCCCATGAATCACAGCATGCGAGGCCTCCCTGTCCATCACCATCTCCCGGAGTTCACTCAAACTCACGTCCATAGAGTCAGTGATGCCATCCAGCCATCTCATCCTCTGCTGTCCCCTTTTCCTCCTGCCCCCAATCCCTCCAAGCATCAGAGTCTTTTCCAATGAGTCAACTCTTTGCATGAGGTGGCCAAAGTACTATTAGTGTGCGCTAATTAAGCTTAGGTTAGGCATAGAATAAGCCACAAATTGGATTCTGCCAAGGTATAGTGTTATGAGTGGACATGTGGAAGGGGGAGTGTTGAGGGTATTTTTCACTGAGGTGATTAGAATGATGGGCCATAGAAATGGGAGGTGGGAGTGAAGGGGTAAGTAGTGGTTAGTCGATATATTGGAGGTCCCAGGGGGCAGAATTGTTCAAGTTGAGCTACAAGAAGAAACATATTGGAAAGTCAAGAGGTGGAATCCATAGATTCATGGGTTTTATTAATAAAAGGGGATTGTACTATACATATTATACGTAAGTGTCTATTTAGTTCATTAATCCTGATCTAATAGCTTAGGAAAAAAGGCTATGTACTTTAAACTTTACTTGGTATTTATTTTTATTTTATAACCAAGGGCAAATTTAGGGAAGCTATTGCTTTGTTCCTTACCTTTGCTAATTTTATGCATCTTGGAATTTTTTTTTATCTTTCCAAATTGAATACCGAAAACCACACCAAAAAGACAGTCAAAGCAACTTAAGAAATTATTTCTAAATAAGACTTGCCCTCTAAATCACAAGTTCCATACCCAGCACACTCACTGACTTATAAATCTCTTTCCAGAGATCTTTGCTCTGACTTTTGTTTGAGGAGTGTTGGTATTTCCCCATTTTCTCTCTAGGCTTGAAATGAATGATTTAAAAAGAAAATCCTTCACTGTAATCACAATTCAGGGCTGCCCTCACGCTAGGAATCTAAGCCAGCCAGCTAGAATTACTCTGTGCACAGGGTTCCACATCCCTGTGGTTAAATGCCAGAAACAATTGGAAAGGGATAATGTGTTTATTATTAGAGTCTCTTTTCCGATCCTCAGGATCTCCGTATCTGACTCCTCTAGCATGGGGCTTACTGTATCCCAAAGCTGGACTTTTCTGTCAAGTAAAACCGCCACTTCCGCAGTTGTGTGGGCAAGAATAACAGGCCAGCCCATGACGGCTGCCAGCCTGCAACTCCTCTGCACGTCTGAATACAAGGGCAGAGTCCAGTTGAGCAACCCAGATTCTCTTTCTTACGGTCTTCATTTTTGGAGAAGCTGAAGCTGGGTGGAAAGTACTAGAATGGCACACAAGAGGTCTGGAGCAGGTAACATTGTGATAGACCTCTCAGTTTCCTTATCTGTAAACAGTTGCCAATGACCCTTGTTCTAGCCATTGTAATTCAGTTGGGTTTTCATTGGAAAACCTCATTGCCTCATTTCTGGCATACAAATACTACTGCAGTAAGCTCTTATCAACTATTGATTGCAGTTTGTGTTTGTCTGCGTGCCTGATTCCAAGGAGGTGGCTTTCAGAGGTCTCTGTTTATACATGTGGCTGTAGGGAGAGTTCATTCATTCACTCATTCATTTATGTTCCATACATTTGTTGGGAACCTACTATGTTCTTGGCATTCTTTGAGATACCAAGCATAGAGTAAAATAAAGCAGACAAGTATCTTGCCTTCTGTGGTGCTTATGAGAAGGGGTGGAGGTTGGGTTGTGAGGAGAAGAAACAGGAAATCTACAACTTCAAAAAACAAACAAACAAAACACATAATTTCAAATAGTGAATCCCTTGAAGAAAATTAGTCAAGGAATATAACTTATGGTTATGAGGCAGGACTATGGGGTTAGAGGGTGGCCACTGTAGACAGAAGTCCCATCATAAGAGCTGCTCTTCATTGTATAAAGGGTGCGGATGTGTGTGGGGGGTGGGGGGTGGGGAGTGTTCTATTTCTTCATGATCACTCATGTCCCCAATCTGTGTGTCTGAACACAGTGTGTAAGCATACACTGAAATAACTGATTCTTTTTTTTTTCCCCCTTCTACAGCAAAGGAGAAAGGAGAGAAGAAATTGTTTGGCTTCTCCTTTGTTCCCCTGATGCAGGAAGATGGTAGGACACTTCCAGATGGCACGCATGAGCTCATTGTGCATAAGGTAACATCAGTCAGAGGTTGGGGGCAGTTGTGAAAAACAGGGCAGAAGTACTAACTCACAGTCTTATCCTCACTCTGGAAAAGAGAAAAAACGGACTGCAAAGATACTCTTTTGGCTGATTGCTGGCAGAGAGAGTGCATTTTTGAGAGTAGTATCTCTAGATTCTGTCATATTCTGACACGTATTTTAAAGATTTTTTTTAAACTTAATTGAAATAATGGTATTTGGCTAAGTCTATAGGGTGACCTTGAAATCCTATCCATGGCTGTGATAGGATTAGATAAACCTTACAAATAAGGTTTTTAATATTTTAATGTATTAATATTTTTAAAATATTCCCAGTACTTGCTTTCTTATCTGTGGACCCCAGAAGCAGATTTTGCAAGGTCACCTTTCTGTTTGTCTCATTTGCTGCTCTCACGAAGCAAAGGAGAAGTAAGTAGCTGTTCCTTGTTATGACAACTTCAGTGGTTGTTACTCTATTTTTTGCCACAAGAATTGGCATGCAAACATTTGGGGAAAAAAATATAGTGTAGTAGGCAATAAAAAGAAAATTCACCTAACAAGAGATCCTTAGGAATTATCAGAGAATACTAGTAATAATGAAATATAGAACAGAAGCAGTTGCAACTATGAAATCAAGCACTAAAGTATATGATTTTCTCCAAAATCTTTCTCCTTTGCATTTCTCCATTTCTGTAACCACACACTCTTCCAGGCTCTTGTCAGCTCTCATCTGGGCTCACTAGTCCTGCCCACCTGGGCCTTCTCTCCCTTTAGTCCATTTTCTAGTCAGCCATTGGGGTGACCTGTCTAAGGTGCAAATCTTACCAGACCCCTGCCTGACTTCAACCCATGGAAAAGCTTCCCATTGCCAACAGTGGAAATGGCAGGCTTTCAGGTATGTCGGGCTGCCTCCTCCCTTATGCCTCTGCTGCTGCTGCTAAGTCGCTTCAGTTGTGTCCAACTCTGTGCGACCCCAGAGACGGCAGCCCACCAGGCTCCCCCGTCCCTGGGATTCTCCAGGCAAGAACACTGGAGTGGGTTGCCATTTCCTTCTCCAGTGCGTGAAAGTGAAGTCTCTCAGTTGTGTCCACCCCTTAGTGACCCCATGGACTGCAGCCTACCAGGCTCCTCCATCCATGGGATTTTCCAGGCAAGAGTACTGGAGTGGATTGCCATTGCCTTCTCCGCCCTTGTGCCTCACATCATCCCATTTCCAGTCCTCTACCTAATGCCCCAGTCACTTCCTGCCTGCTGGTTCCCCCAGCTCCACTTGACATTCCTGCTGTCATGCTTCCCCTGTCTCCCAACAGTTGGCTCCTCCTCATCTGCAGAGGCTCACCTGGGCCAGAACCTTGGGAAAACAGTCCCCACATCCTAGTTCCTACTCTCTGTGTTCCCAGCTGACTATGTGCCTGTCCATGAGTTCTCCAGGTATCTGCACAAATCTCTTACCATTGTCCTCATTACATTGTCAGATGGTTGTCTGATGACCCCTCAACTCACCATGGTAGGTTTAGGAGCCCTTCAGGAACAACAGCTGAGTCAGAGGGGTTCTGGCATGTGGCAGATGTGCAGTGAAGATACACTGAGTGAAGGAAGGATATGACAGAGACTTTCTTTACATTTGGATTATTGCTGGTAAAATGAGTGTTCATGCACAAGACACCGGGTAATTTTTGTTTGTGCTTTGGTATGTATGTGCATATTTCTTGAATCATTTATTTTCTGGTTGGTTGTTCAGCACATTGACTACCACAGACCATGGGGCAGACATTCTTCTAGCAACTGGGAATATAGTGGTGAATAAGACCATTAAAGTGCCTCCATTTCTGACACATACATTCTGTAGACTTCAAAAGTGACTTAAAGGAATTCGTGATGTTAAAATACAGAGAAAAAATATTTTCAAGTAGAGTAACACTGAAGCACACAGAGGAGCTAAATGGACTAGACATGTGAGATGATCTATTTATATAAATAAAGGTCGGCCCCTTTATGTGAAATGGGTAATATAACAGGCTGTGTCTTCAGCTACAGTTTTCCAAAAGACGTAAGTGGCACTTGATGTGAATGTTTGTGATCTTGACTCTGTGTACCATTAAATCTTCACACAGAAAAGCCAGGGCTAAGGTAAGTGTTAACTTCCTAATAATATTTAGAAGAATAAATCACTTCTTTATGACATTTCACAAGGTTTCCCAAGTGGCACAGTGGTAAAGGATCCACCCACCAATATAGGAGACGCAAGAAACGTGGGTTTGATCCCTAGGTTGGGAAAATCCCCTGGAGGAGGAAATGGCAACCCACTCTAGTATTCTTGCCTGGAAAATCCCATGGACAGAGGAGCCTGGTGAGCTACAGTCCACGGGATTGAAGAGAGTCAGACACGACTGAGTGTACATGACATTTCACAATGTAGGCTATCTCACCTGTGGATTGGAGGGTGTTTTTGGGTGGTAGGTACTAACTTTCTAGGCAAGTCTGGGTTGACTTCCTCTAAAGAAGTATAAATAATATTAAAACTCTTAGTTGCTGATTAGAGATACCAATGTGCTTAAAATGCCAGGAGGACAGGTAGCAAGGCTTACTTCTCCGTGTGAGCATTTAGCATCCAACTGGTATTGGTTCCCAGGCATAGGCTCATTCTACTCCATTACCTGGGGTCTGTCAGGATGCCTTGGATAGAACCACCATTTTTCTCAAAAGTGGAGCTTTGAATCATCTCAAGCCCTTAAACAAATTTTCAATGAATACATAGAATTCTGATCCAGAAAGCGTAAGAAAATTTATTTAAGCATCAACAGTGTAAAGAGCAGTGATCTTTACAGCAGTGATCTTCCTCCATCACAAAGGAGGCTCAGGATGGTATCTGTAGATCATCTCATGCGGGGCAGGCCTACGTTGCGTAGACCCATGAGGAAGCATTAGTTCCGCAGAACAACCCTAAGTAGCTGAGTCTTATGATTAGGATTATTCAGTGTTGCTTAAAGAGAACTGGAATACCTGCCAAGCATAACATCTTTTGTTTTTCATCTAGTTGATACATGGTTTTCTTTTTCATAGTACTGAGCCAAGAAGTTCAATTTCTACTTAAGGGCACTTGCGGGTTATGATTATAAAATGATATTATGAGCATAATGTTATTCTTCCTCTCCCATGATGGGCAGTCTCACAGCCTGCTGACAATTACAGGCTTGAATTTATTAATTTAAAAATTTAAATAAAAAAGGAAGCTAAGAAGAGGAATGGATTTCAAATTACTGGGTAAAAAAATAGCCCATTTAATAAGTGATGTTGAGATAATTGAGATGGCCACAATAGGTGCTGCAGGGAAAAGTTAAGCTCTGGATTCCTACCTTGCTTCTTATACCAAAGCAGATTCCAATTAAATGTAAAAAATAAAACTGTAAGAGCCTTTATAATATGAATGAACATTTTTAGAAAGTTAAGGGAAGGAGGGCCTTTCTAATGATGCCTCTTCAATGTTAGAAATTAGGTACCCCCAAAATGTATAAATTTAGCTACATAAAGTTTAAAACTGATTTATTTATAAGATCATATGGATTGTAGCCTGCTAGGCTTCTCTGTCCATGGGATTTTCCCAGAGTGGATTGCTATTTCCTTCTCCAGGGGATCTTCCCAACCCAGGGATCAAACCCAGTCTCCCACATCGCAGGCAGACTCTTTACCATCTGAGCCACCAGAGAATCCCTCATAGTAGGATATATAAAATCTACTTTCTTCCTCATGTAAGGTTCTGGTTTAGAAGATTCATTTCTGCAGTGAACTAAGAAAAAAAAAATGGTATATTGAAAACTATTTAATAGCCTAATTTGGGCCTAAAATTTATGAAAGAGATAATAATTTCCCCTTGTGACAGTGACTGGACTTCTAAGTGTGTTTTAAGGAAATCATTGTGACAAGGTTGTTATCAGTCAGTGGTCTGACAAGAACCTGGACTCATCCTTTAGGGCAGGAGCTAAAGAATTCTGAGGGCAAAGCTCCCTTTCAGAGTCATTTTCACCTTTACATAATTGATAGTATGTTTGCAGTGGTACTCCATGGAGATAACCTCTGAAATCTACAAAAATCCAAATATTATAGCTTTAGAAAGGGAAGTGAAAGAACTTGATTAGTCATCATTAAAGATTTTGTGCTTCCAGGGTCCCTTTTCACCTCTGAGGACATCAGTCATATCTCCAAGTAGTTGATGGCTAAGTCCAAAACTTGTCTTTGGAATTCCTAAGTTGATTGTAACAGCATTTAGTCTTGCTAAGTTTTGTTATTTTGCTGCATTCTGCTAGGTTTGTTGTCTTCCTTAAATTTGTAGAGATATTTTTGGCTACTCATTGCCAGCTACCTGCTGGAAAGCAAAGTTAAGAAAAGAGATTGAAATAATAAGCTTAAGAAAATTCATTTTCCAAGAGTCAAGTCTGTTACGGATAATAATATGAAGGTCCAAAAAAGGATAGGAAGTTTATTAACTGTGTACTCAAGTTTCCATTCTTAACTATTCTAGTGAGGATTTTTATTTCTTTGAAGTACATGCTGAAATACTCTTGGGTCTAGTTTGTATGTATAGATAAACAAGTAATAATATAGTCTACTTTTAAAGAAATCGGGATTTTGCAAATTCATTATGTTGATTAACACCACTATGACTCAAGTGACCCAACTCAGCCAGACTGGGGATTTCCTTAGTAGAGAATCTGATTCCTTAGGGTGGGATTTATTGCTTCTGAGCAAGAGAAGGGCCAGATAAGAAATCAGCTAAATAGAGCATGATCATGTATCCTGGTTGGAAAGGGATTAGTTTAATGTATGGCCTAGATTGCAAGAGTCTTTGATGAATTCATCACTTTTGCTCCCTAGAAATTTGTTCATAAGTGCTTTGTGTCTCGTTTTTTCCCTGCAATGTTTCAGTTTCCTGTTTTATACTCCAGTTCCCCACCTGGTCCCTAGAAGTCCAGCACAGCCTCTCTGCACTAGTTACCATCCTTGAGGTGAATTTCTCAGATTGAGTTACTTTCCACTTATCCTTTCCTATATGATGTTTGTATTTATAAGTAAAATGAAAAAATGACAGGAGGCTGAAAAATTTAATAGACTGATAGGCTTGCCACCCATCTTGCTGTGCAGAAAACTCTACATACTTCTCCAACAATTCTGAAAGAGACACCCCTGTAAGTGAAAGTCGCTCAGTCGTGTCCAACTCTTTGCAACCCCCTGGACATCACAGTCCAAGGAATTCTCCAGGCCAGAATACTAGAGTGAGTAGCTGCCGGGGCCCAGCCCCGGTTGGATCCGGGGATTCCCTCAGGATGATGGCGTCAGCGATTAGAATAGCGATAGCTTAATTAAGTATTAATTAGAGATATAATGAGTGGTTAAATAGGGATAGCTCAGTGAGAAAATTCAGTGGAGAAAAGAGGCTGAATAACTTGGTTTACGTGGAAAACCAATAAAACTCCAAGACAAGGAGTTTGTGTCACCTACGTAGGCCGCAGGCGTCCTCCTGTTCTCCCGAAGGAGAGGAGACACTAAGGCCTCCCCGGTCAGATCTTAGAAGCCCAGGCAAAATTAGTAGGCTTGACAAGCCTCCATGCTCCAGATGGGAATTCAGCCAGGAGGTGAGAGAAAGAACGATATGGGGAGACCAAGCTTCAGTGAGCAAGGTCCATAGCTTTATTCTCTGTTATTTTCAACAGGGGCTTTTATACCCTAAGTGGCACGTAGAGGATAATAGGGGGTGTGAAATCATGCAAAGTCAGCAGTCTTTGATCCTTATGGAAATCAGGGTTTCTTTTCTGCAAACTTACAATATACAAATGGCTTAGGTGATTTACATCATCTTCTGGCCAGAAGGCCTGTTAACATTTTATGACTCTAACAAAGGTTTGTCAACCATAAGACTTATTTTCTCTAAGAGTAATTATTTTAAAGTTTGGCGCCATCCTCCGAAGGTGTTAAAGTTGCATTCCTATAGGGCAGAGGTGCAGTGGGTTTACAACAAAGGAAAGAATTTATTACCTTAAGGGTCTAAAGTTGTTAACACCAAGGCCACTACTTATTTTTTCTACATACCAACTATATTAATACACTTCCAAGGATACAATACAGGGGATGTGGAAACTTGGCAGCAAGCATGGGCTCAACAATGAAATCTTCTACTAGTTCTATTCTGACAATTTCTAACTCTCCAAGAGGCTCTATACTATTTGAATATCTTAAGCTTCCTGTGCCGCTCATGTTTACAATTGTAAACAATTGTATGCATAGCTCTAGGAGTCCGGGTAAACCTGTCAGGCAAGTTAGAGAGCCATCTGAGGGGTTTGTGAACTAAAACACTCTTGTCATGCCCAGGAACTTTATTAACTGGAGCTGTAAGTTAACTCTTTTTCAGAGAGGGAGATGGTGGTGGGGGACAGCCCCCCGTAAAGTCAGAGGTGTAGGTGAGAGCACAAAGCAGTAAGGCAGGCAGACTCTGGTTTTGGGGTAGAGCTCAGGCAGGCCCAGAGGGGCACCCCTCGAGTTCTGGCTCGCCTTGCCCACCAGAACTCTCCCACATAACCTTGTTATGGGTGGGGACTCCCGTGCTGGCTCCCGGCAAGTAGCCTTTCCCTTCTCCATGGGATCTTTCCAACCCAGGGATTGAACCCAGGTCTCCTGCATTGCAGGCAGATTCTTTACCAGCTGAGTCACAAGGGAACCCCACAAGGACACCCCTATAATCATGAGAAATAAATCTTAGACAAGCACAAAACATTTCTGTCCACCCTGGGCTTAGGCATAGGAGCATTGGTCACATAACCCTTGTTTTATTACAGACTATAAGAGAAATTAGGTAGCATACACCTGCAAAATTAAATCAAAATGTAAATAGCCTGGTAAATTTAGCATAAAAGTAAGCCAAACCAGACTTCCCTGTAGCTCAAATGGTAAAGAATCTGTCTGCAAGGCAGGAGACCAGGGTTTGATCCCTGGGTTGGTAAGTTCCTCTGGAGAAGGGAATAGCAATCCACTCCAGTATTCTTGCCTGGAGAATTCCATGGACAGAGAAGCCTGGCAGGCTACATTCCGTGGAGTGGCAAAGAGTCGGACATGACTGAGCGACTAACACAGTCCAGCACAAACTAAGTCAAGCAAAGAAAAAGAAAGGAAAAAAAGCTAAGATAACTTAATAAGTGGACTTGGTCTCAGCCCTGAAGGCTACTAATGTGATGGGCAGAAAGTGCTTTCATTCTCAGTAATTAATACTATTACACAATCTTTTAAAATCTCTGCCTCTGCTGATCTCTGGCTCTCCTGCTGAGAGAGCTTCCTGTGTGGCCTCTGGAGTAGAGAAAGCTCTTCTTCTGAAGCCTCATGTTCAGTGTCCTGACTCTAGATCTCTTTAAATGGCCCAGTGCATGTAAAGATACCATTCTCCATCCTTTTGTAGAGTTTCCATGCCCTCTCTCTATAAGGCTTGTTCCATACAACATGGCAACTTTCTACCTGTCCTGGTTACTGTCTCTGTTGTTCAGTCACTAAATCATGTCCAAATCTTTGTGACCACGTAGATTGAGCACACCAGGCTCCTCTGTCCTCCACTATCTCCCAGAGTTTGCTCAAATTCCATTGAGTCTGTGATGCTATCTAACCATCTCATCCTCTGTCGCCCTCTTCTCCTTTTGCCTTCAGTCTTTTCCCAGCCTCAGGGTGTTTTCCAATGAGTTGGCTCTTCGCATCAGGTGGCCAAAGTAATGGAACTTCAGCTTTAGCAACAGTCCTTCCAGTGATTATTCAGGGTTGATTTCCTTTAGGATTGACTGGTTTGATCTCCTTGCTGTCTAAGGGACTCTCAAGAGTCTGCTCCAATACCGTGTTTTGAAGGCATCAATTCTTCAGCACTGAGCCTTCTTTATGGTCCAGTTCTTTATGTCAGCAAAGAGATGTCTGTGCTTTTTTAATATGCTCTCTAGGTTTGTCATAGCTTTCCTTTCAGGGAGCAAGTGTCTTAATTTCATGGCTGCAGTCACTGTCCAAAGTGATTTGGAGCCCAAGAAAACCAAATCTGTCACTGCTTCCACTTTTTCCCTTTCGGTTTGCCATGAAATGATGGCACCAGATGCCATAATCTTAGTTTTTTGAATGTTGAGTTTCAAGTCAGCTTTTTCACTCTCCTCCTTTACCTTCATTGAGAGGATCTTTAGTTCCTCTTCACTTTCTGCCAGTGAAGTGATATCATCTGCATATCTGAGGTTATTGATATTTCTCCCAGCAGTCTTGATTGCACCTTATGATTTATCCAACTTGGCATTTCATATGATGTACTCTGCATGGAAGTTAAATAAGCAGGGTGACAATACACAGCCTCGATGTACTCCTTTCCCAGTTTTGAACCAGTCTGTTGTTCTACATCTGGTTCTAACAGTTGTGTCTTGACCTGCATACAGATTTCTCAGGAGACAGGTAAGGTGGTCTGGTATTCCCATCTCTTTAAGAATTTTTCTGCAGTTTGTTGTGATCCACACAGTCAAAGGCTTTAGCATAGTCAGTGAAGCAGAAGTAGATGTTTTTCTGGAATTATGTTGCTTTTTCTGTGATCCAACTAATGTTGGCAATTTGATCTCTGCTTCCTCTGCCTTTTCTAAATCCAGCTTGTATACCTGGAAGTTCTCAGTGCACATACTGTTGAAGCCTAGCTTGAAAGATTTTGAGCATTACTTTGCTAGTGTATGAAATGAGTGCAGTTGTACAGTAGTTTGAACATTCTTCGGCACTGCCCTTCTTTGGAACTGGAATGAAAACTGACCTTTTCCAGTCCTGTGGCCACTGCTGGGTTTTCCAAATTTGCTGATACATTGAGTGCAACACTTTAATGGCATCATCTTTTAGGATGTGAAATAGCTCAGCTGGAAATCTATCACCTCCACTAACTTGTTCAGAGTAATGCTTCCTAAGGCCTACTTGACTTCACACTCCAGGATGTCTGGCTCTAGGTGAGTGACCATACCATCAAAATTATCTGGGTCATTAAGACTTTTTTGTATAGTTCTGTGTATTCTTGCCACCTCTTCTTAATTGCTTCTGCTTCTGTTAGGTCCTTGCTGTTTCTGTCCTTTATCATGCTCATCCTTGCATGACATGTTCCCTTGTTGTCTCCAATTTTCTTGAAGAGATCTCTAGTCTTTCCCATTCTATTGTTTTCTTCTATTTCTTTGCATTGTTCATTTAAGAAGTCTTTCTTATCTCTCCTTGCTATTCTCTGGAACTCTGCATTCATTTGGGCATATCTTTCCCTCTGTCCCTTGACTTTTGTTTCTCTTTTTTCCTTAGCTATTTGTAGAGCTTCCTTAGACAACCACTTTGTCTTCTTGCATGTCTTTTCCTTGGGGATAGTTTGGTCACCCACTGCTGTATGGGGTTACAAACCTCTGTCCATAGTTCCCTTCTTAATCCTCATAACAACTACTGACAAGACTTTACCACTCTGCCTGCCTCACCACTTCCCCTGTCCTTAACAGAGAAAACAGAAGCCATCAGACAGGAACTTCCTTAAATCCATGTATTCTCTCCTTTGCCACCTGCACACTTATCTGCCTCCTTCCTTTCCTTCCTGCTTCCTGTCTCAGTGGTGGGGCAAGACTCCTTCCCTTCAAGGCTAATGCTTCCACCTGCTTCTCTCAGGATCTTCCTCTTCTCCTGGCTCCCCTTAGCTTGCTTCTCTTAGCATTCCCTCTTGTTTCCTCTCTTCTGGCAGTGTTATCAGGTTTTTAACACTCTAAAGCATTTTTCTTTTATTTATTTTAATTGGAGGCTAATAACTTTACAATATTGTAGTGGGTTTTGCCATATTTTTACATGAATCAGCCATGGTTGTACACATGTCCCCCATCCTGAACCCCGCTCCCACCTCCCTCTCCATCCCATCCCTCAGGGTGATCCCAGTGCACCAGCCCTGAGCACCTTGTCTCATGCATCGAACCTGGACTGGTGATCTGTTTCACATATGATAACATACATGTTTCAATGCTATTCTCTCAAATCATCCCACCCTCGTCTTCTCCCACAGAGTCCAAAAGACTGTTCTATATATCTGTGTCTCTTTTGCTGTCTCACATATAGGGTCATTGTTACCATCTTTCTAAATTCCATATATATGCATTAGTATACTGTATTGGTGTTTTTCATTCTGACTTACTTCACTCTGTATAAAGCCTCCAGTTTCATCTACCTCGTTAGAACTGATTCAGATGTATTCTTTTTAATGTGTGAGTAATATTCCATTGTGTATATGTACCAGAGCTTTCTTATCCATTCGTCTGCCGATGGACATCTAGGTTGCTTCCATGTCCTGGCTATTATCAACAGTGCTGCAATGAACATTGGGGTACACATGTCTCTTTCAATTCTGGTTTCCTCAGTGTGTATGCCCAGCAATGGGATTGCTGGGTCATATGGCAGTTCTATTTCCAGTTTTTTCCATCTGTATGTCTTCTTTGGAGAAGTGTCTGTTTAGGTCTTTGTCCCATTTTTTGATTTGGTCATTTATTTTTCTGGAATTGAGCTGTAGGAGTTGCTTCTATATTTTTGAGATTAATTCTTTTTCAGTTGCTTTGTTTGCTATTATTTTCTCCCATTCTGAAGGCTGTCTTTTCACCTTGCTTATATTTTCTTTCATTGTGCAAAAGCTTTTAGGTTTAATTAGGTCCCATTTGTTTATTTTTGCTTTTATTTCCATTACTCTGGGAGGTGGGTCATAGAGGATCCTGCTGTGATTTATGTCAGAGTGTTTTGCCTATGTTTTCCTCTAGGAGTTTTATAGTTTTTGGTCTTACATTTAGATCTTTAGTCCATTTCGAGTTTATTTTTGTGAATGGTGTTAGAAAGTGTTCTAGTTTCATTCTTTTACAAGTGGTTGACTAGTTTTCCCAGCCTTTTTTCCAGTGTATATTCTTCCCTCCTTTGTCGAAGATAAGGTGTCCATATGTGCGTGATTTATCTCTGGGCTTTCTATTTTGTTCCATTGATCTATATTTCTGTCTTTGTGCCAATACCATGCTGTCTTGATGACTGTGGCTTTGTAGTAGAGCCTGAAGTCAGGCAGGTTGATTCCTCCAGTTCCATTCTTCTTTCTCAAGATTACTTTGGCTATTCGAGGTTTTTTTATATTTCCTTACAAATTGTGAAATTATTTGTTCTAGTTCTCTGAAAAATACTGTTGGTAGCTTGATAGGGATTGCATTGAAGCTATAGATTGCTTTAGGTAGTATTCTCATTTTCACTATATTGATTCTTCAAATTCATGAACATGGTATATTTCCCCATCTATTTGTGTCCTCTTTGATTTCTTTCATCAGTGTTTTATAGTTTTCTATATATAGGTCTTGTGTTTCTTTAGGTAGATTTACTCCTAAGTATTTTATTCTTCTCGTTGCAATGGTGAATGGGATTGTTTCCTTAATTTCTCTTTCTGTTTTCCCATTGTTAGTGTATAGGAATGCAAGGGATTACTGTGTGTTAATTTTATATCCTGCAACTTTACTATATTCATTGATTAGCTCTAGTAATTTTCTGGTGCAGTCTTTAGGGTTTTCTATGTAAAGGATCATGTCATCTGCAAACAGTGAGAGTTTTACTACTTCTTTTCAAATCTGGATTCCTTTTATTTATTTTTCTTCTCTGATTGCTGTGGCTAAAGCTTCCAAAACTGTGTTGAATAGTAGTGGTGGGAGTGGGCACCCTTTTCTTGTTCCTGACTTTAGGGGAAATGCTTTCAATTTTTCACCATTGAGAATAATGTTTGCTGTGGGTTTGTCATATATAGCTTTTATTATGTTGAGGTATGTTCTTTCTATTCCTGCTTCTGGAGGGTTTTTATCATAAATGGATGTTGAATTTTGTCAAAGACCTTCTCTGCATCTATTGAGATAATCATGTTTTTTATCTTTCAGTTTGTTAATGCGCGTGGTGTATTATATTGATTGATTTGCAGATATTGAAGAATCTTTGCATCCCTGGGATAAAGCCCACTTGATCATGGTGTGTGATCTTTTTAATGTGTTGTTGGATTCTGATTGCTAGAATGTTGTTAAGGAGTTTTGCACCTCTGTTCATCAGTGATATTGGCCTGTAGTTTTCTTTTTTTGTGGCATCTTTGTCAGGTTTAGGTATTAGGGTGATGGTGGCCTCACAGAATGAGTTTGGCAGTTTACCTTCCTCTGCAATTTTCTGGAAGAGCTTGAGTAGGATAGGTGTTTACTCTTCTCTAAATTTTGGGTAGAATTCAGCTGTGAAGCCATCTGGTCCTGGGCTTTTGCTTGCTGAAAGATTTCTGATTACAGTTTCAATTTCCGTGCTTGTGATGCATCCGTTAAGATATTCTGTTTCTTCCTGGTTCAGTTTTGAAAAGTTATACTTTTCTAAAAATTTGTCCGTTTCTTCTAAGTTGTCCATTTTATTGGCATATAGTTGCTGATAGTAGTCTCTTATCCTTTGTATTTCTGTGTTGTCTGTTGTAATTTCTCCATTTTCATTTCTAATTTTGTTGATTTTATTCTTTTCCCTTTGTTTCTTGATGAGTCTGGCTAGTGGTTTGTCAATTTTATTTATCTTTTCAAAGAACCAGCTTTTAGCTCTATTGATTTTTGCTATGGTCTCTTTTGTTTCTTTTGCATTTATTTCTACCCTAATTTTTATAATTTCTTTCCTTCTACTAGCCCTTTTTCTTTAAAGACAAACTACGTTGTAATAGCTACCACACTGTTTCTTCCTGTCCCTCGTGAGCCACCTGCAGGAAAGGCTGGTCTTCACTCACTGTCGATACTTCCCTCCATCCCATTTGTCCCTTGGGCTACTTTCTGTCCTTGAAGCTCAAATGAAGTTTTCCCCTCAAGGTCACCTACACTGGCCAACCTTCTAGACACTTCCTAAATCTTCCCTTACTTGACTTCCCTATAACGTGTAATACTATTGATTACCCTTCTTGAAAATCCCACATTTTGTGGTCTGACAGTGTTCTCCTGAGTCTGATCCTTCTACTCCTTTGAGTACTCTTCTCTCTTATCTGTATTAAAAAAAAAAATTATTTAGTAAAGTATGTTTTTGTTGCATGTGCTCAGTCACTCAGTCATGTCCAACTCTTTGTGGCCCCATTAACTGTAGCCTGCCAGGCTCTTTGCATGAAATTTCCCATGCAAGAATAATGCAGTGTGTTGCCATTCCCTGCTGCAGAAGATCTTGCCACCCCAGGGATCGAACCTGCATCTCTTGTATCTCAGGGATGAACCTGTGTCTTTTGTCTCCTGCATTGGTAGATGGATTCTTACCACTAGTGCCACCTGGGAATCCCCTAGTGAAGTATAGTTAACTTAGAAACATTGTGTTAATTACTGCTGTACTGCAAAATGACTCAGCTATACACATATATCTTCTTTTTCATATTCTTTTCCCTTATGGCTTATCACAGTATGTTGAATATAGTTCCCTGTGCTATACAGTAGGACTTTGTTGTTTATCCTTCCTGTATATACTAGTGTGCATCTTATCTGCATCTTAAATGTTGGTGTTATCATGGATTTAATCTTTGGACTCTATCTGTGTCTTCTACACTCTGGAACCATCTCACCCACTTCTGTGGGTTAATTTGCTACATCTCTGCTGATGATGTCCAGATCTGGGTTTGTAGTTCAGGGCTTTTACCAGCCTACTGAGCATCTTCAGCGGGATCTGCCAGAGATACCTCTTAACTCAGCTTGTCCAAAACTGAATTTTTTTATTCCATCTCCATCCTCTCCTGTGGTGAATTGAAACCTTCAGTTTCTCTTGACTGCTCACACTTTACCTCACCATCTAAACACTTGGTTTCATGACCAGTCACTACCTCCTCCTTGGTGGCTCTTTAAGAAATTTAAACCAGAGACAGATATCAGAATCAGCCCGAGTTTTCCTCCTTTAAGAAGTTCAGAGTAGTCCCAAGGCTTTTTTGGTCCTAAAAAAAAAAAAAAAATCACATCATTTAGCCACACTCAACTACATATAGTTGTCTGACTACACCTGTATTTTTTAAAACAGTTGTTTTTTCAGTTAGATAAGCGTTTCAAAAATAGTACAGAAAATTCCCATATACCCTTCACCCAACTTCTCCTTATGTTAGCATCTTACATAACCACAGAACATTTATTGAAACTAAATTAACCTCAGTAGAATACTGTTAACACACAACTTATTTGGATGTTGCACATTTTTCCAGTACTTTTCTTTTTCTCTTCTGGGATCTAGTCTAGAACCCACATTGCATTTAGTTGCTGTATCGTCATCGTCTCATATATGTGTTTTTCTCCCCCAGTGTCTTTATATGTTTTGTTTCTTCTGTATAACCTGTCTTTCTGTCCCTTGCCTGGCAAGCCTCTTAGTCTTTATGACTGAAGTCAAATAGCCTTTCCCCCCACAGAGTTTTCTCTACTTCCCTGGCGGAGCTAAAATCCAGGGGTCTTTACTGCTGCTTTGTCATCAGTCTTAACAAATGAGTGCAGAGGTCAGACATGTAATGCCCTCACGTACAGGTACAGTTTTTATTTCCTTGTTACATTCTTTATACTGAATTAAAAGACTCAAATAGTAGAATTTTAATACATGTTTAATACTGACATTAAGAATGATGAGTCATGTTGAAAGGATCCCCAGAAGAAGATGTTTTTCTGCCACAGCTGTTGATAAATCTGGTTCAATTAACTGGCAGTAGTTTCAAATGGATTGTCTAACTTACTATAGTTTTTAATTTAATTCTCTACATCCTGAAACTTACGGGCCCCTTAATTTTATTAATATACTATGAATCTCTGTACCAGTTAATATCTGAAGAAATTTCTTGTTTATTTCTCTCAATTATATAGCTTGCATTTTTGCACCTATCACTTTTCTGGATGACTGTCTGTGGCTGACCACTGCATCTCTTTCTTGTGCTCAAGACTGGGCAAAAAGTGGCCTGGGGTGTGATGTACAATTCATTGCTCCACCAACTGATTTTAATTCTGGGCAAAGAAATAGATTGTGAGCCAGGCTATATCATCTCAAAGAAGAGGCTACTACTGCTGCCACAGAGCCTTTGTTATAACTCTTCTTTAATAATCTAGGGAGTCCATCCCTCCTGTCAGATCTGATTTCAGTCTCAAGTAAAGCAGCAGGCTGGCTTTCATCTCCCTCTTCTCTAATTTGTAATAAATTAACTTCATGCCATTTTAAAATGACTTGCACAGATCCCACCCTATCGAAGCAAACACAGAATTGTCCTTTTCTGTGACAGTGACATTGTTTTGTTCCCATTATCCAGGTGCAACCTCAGGGGGTTGTAGTCATGTGACCTGGTCTCTCCTAGGAAGAATGGCTCAGTTAATCGTTCCCACATCTCTCTGTCTGTCTCCCCCATCTGACATAATACCAGCAAGACTTTTGCTTGTCTGTGTCTGCTGCAAGAGGAGGGGAGGATATTTCTTCTTATTCTAATATCCATGTTGCCTTTTTCCGTGCCCACACTGGATTTAATGGAAAAAAAAATCATCCCTGTGCTAAAACAAAAATAGTTGCATTATGGGTATTCCCTAGAATGCAAGTGATCCGTATTTAACTACTCATTGGTTTAGGGATGTAACTGCATTTTACTATGGTGACAAAACCATCCATCAAAAAACACAGTGATGTAGTTTTGTGCAAAGCTGCAGTGTTTTACTATTCAGATTCACAGGCATTCAGACATCCAGCCACAACTTTTTTGCACTGATATCTCCATGCTGTACTTTACCAGCTTCATTTCTGTGATTTCCTTGATTTTTAGCCCTTCACCTGGGGGAAGATTGCTCCTACCCATTTATTCTCTCCCATCCGTACCCTTGTTCAGACTCCTCCTCACAGTCCAGACTCTTCTCCCACCTGGCAGAAGAACGCTCGAGAAATTCACGGCTGACTCTTTCTCACTCCCTGGCTTCTGCTGGTGAGCTGAGCATTTCCTCTGAAGAACTGGACAACCTTTCTGGCTTAACCCTTTGCAATATCTGCTGTGCACTACAGGCCTATCTTCTGGAACCTGTTTCTAGTCTTCACTGCTCTTCAGTCTCATTTTTTTTTCTGTTTCATCCAGTGAATGAACAAATTATCTCTGACTCATCTGTTGTGTTCCTAGGCTCCCATGACATGCCTTCTCTGCTCCTATGTGCTTCTCCTCCCCACTGCATCCAGATCACATGATCCCTTTTGCTCCCTGGGTGGTTTCAGAACACAGACCAGCCATTTCACTGTAGGACTCATAGGCTTGTTAGGTATGAAACTATTTTAGCTCCAAAGACCACTCTAAGCTCTCTCCCAGGGTGTTTCCCACAAACATACTTTGTGTGTGTGAAAAATGAAATCTTGGGGGTGATCTTTCTTAACCATACCTACCATTCAATATGTTATCTGTTAATTTTAAATTTGTTACAGCAAAACTCAAAACCTGGTTAAAACAACAGTAGAAGAGTCATTGTAGTCACGACTGCTATTTTGTATAGTAGTTGAGAGCATGAACTTTGGTTCACATCTTGGCTCTGATTCTTACTAACATTGTAATATTGAGCAAATCACATAAGCTTCTCAGGTTATGATGTTCTGCCTCACAGGATTATTATCAGAGTAAAAAAACACATGCAGAGTGCTTAGCCTGACATTTAGTAAGCCTTTGTAAATGATGGCAAATGCATGTAAATAAATGTAAATGCAGACCATCGGGTTGCAGAGTCAGACACAACTTAGCACATGACTTAGCAACTGAACAACATCAACAGAATGATCGTTGCTTGGATTGCCTTTAAAATCTCTAGTGCTGTGTGATGTGTTGAGGATGCAAGCTGAAAACCTCAGAGGACAAGAAAAGGCAGGCTGTGAGATTTTCTCTGCAGGCCATTTAAGTTCTTTGGAAATAGATTTAAACTCTAACCCCATACCTAACATATGATTTTGACTCCTAATGGACCAAAAAAAAAAATCTATTTTGAACACCTAGTATTAGTAAATATTATAATACAGTAAATACTAAAGCAAAACGTTCACAGAGACCAAAGAGTTTTTATGTACTTTTCTTTACTAAATTAATAGGTAGAATTCCTGCCCATCCTCTCCACTTCCTCTCCACACCAGCACCAACATACACACAACACATAACAAAAAACACACTGGTATTATTGGTGGAAGGAAGGTCTTAACTTCTGTGTGCAGAGTAATGTTTGTATTAGCTACTGTATTTTGTGTTGAGTAAGGGTGATAGAGTTCAGCTGTAAGAAGGTATCAAGATGTCACAGCTCGAAATCAGAGAGACTCCAATGCTGAGGTCTTGCCCCTAGGCTGGGGGAGAAGTGCAGTGAACTATAATAGGTGGCACTCACCTGGCCACAGTGACTGCCCCCTGTAAAGGCAGCCACGGTGTCTATTCACAGTGCCCCCTATGGGCAGAACACGGCCATCGCATCTTCAATCACAGAAATGGTTGATCCTTGACTGCAGGTTGAGCTACAGGGGTTCAGCAAGCAGACATTCTAAGAGGTTTCCAGAAGTATTCAAGAACCAGGCAGTCATTTGTGGGGATGGGGATAAGAAAGCAATCTATAGCTTCAGGATTTCTGTACACAGATGGAACATACCAGACCAAGGCATGCTCCAGCTTCTGGAGAAGAAACCTGGAAATAACTGGATGGTGTCTGGACTGGGGCTGTATGAAGCTTCAGTTTTAATAGGAAGGAGTGGTTCAACATACTGAATACAGGTCACGCTGGAGATGGGACCAGAGCATGTTACTGACCCTACAAACAATATCCAGGCAGAAAAAAATAGGACCAGTGTAGGGTGCTGTGCTCCAAGCCCTGATACCAGAACAAGACTGAGAAGAGGGGATGGTGACCCCAGGTTCCATAACTTTACATTGCTAAGCACTTTTTATTCAGGAAAGCATCTGAAGTGTTCACGTTATAATTATTTCTAAACTATATATGCACTCTTCTGTCTAAATGAAATATCTTGCCAAAGCATTTGGAGCCATAACTTGAGAAGAGAGTTTCTTGTGTTTATTGGTCCTCCTGTTACTGGGCAGATGTGCTGGGAAGAACATCTTGTAATATTCTGATTTTGTTTCTCTAAGCTTATTAGAGTTGTCTTTCTTAAAGATTTAGTATTAAAAAATGTTTGTAAATCACACAGATTAGCCTAGAATACCAAAGGGGTTCTGCGCTTAATTTCCTACCCGTTCCCAAGACACTAGCCTTAAAAATAAATATATACATTAAAAACAATAAAGTTCCTAAATTTAGTTATTTAGTTAAACTAAATACTAAGTTTAGCATAACTAAACTTATTTAGCTCAAAATAAGGTAAGCTATACTGATTCTATATCTGTTACAATATATTTTTCTCAAAATTTTAATTTAAAGTCACCTTCATTACAGAAACAGTATATAGATAAACAAAAATAAAAACACCATATTCTGATTGCTCAGATGATGTTAACTATTAGCGTATATGATGATGTTACCCCTTAGGGTATATCTTTCTGGAGGTTCTTCTGTATGAACTTTTTTTTACCCAGATGATGTTATTTATTTTAGTAGACTTTTAAAAGAGTAGCTTAGTATACAATAAAGTTGAGAGTAAAGGATAGAGACTTCCCTTCCACCCTCTGCCCTGGCATATGTGTAGCTTCCTCCATTGTCAGCATCATTCACCAGAAAGGTGCATATTTATTTTAACCAAGGTTGAATCTGCATTGACACATCATCATTACCCAAAGCCCTTAGTTTACTAGGGTTCACTCTTTTTTTATGCATAATTTTATTTTTCTTGATTTTTTGCTGTGCTGGGTCTTTGTTGCTGTGCCGGCTTTTCTCTACTCACAGAGAGTGAGGGACGTTCTCTAATTGTGCTCAGGCTTCCCATCGTGGTGGCTTCTCTTGTTGCCGAGCACAGGCTCTAGGGCGCACAGGCTTCAGTAGCTGAGGCACGTGGGCTCAGTAGTTGTGGCTCCCGGGCGCTAGAACACAGGCTCAGTTGTTGTGGCACACGGGCTTAATTGCTCCACAACATGTGGGATCTTCCCAGATCAGGGATAGAACCCATGTCTCCTGCTTTGGCAGATGGATTCTATACCACTGAGCTGCCAGGGAAACCCTAGGTTTCACTCTTGTTTTTGTGTATTCTGTGGATTTGGACAAATGTATAGTGACATGTATCTATCATCATAATATCATACTGCCCTAGAAAAATCTTCCGTGGTCTGTCTGTTCATCCTTTCTCCTACTCCCAACCTCTGGAAACCACTAATTTTTTTTTTTAACTGTCTTCATAGTTCTGCACTTTCTAGAATATTACATAGTTAGAATCATGGAGTTTGTAGACTTTTCAGATTGGCTTCTTTCACTTAGTGATATGCATTGTTTCCTCCATGTCTTTTCATGGCTTGGTAGCTCATTTATTTTTAGCACTGAAATGGTATTCTGGTTTCTGGATGTACCACATTTATCTATTCATGTACTGAAGAATATCTCGGTTGCTTCATTATATGTATTTTTTATTTTTTTATTGAAGTATAGTTTATTTACAATGTTGTGCCAATCTCTGCTATACAGCAAAGTAACTCAGTGATACACATGTAATAGACATGCTTTTTTTAATATTCTTTTCCATTATCATTTATTGCAAGATATTAAATATAGTTTCCTGTGCTATACAATAGGACCTTATTATTTTTTTATTTACTTTTTCCAGTTAATGACTTTTCCAATCATTAATTTTTTTTATCTCATCTAGAACTTAGTCAATGTATCAATTCCAAAAGAAAATCCTTTTCAGCAAGTTTGTCCAAATCCAGGGCCATTATATTGTATCTGGCTCTTACGTATCTCTTAAGTATTATTTAATCTAGAGTAATCCTTTTTTTTTCCCCCACAAAACTTGACTTGTGGAGTCAAAGACAGGCATCCTACAGAAAGTGCCGCCTTCTGGGTTTGTCTGGTTGCTTCCCCATAGCATTCAGCATGTTGCTCTGTCCTTTGTATTATCTGTGAAGTGGAAGGTGAATCTGTTGGTGTCACCCATTCAGGCTCCACAGCTTTGGGAGGAATGCATTGCGAGGATGATGTGTTGTTTTCGTTGCCCTGCATCAGAGGGCCGACAGCCCAATCCCCCGACGTGCAGTTACATTTGTCCCCTTGCCGGTAGGAGGGAATCTGTGTGGTAGCGTAGAATGTTCATTTGCTCATCAACAATTTTCCTACTGATTTTAGCATTTAGTGACAACCCTTGACTAAAGAAAGAATTACACTAGGAATATGAAACTGTATTTTTAAAACCTATAATTTCTTTTACATTTGTTGACTGACATTTTCTGTAGGGATTTCTCACCATAGTGGGATTATTATATTATCATGAAATACAGAGTCCTTTAATTGCCTGTTTTCAAAGTAAGGAGTTGTTTAATATCTACCTCAGAGGAGATGTGGGAAGAATTTAAGCACTTTTTTAAAATGCTATGGTTGTGGGATGAGGGGTGGTGGTGGGAGGGAGGCTCAAGATGGAGGGGATATATGTGTGTGTAGATATATATGTATATATATATATATAGTTATGGTTGATTCGCGTTGTATGACAGAAACCAACACAACATTGTAAAGCAGTTATCCTCCAGTTAAAAGATTTTTTAAAATGCTATGGTCACTGCAATATGATTTCTTGAGCACTTCCAATGTATCAGGCTCTATGTAAAGGCCTCACGTAATCTAATTTGTTTGGCAGCATAGTGAGGTCATAGAGATAGAAAAGGAAATCATAAGAGGCTGAATAACTTGATACAGTTACTTGTGTGGGAAGTAAGAGAGCTAGAATTCAAACCCAAATGGGTCTGCGTCCAAAATAAGTGAGTTATTCCTCTTAGACATTTTTGTTGCATTTTACTTAAAAGCCAAATTCTGTTTGTAATGATATTTGGAATATTTCCCAGTTCTTAAAAACTAGAAATGAATATTATGCTTAATAATTCTCAAGAGGTCTCTTAACTCTCCCCCTTCCATTTTTTAAAATATTTTTTTACAGTGTGAAGAAAACACAAATCTTCAGGATACTACCCGCTACCTCAAACTTCCTTTTTCCAAGGGCATTCTCCTTGGCAATAATAATCAAGCCATGAAGGCCACAAAGGAGTCTTTTTGGATAACATCTTTTCTCTGTTCCACAAAACTCACACAAAACGGTAATGTATAATACTGTTTTATTTGAAAGCCCCTGTATTTAAGTACTCATGTGAATTTTAGTTGGATATTCTGTAAACATCAGTTTTATATTTAAGAACTTTGCACTAGAAAAATTGTTGTTGATCCTTCTGTTTGTGGTTTTTAATAAAATAAAAGTAATTGTGACTCAACAAACAGCTAAATGTGTATAGTTTAAGGACTACAGAATTATCCTGGTATTGGAACCCAATACTCAAGTCCTCAAATAAACCATCAAAACCCAGCTGCTTAAAAAAAAAAAAAGGCAAAGATTACCACCAACTTAATCTCTCTTGCTTCATAAACTGTGCTAATTGCAGGCTTCAGAGTAAATGCTGTTTTCTGTTTAATTAGATGGATATTACTTTTCTATTCTAGCATTACTTTTTATGTCAGTGATTGTTTAGAAAGTTATGATTAAGAAAGCAAGCTCTTCTCCTTGGCAAATTGTTCTGAAAGCATTGTCTGTAATGAAGGAAGTAAATTAAATATTTTTGAATTCTTCATGGTCACCATGTAAGGCTTCTGGAAAGCATCCTGAATGCCATATAATAAAATTAGTCTCATTCTATTGAAGACAATCACTTTATAATAAGGTATGTCTCTTCCTTGACTTTAGTATTGGGTTACATTCTTTTGATAAGCCCGTGGTAACTTGAATAAGATAAGTAGAATATGCATTTATTACACCTAACCTACAAAGCATCATGGGGCTTCCCAGGTGGCTCAGACGGCAAAGAATCTGCCTGCAATGCTGGAGATGCAGGTTCGATCCCTGAATCAGGAAGATCCCTTGTAGCAGGAACTGACAACTCACTCCAGTATTCTTGCCTGGAGAATTCCATGGACAGAGGAACCTGGTGGGCTACAGTCCATAGGGTTGCAAAGAGTCAGACATGACTGAGCATGCACATACCACCACGACCACAAAATATCTAAGAAAAGTTCTTTCTTCTGTGTCATACAGCTTGGCCCAGCCTACACTAAACAAGCTCAGAACACTTACAGTAGCTTCCACCTGGGCAAAATTCTCTAACACAGAGCCTATTTTATAATATAATGTTGAATGTCTCACATAACTTATTGGATACTGTACTAAGAGTGAAAAACAGAATGGTTGTATTAATAACCATATTGCTTCTTTACCTTTATGATCACTTGGCTGTCTGGCATCTGAGGCTCAATGCTCAACATTATAGGAGGCTGTTGTACTGCATGTAGCTAACCCAGGAAAATACCTGAACTCAAAAATTGAAATATAGTTTCTAAATGATTTCATATCACTTTTGCACCCATGTAAAGTCAAAAATCTGAAGCCAAATCATAGTAAATCAGGGCTCTGTATTGTTAGGCAAAAAAAATGCTCCTGTGCTTAAACTTTTTAAAGTGTTATTAGTTCTTTCTTCTGTGTCATATAGTAAGAAATACATATCTTTTCTCAGAACATGGAATGAGAAAAGAAGCAAATTTTGGCGTTATTATAATGACCACTTTTAATGATACCATCCAATTTGTCAAACAGTGCTACTGTATTTATATAGGACCTTGGCAAATTATTTTTTTTACATTTATATCGGGTTTCATTTATCCCCTTCCAGAGGTATTTTTGGAGACATATTTCTAAAAATAAACTATGTAGTTTATTTGTAGTAAGTTTGATTGAAGGTAGCTATTGCCAAATTAGGTTATTACATCAGACTATCAGTATTCAATGGTTAATGATCTTACTTAAATAAAACCTTCATTGACAGAATTCCGTTATGACTAAACAGCATTTACCAAATCTTAGGCATTTTTTTTTTTTTTTTTGTGAGAAGAGTCTAACCCCAGAGAGGTTGTGAAAATAATAAAATCAACGTTTTTGACTCCCTTAGGTGTTATTTTCATTCATCCTATATGGATGAGTTGTGTGTCTCTAAAGAATCTGGTTCGTATTTAACTCTCTGCCTCCATTAGATTATTTTCAGCCAGTATTAGTTGTCAGTTACTGCTGTAGTAATTACTATAAACTTATTGGCTTAAAACAACAATAATTTATTAACTTATAATTTTGGAGGTAGAAAGTCTGCAATCTTATTCCCTGGGCTAAAATCAAGGTGTCAGCAGGGCCACGTTCCCTCTTGAAATCTCTAGCAGGGAATCCCTTTATTTACCTTTCCTAGGTAAGCACCTGTAGTCCCTGGCTACAGGCCCCTTTCTCCATCTTCCAAGACAGCAACAAAGCATATTCGATCTCTCTGACTCTGATCATCTTCCATCTTTTAAGGACCCCTGTGATGAGAGTGCTCCCACCAAATCATCCAGGATAATACCCCATTTAAAAAATCTTTAACTTAATCATACCTGTAAAACTCTTTTGTCAGTTAAGATAAATCCATGGGTTAGAATATGGACATCTTTGGGGGCCATTATTCTTCCAAAGATATAAACCTAACAATAGATTCTCTGCCATGAAAACATTTGGCCCTGCCTGCTTAATTATTTCTAGTTCTAGGGTTTAGGCTATTAGACAGAACTGTGAACATAAGACAGAGGAAAACAAATCCTGATAACTAGAAGCTGCTGCTCTGTAAAAGCAGAGAACATTTTTCAAGTAAATAAACTATTCACGAAGTCATTAAACATCTCACTATATAGAAAGCAATGCTTGACACATTATTGAAGACTAATAAGTGCTTAATTACCATTGTGACTTTGATTAACCTTGTCAATGTTGGACAGCTCAAAATGAGGCAGGAAATGAATAGTGTGTTTAAAGACATGGGACAGAGGGAGGAAGGAAGTTCTTTTTTCTGAAATTTACATGCTAGACACATGTCTCTGTGTAGAAGTAATCCACTTCCAAATTGGAATTAAATTTTTTTTGTATTCATTTTACTCGACTTGGAAAATATACAAATCCCATTTCCATTACAATTGGGCATTTAGTAAGTGATGTGGCCTCTAGGACAGTTTCCTAGAGCAGATTTGCATTTCAGGATTTCTAAAGTGTGTCTGTCTACACACGTTCTGTGTCTTCCAGTGTCATTCTTAGATAGCATAGTGAGGCTAGTGCACTGGCTGGACTGGACATCTGTGATTGCCAGATCAAGGAAATATTTTAAGTTTCTTAAAAGTAGGGATCAGAAAAGGAATCACTTTACTTGTTTGTTAGCTTCCTTGGACTGTTAAAAACAACTTTTTAAAACGTTAAGAAAAAATGAAAACAGTGCTTAAATTCAGTCTAACATTTGTGCCAATACCGACTGTTCCATATCCCCTTCTCCCTCCAGTAATGGGTGGTTTATTCAGTCTCTTCCTGAGATGGTGGTTTAAAAAAAAAAAAAAGTAGGGATCAGGTCATCCACCTATTTTATAGCTCTTGGCAGATCAGACATACAGTCAGTACACACTTAAATGATAGTTGAATGGAATGTATAAAATTCTCATTTTCAGTAATAGGTCCTAGCTGCAAATTGGCAACTGAGGTATCTTCAAATGGCTAAAATAAAGACCTAAGAGATGATAATTTTGACTTGATTCTGAGTACATGGCATACATGATTAATTGTGTCCAGATGGACAAAGTATAATACATTATTCTCCTTTTGGCTTCATTGGGAGCAGTCTAACGATTCCTCAGACTTCTTGCAGGAAAGATGAATAGCCCCATCCCGGACCGCTGTCATCTGCTATCCAGCTCTGCTGATGACAGTCCTATTCCTTGTCCTCTACTGATGCCACTTTGCAGCCTGTAGAGCCTCCTTCTTCCTCTGCACAGGGTCCACCCCTCACGTTGAACGCTCCTGCAAAGGGCTCATTCTAAAGGGCAGGGAGAGAGAAGGAGGGGGCAGAGCTGGATAGGAGGGGGAGTGGGAAGTAAATGGTAGCACAAATTATAAAAGAGGGGCTGCCAGGGAAGGTGGCAGGCACCCTGAAGCTAGATGTGGGAAGTCCGAGCAGGCCAGCAAGCAGACCAGGAGAATCCTGGAGAACTTTCTTTGGTCAGCTGGTCTCACCCTGTAGAATCTCTCATCTAAATATAACCAATCATATTTTAAAATGTTTCAATCATACCTCCAGGGTGTCTGAGTTAGACGTGAATGTTCAACATTTTCAGGGTTTTCTGCTATGAAAATAATCATAAATTCCTTTTTCAATGTCAGTTTTTGAAAAATTCCCTCATTTTTCTAAGTCTAAATCCTCCTCCTCCTCTTACCCCTATTTGTTATAGAAAAATGTTCCTATTTAGTGCTAAGTTTCCTACTTTTGGTTCCTTTGTGGTTTTTCCCTTGAAATTGGCTTTGGTGGAAGTTGCTTCTATTTCCTCTTGAGATTCTTATGTTTTTTCTCTTTATTTACTGTGTGTGTTAGATGCTCCACTGTTTCCAACTCTTTGTGACTCTATGGACTGTAGCCCCCAGGCTCCTCTGTCCATAGGATTCTACAGGCAAGGATACTGGAGTGGGTAGCCATTTCCTTCTCCAGGGGATCTTCCTGACCTAGGGATCTTTGTTTACTACGTCATGTTTTCTTTCTCATCATAACTATTTCCTTGATTATTTGTTATTGTGTTTGGTGTTTGCTTTTTTTTTTTTTTTGGTCTTTCTTGCCTCTTGGCAAGTCCCATTCAAGTTTCTCCTGAAACAAGTGCTTTGAAGCAGAAAACCCCTCCTGGCTTCTCTCGTGGCTTCTCTAGTATCTCAGTCCCACTGGCACCAGGAGAATAGCCCTGCCAGGTTCCCCTGCCCTGGGCACGTCCTGCTTCCATGAGCCTTGTCAGTTGTTACTGCTGTCATTGGCGTCCGATGCCACTGACTCCTTGTTCCCTTTGGAGACCAGTGAAGATGGGCACCATGTGCAGGAGCTTCTGCCCAGGAAGGAGGAGGAAAGGATTTATTCCCTCACCAGTGAAGAGGTTCCCTGAGGACTCTGCTGGACACAGGGCTCACATGTCAGGTCAGAAAGAAAAGGGAATTGAAGAGCTGGGACCTGCTTTTGCCCAGAGTCTAGGGTGGAAGATGGTCACAGAGTCCAGGAATTGGCCCTGTCAGGTCCAAGGGCTCATTTGCTGGTCTAACAGTTGACTGGACTTGTCATCATTGTATGGTTTCCCAGGTGTCTCAGTGGTTAAAACCCATCTGCCAATGCAGGAGACACAGGTTTGATCCCTCGGTCAGGAAGATCTTCTGGAAGAGGGCATGACAACCCAATCCAGTATTCTTGCCTAGAGAATTCCATGGCCAGAGGAGCCTCGTGGGCTACAGTCCATAGTGTTGCAAAGAGTCGGACCCGACTGAAGCAACTTGACATGGCATGGCATGGCATCATTGTGCAGGAACCTTCTAGTCATGCCAGGTTTGGGTCACATTGTCAAGAAGACCTTCATTGCCAAATGGAATTGGTTACTTGGCAGAGTGCTATGTCTTGGGAGCAGAAAAGTGAATCAAGTGGGTTTCCAGCCCTCAAGAATCTCCCAGTTTAATTGGAGGAGGCAGAAAATTCTCCAGCCAGTACTTACCAACTGCCTGCTGTGTGCCTGCTCTGTTCCAGTGCTAGCACTAAGTTGGGGCCATGCTCAATGAGGTTTTTTTCTCTTGGAGTTCACAGTCTTTGGGCAAATACAAGTAGCCTGAGAACTGAAGGATAAGCAAGAGTTTGTCAGTCAAGAGCACTGGGAAGGGAGAAAGAGAACACACTGTAATGAATGCCATCTTAGAGGGTTAGTTGGAGTCTGGGGGAGCATGCAGTTTGGGTGACCAAGTGGCAACATATTTAAGAATTCACTGTTTACCAGTTAGAACACTTTCCTGTGAGAGCCTGTTCTCTATCAAGGCAACTAATCTTCCTTTTCTGTTTGGACAGGTGATATGCTTGATCTTTTGAAATGGAGAACCCACCCAGACAAGATCACAGGCTGTCTCTCTAAATTAAAAGAAATTGATGGCTCCGAGATAGTAAAGGTAAATGCATCCTGTTATTCTTCTCTTAGAAATTTGTGGGATAAAGAATACTTAGAGGGGAAAGACAGAGGATATTTTATTTATGCTTTTACTTCTTTATCTAACAGTTTCTGCAAGATACACTGGATACCTTATTTGGAATTTTAGATGAAAATTCCCAAAAATATGGGTCTAAAGTGTTTGATTCATTGGTGAGTTTAAATTAACTTTATACCTTAATTTTGTCTTTAAATCTTGACTTTGATAAGACTGGTTTAGGAATGTACACTTAATAGAATGAGCTCACTTGAAAGGAAACCTTCCCAAATCAAAAACAAACAAACAAACAAAAGAAACCTTCCCACTCCCCCTGCCAAAAAAGTCTTGGTTTGCATTCAGTTTTGTAAAACTCTGTTTTGTTTTGTTTTAGGTTCACATAATCAATTTGCTGCAAGATAGCAAATTTCATCATTTTAAACCTGTAATGGACACTTACATTGAGAGTCATTTTGCTGGGGCACTTGCATACAGGTAAGGTCCTTTATCTTATTATTGGTTTAGAAACAGTTCCTTTTGAACTTTTTAAAGCAGAACCAGCTATATAGGAAAATTTAAAAGAGAATGTAGGAAGAAATGAAGCACAGCTACTCAAGTGTCTCTTGAGACAGTATCTTCCTTTTTCACACATCTTTTTTTGATGGCTGAAACTTATTTTGATTTTAAAAGGTTGGGTCGGGGGAAGAACTTCTGAGTTCTAGTCCTGAAACCTAAAATATAATGTTTTCTTTTTGCCTCTGTTTCACTTGATCTTCTGTAGTCTAAAATACCTGGTTATTTCATTTTGACAGTCAAGAGCCCCATTTAATCATCACACTCCTTGGTAATTCTAGATGTCTTTAAGAAAGAAATATAATGGGAAAACAGCCTTTGCCATCATACCATTTTAAAGTCCTTTGTTCATTCATTTGTTAATATTTATTGAGTGCCTCCTGCATGCCAGACACTAAGCTTTGTGCTGATTGTATGAAGAGCTGGCCCATGGATGCAAGGGGTTCAGTTATTAGACTCTATCCTCTGTTACCAGCTGCCATTTTAACCGCTGCTCCTTTCTTACCCACTCAGATAAGATAAGCAAGACTAAAAGTGAATGAATAATGACATGCTGTAGCTGGTACCTGCTTACATGTAGCCTAGAAGATAACAACTCCTCTCTTTCTGTCCTATGGGTGACATCTTCCTGGTCATGGGCCTGCTTAAATACAGCCCTGAAATGTACCCCAAAGTTCCATCTCCCCATTCCACTGCTGTCATTGCTATTCTGCCAGTTTTTTTTAGTTTATAATTGTTTTTTTTTAAATTAGGGGATAATTGCTTTTCAATGTTGTATTAGTTTCTGCTGTACAAAGTGAATCAGCTGTATGTATACATAAATCCTCTCCCTAGCCTCCCACCACCACCCCCCATCCCACCCCAGGTCATCACAGAGCACCGAGCTGAGCTCCCTATGTTATACAGCAGCTGCCAATGTTTTTATCTTATACACTAAATACCTATGGGCATGTGCACGCAGTCGTCTATTCCCAGAAGTGCGTTAAAGGGGCATGGAATCAGGGCTTTGCCCTTTTCCCCCATCTGTGTGCTGTATAAAAGATAGTAGGTAACCAGGTAAGCATTTCATCCAGTTCCTTTGGTTGTTTGCTTCCATAGCCTGGTAAGATTTACACCTCTGATGTTTAAGTGAATGGAGTCACTTTTGCAAGACTTGACCTTCTACCGACATGAGTTTTTCAGAGGGTGAAATGTTTGAGCAAGGATAGTTTTGCCCTTGACCTAACAGTTTGGGCTCTGGTGTGAGGGGTCACTGTTCCAAGTGATACTGTCTCTGGAAACTAGAAAACAGTGGTGTAATGTCTAAACTTCAGATTAGCCAGGAATGCAGCTCATCAGTTCTAATAAGACAAATAAGGCCCATGGAATCTTCTTGGGCCAGAATCATGACCACTCATCCTCAAAAGTAGTGTTCCCATCAGCATATACTGACTGGAACAACCATGAATTCTCCTCAGACAGAGAAAATTTTTAAAAATTGCTGTTTTCTAGACACCAAGAACTGGCCAGTGTTAAAGGTCACGTGACTGCAATCTTGATAATTTGAGGTGTGGAGGTTAATTCCATTTTTATTTCTTAAAACAATAAAACTTCTAGAAATTACTTGGAAAAAATAAAACTTGGCTTTTCTGGAAATTACTAGGCCATGCTCTGATGGTAAGCCTCATTCTTCCCACAGGTCAGAGAATTGGCTTGTTAAGTCCATGGGGTGTGATTTGAAATGAGGAGGTGGTATCTTCATCCTTCCCCACACCTTCTTTTGCCTCCAGCTAAATATTTTATCCAAATTAGGATTTCACTGGGGAGGAAATCCTAATTAGCAGTTGTCCGAGACTGACCATGGCAGTCAGATTCAGACACTCCCCTGGCCTTTCTTCTGATATTTGTGTTCACCCGTTGGAAGCACGGCCAGAAGCAGCAGGGCTCGTGGAATATGTCCAGATTAAAAGGAATCTCGCTGGGAGGAAATGTTGTTTCTCTCTTCAGCTTCAAAAAAGGGGTAATGATGGTGATATGCAGACTTTGTAAAATTATCATAACAGTTTGACAGAAACGTGAGAACTGATGGAAAATGATGCCTCCTTGTGATAAAAATAAGCATTTGATTTGTTGGCTTCTAATTGAGAATGAGACCAACTGTACCTTCTGCACATTTCCCCTGTATTTTAGAGATCTCATCAAAGTACTCAAGTGGTATGTGGACCGGATCACAGAAGCGGAGAGACAAGAGCACATCCAGGAGGTGTTGAAGGTAATGACACGCTGTGGATAGCACATCGTAGCCCAGCAGTGCTGCTGCGTGGTGATGCCTAAGCAAATTGGTTTCCTCAACACAGGCAGTAATCGCTGATGATGTATCACTGACATTCCAATTCAGTGATCTTAATCAGTTTGTGGCTGCTCCAGAGATGATGAGATTTGAAAAGAACTTTGCCAGACTCACTGGAACCTCCCTAGCATTAAATCTTTAGTCCTCCAGGCTCTGAACACTTGAAATCTAGAAGGAAGGGTGGAGAAGACAAGACTGCAGATGAGCAGTTAAGCTTAGAAGTTCCCTGTTCTTGCTTCTACCAGTGACAGAGACCATCTGAGAACCATTTGTCTTACATTTTAAGGGCTTCCCTGGTAGGTCTGCTGGTAAAGAATCCATCTGCAATGGAGGCGACCCCAGTTCAATTCCTGGGTTGGGAAGATCCTCTGAAGAAGGGATAGGTTACCCACTCCAGTATTCTTGGTCTTCCCTGGTGGCTCAGACGGCAAAGAATCCACCTGCAATGTGGGAGACCTGGCTTCAATCCCTTGGTTGGGAAGATCCCCTGGAGGAGGGCATGGCAACCTAAACCAGTATTCTTGCCTGGAGGATGACTTAGCAGGAATCATAATGAGGAAACCTGAGATTTTACAGTGTCTCGTGGTTTAACACTGCCCATATCTCTGGGTCCTACAAGCTCTCTATATATGAAGATGTTGATACCTTTCTTGCAACATGTTTGTAAAGGATCTACCAATAGATTCTTTTTTAAATTAATTAATTGATTTTAATTGGAGGGCAATTACTTTGTAATATTGTGATGGTTTTTGCCATACATCATCATGAATCAGCCACAGATATGCATGTGTCCCCCACATCCTGAACCCCTCTCCTACCTCCTTCCCATCTGTCAATAGATTCTTAAGAGGATTGTGCAGTAACAGCCTTGGCAGCCTTTTGATTTTGTAATTGAGTACATAGTATTTGATGTCAGTAGATAAAAGTAAATAGGTGTACATTCTAAAAAACAAGCATTTTACTCATTATAAATTTGTCATTTGGGACTGATTGAAGGTAAAATGCAAGTGGCAAGAGAACCTACCAGCATAGCAGAATTATTTTTGAAAAACAGACCACCATATCTTTGTTAATTATATTAAAAAAAAATCATCTGAGGATCAAAAACATTTAACCTCTATAAGAATTACCTCTTTAAGAATTACATAGAATTTAAAAATTATCTATACTTTTCCTCTCATTAGGTGTTAGAGAAAAACAGCTCTTTTGCTATGAGTAAATACTATTCAAAAATCACACTGGGCCTTAGTACTTCAATCAATAATTTAAAAGTCTAATGGTGTACTATAGTTTTGTGTTGTGTCATTGTTAAATAAATACCTTTGATTTTCTTTGAAACTAACATTTAAAAAATTTTGTTTTAAGGCCCAAGAATATATTTTTAAGTATATTGTTCAGTCTCGAAGGCTGTTTTCCCTTGCCACCGGAGGACAGAATGAGGAGGAATTTCGCTGCTGTATTCAGGAACTGCTCATGTCAGTTCGTTTTTTTCTTTCACAAGAAAGCAAAGGATCTGGAGCATTATCTCAATCACAGGTAATTGTCTTTTCATCTCTGCTGAATAGAGGAAAAAATGAGTCCAATTTATTTATTTTTACCTAGCCGCCTAAGTGAATATTTTCTCCATCAGCATTTCATAGCTCCAGGTTATATTTGTAGCTTAACTGACTTGGAATAGCCTTTTAAAAAGTCCTCCAGCTTCTAGTACCAGCAGAGCAAAAGTTGGTAATGTCTTTCTTTGGACTGTTATCGCCCTGAATGGGGAGCCTGTTGGTTTGCATCGGCCTCCATTCCAGTTTCTAGAACTCACGCTGATGATTGGAGACACCCTGTCAATGTCACCTGTGGGGAGGAATTTTTCCCTAGCTAGTCTGCTACTGGAAGGACTGATGCTGAAGCTCCAGTCTTTTGGCCACCTGATGTGAAGAGCTGACTCATTGGAAGAGACCCTGATTTGGGCAAGACTGAGGGCAGGAGGTGGAGAAGGAAATGGCAACCCACTCCAGTGCTCTTGCCTGGAGAATCCCAGGGACGGGGGAGCCTAGTTGGCTGCCGTCTATGGGGTCGCACAGAGTCGGACACGACTGAAGCAACTTAGCAGCAGCAGAGGGCAGGAGGAGAAGGGGGCGACAGAGGATGAGATGGTTGGATGGCATCACTGGCTCAATGGACATGAGTTTGAGCAAACTCCAGAAGATAGTGGAGGACAGAGAAGCCTGATGTGCTGCAGTCCGTGGGGTCACAGAGAGTGTTGTTTTGAGCAACAAAAACAACAATCTGCTGCAGTTGTTTTCCCCAAGCCTTCCTTTTTTTTTTTTTTTTTTTTGATACACTGTGTGAGCAGTTCCCCAACCAGGGATGGAACCCAATCCCAGGAATGAGACTGGTGAGTCCTAACCACTGGACCGCCAGAGAATTCCCACGTGCTGTATTTTAATCCATGCACTTGAGGCTCATTGTACTGGTCTCGGCTAAACTGCATGTTGTTTTGTTTTCAGTTGGCCCTAATCATCCTGGGAGTTATTTTCTATCACCAGTGCTCAGCGGTTGCTGCCAAAGTATATTACCAGGAGTAGCTCTCATGTTTTGTTTAAGAACAGGATCTATCTACTTTTCAAATAGTGTGCTGAGAGGTCATTGTGCTGAGAGATCATTCTGAATATCTTTCTCTACACTTTCTTAATACTTCTTGTACCTGTTTAATTTTAATAACTTGATTTAAAAACCTGTCAGATGGAGAAGCAACTTCCTTATTACTCTCCCCTGGAGACTTGAGACTTACAATCACTGTGAATTTGGATACAAAACGGGATATTGGGAGATTAGATCCCTAGGAGTATTGTTGTAACTTGGTGTCTTTTGCCATTTGGAAGGCATTATATATAAAGGCAAAACACTAGAAATGTGCAAGCCCCCTCCAATAACAATGCCGTGTTTTTCTGACTATTTGGGAGCTGTTCTTATTACTTTCTTCTTTGCAGAGGTGGACTTACCTTCCATCTGGGTAAGGATGTTGTTGTTTAGTCACTAAATCATGTCCGACTCTTCTGCGACCCCACAGACTATAGCCTACCAGGCTGCTCTGTCCATGGAATTTTCCAGGCAAAAATACTGGAGTGGGTTACCATTTCCTTCTCCAGGGGATCTTCTCAACTCAGGGATCAAACCTGCATCTCCTGAATTACAGGTGGATTCTTTTACCACTGACCCACTGGGGAAGCCCCTGGATAAGGATACAGGCTCTTTTAATATTATTTTGGCTTCTCTTGTCAATGGTACGATCACTGAACTTTAGGAGAGTTGCCAGAGATCTCAATGTCAAGTTGCCAACTAATCAAACCTTACTTATCAGCTGGTGATATTTGAAAAGGATATTCCAACAGGCTAACCATATTTTCCTTTAGATCAAAATTCTCAGAAGTTCACTACTTTTATAAAAACTGTTGAAAATTTCAGTTTTCATTTTGAGATTTTTCTTTAAAAAAAAAAAGAAAAACCTCTATCAAGGATACAACGTACCTAATTCACAACTGAAAAATATTCTCCTACTCTCAAGAGTAACCTTAAGTCATGGTTTCTCAAATGAGAATGTCTTGCTATGGACTCCTGAGATTTTTTTTCTTCTTTAGAGAAACGTTCTTTTACCTTCGTTACGTTACACTGAATCCTAGCCGTCTCTCTGAGAGATTTGGGCTCTGAGGTACAGCCATGATATAGAGCAGCTTCCTTTTCTATATTTAACCTCCAACTGCTCTTGATTCTCTAAATTCTACCCCTCCATCAGGATAGTGAAGCAATTGGGACTTCCCTGGACGTGAAATGGTTAAGAATTCACCTTCTAATGCAGGGGGTGTGGGCTGTATCCCTGGTTGGGGAAGTAAGATCCCAAAAGCCTTGGGGCATGGCCAAAGAAAAATTAAAATATATTTTTTTAAATAGTGAAACTTTCACACCTTCAAAGAATCATATTTGATTCTTGTTTTTTGACTGTTAGCTTTTTATCAGGAGATAATATATAAAATGTGTACATAGTTTTTTAGTTTGATGCTAAGAGAAAATTTATATAAAGAAGTGGTTAGTTTTCTTCATTAAGCAAAGAGGAATTCTCCTTCCTCCCTCTATATTTTTGGAGGAAGGAGAATTTTAAACACTTCTTCCCATTCTAAGTTCCCCTTTGACCCCACACTTTCATAGCTGTCTCTTCTAAGATGGAAGGTGTCACTAATCTGATTGATCCAGTATGTTAGGTTACTGTCACTGCACAACAAATGACCATGATGGTGTTAGATGACACTCATTTATCAGGTCAGATTCTGTAGATCAAAAGACGTGGTCGGATTTTTGGCTTAGGGTCTCCTGAGAGTAGCCAAAAGCAGGGGATTGGCTTTGACGGCTTATCTGGAGGCTCTCGGGAGGAATTCACCTTCTAGATCTTTCAGACTTTGGACAGGAATCAGTTTCCTTATGGGTGAGAGTCCCATTTCCTTGCTGGCTGTCAACCAGAGGTGGGGAAGGAGCTGGGTGCTCTTAGCTCCTGGAGACCACTCACATTCCTTGGTGTATGGCCCCTCTGATCCTCAAAGCCAGGCACAGTTTATCAAATCTTTCTCGTGCTTCAGATCTCTGAGTTCCCCCACGTGTCAGAGAACACTTCTGCGTGGGAACAGCATCAGGGGAAAAATTTCTTGGAGATCATCTTAGAACTCTGCCTACTGTGTCCAGAGCCAAGGATAGCCATTGGTCCGGATTCTTGCCTTAAACACAAAAATCCCAGTTTCCTTGCTCCATTTTGGATTTTTTCCATGTGAGTTACAACTCAGCAAATTCTGTCTCCTGGAGGCAGAATAGGCCATCCCAGCAATCCTTCCAGTTGGATCAGTAGACAGCTGCTCTGTAGAGCTGATACTGCTGCTGCTGCTAAGTCGCTTCACTGCTAGGAGGTTCATTTGGTCATCCTGGCCTAAGCCCAGCCTGCTAATAATTCTGTCCTTGGGAGCAGGACAGAAGGCTAACTCAGCTGTCTATAGTCCATTCCAAGGACAGCTCTCTACCCTGGGAACCCCAAGAAAAGAAGAATGGTGGAAGGCATTGAGCCCTGAGACCCTGCCCCAAATTCCTATTAATTATCTTTTCTCTTTTTGTCTTGGATACCAGGAAGATCAAAACAATATCGTGTTTTTATTTGCAGTAAAAATCTTTAGCTTAGATACCTGTGCAAATATCTTTCTGCCCTCATCACAAGGTCCTTTTTTATTTATCCTTTTTAATAATTGCATCTTACACTTCAGGTACAAATATCTTTTTGAAATAAAGAGGTATAAATAAAGAATTGATGCATACATTAAGGGATTTATGAGGAACATCAAGTTAGGTGACTTTTTAGTGATCAGAAAGCTGGCCTCATTTAATTTTTTTAAACTTCATCTTATGACTCAGTTCTTTGCAGAGTAAAATGAAGGTTATATAAATATAGTCTTTACCAAAAAATATCAGGTTATTAATTTTAAAAGCATTCAAGTAGATCTATAATTTTTAAAGGTCAAAGGGAGAACATAGCTGTTGACCCTAGCACCTTGAGCATTCTGATGGTTCTGACATCAGAAACAGGTCTCGGCTCTTCAACATATTTCTGCTGCTGTTATATAGGTAGATACCAAAGTCCACAAATTTGAATTTGATTCTGTGCTTGAATCATCAGCGTATGTAGACTTGACCCACTTTCTGCTGGTGTCAGATCTCATTGGTAAATCCGACGGCCATTGAATCTCAGCATATTAGAAACATGTGCCTCTTCCTCCACCAGGTGGTTGATCAATTTTTCTTTCCACTGCCCTCCTTTTGTGGAATTTCAAAAGGCTGAGTTTGTTTTGATGTACAGTCTTAGCCCAGTTTTTAAAGTATGCCCTTCAGGGTTTGAAGTTAGCATCTATTTTTTTTTTTCTTTAAAAAAATAATGATCAGGTTTCTTCATTTATGTAAACAATATTGTTCTTAATACACACAGTTTTGGATTTTCATTAGATCTTGAAGTAACCCGAGGGATTATTCCAATGATCTTGTCATTTTACAAGTGATGAAGCTGAAACCTAGGGGATTAAAATGACTTGCCCAAGGTCACAGAATTGATTAGAAGTCAAGCTAGTCCTACATATAATCTAGGTCTTCTGATGCTTTCTGATGTCCTATGTTTTTTCTTTAATCATAAATTGAGTGTTTTAGGGAATTAATGTGTTTGGCTTCTTAAAGGTAAATGAGATTTAAATGAGCACTTCAGAAACCTTCTCCAAAAAGAATGAAACATAAATAATTACAATCCAGGTCTTGGCTGAGTATTCCTTCCATTTGATCACGCTGCCTTCTGCTGAATCTGTGGGGGTTTTGTCCATCACTTTGCTAATGTCAGTTGTTTTACAGGATTTCCCAGTTTTTACTATGTTGTACCTTTGCATGTTTTGAAAAATTGCTCTGTTTTGGTATACCTTTTTCCCCTAAATTTTGCCCTTTTAGTCTTTTTAGATTTAGGTAGAAGAAGCATTTGACATTCTATTTCCTACCATTTAAAAATATTTGTCACAGTCTTAAACTCACTGACATTTTTATAGCTGATTTTTCAGGCATATCTGGGAATTGACTTAAATTTCTTCTTTTAAAGGCTGTGTTTCTGAGCTCCTTCCCAGCTGTGTATTCGGAGCTGTTGAAGCTCTTTGACGTCCGGGAGGTGGCCAACTTGGTCCAGGACACCCTGGGCAGTCTGCCCACCATCGTGCATGTGGATGACGCCCTGCAGGCCGTTAAACTGCAGTGCATTGGCAAGACTGTGGAAAGCCAGCTCTATACCAACCCAGGTAAGGTGTCGGGTCTCTCAGATGAAACAGTGTCTCTAGAAAGCCATTACTTACATTTTCTAGTCATAGGTCAGCAGAAGCAATTTAAAAAGGAAACTAAAGACTTCTTTCTCAGAAGCATTGTGTATTTGGATGGGAGAGTAAGTTTATCAAATAGTCAGACACAAAAGTATGGCTCTTAAAACTTTATTTCTGGAAAGAATGAAAATCCTAATAATTAAATTGTTAATTCAGAACACAACAAGTTTTAGTGTAGGGCATGCTTTTTTCCTTGCTGTAGATTTTTTTTTCTTTTAACGTTCAACAAAATTGAAAATTTTTCTTTTCAGAGATGCTTACAGGAACCTGCTATAATCCTTGTTTGTTTATCTCATTTGTCCTTAAAAGTTTTCCATCAATTTGTTCTGAAAGTGGGCGAAAGTTTCAGTGTGTTGTCATTTTTTATATATTTTATCCTAATAGCAAGTGACTACTTGCTAAGTTGATTTTGTCATAATCTTTTTTTGGTTTAGTCGCTAAGTCATGTCTGACTCTTGCAACCCCATGGATGGTAGCCCACCAGGCTCCTCTGTCCACGGAATTTTCCAGGCAAGAACACTGGAGTGGGTTGCCATTTCTTTCTCCAGGGGATCTTCCCAACCCAGGAATCAAACCCAGGTCTCCTGCATTGCAGGCAGATTCTTTACCGACTGAGCTATGAGGGAAGCACATTTTGTTTTCCTCTAGTTTTTTTTTTTTTAATAATAAAATGCTAGTCTCATTTTAAATTTTATTTTTAAAAGTTTCTATCATTATCACTGAATCAAAAACTTTAAAAAATTATATTTTGAGAAATCTCTTTTCACATGAATACATATATGTGTGTGTTGTATTTTTGAAATAGGACTAAATATAGTTAAGAAACCTTTTTTACATTATTTTATTGTGAAATGCTTTAAACATAGAAACAGACTATACCATAATAAATCTCAACAATGGGAGATATTTACCTTAGATCTTTTAAGAGATTTGTCTTAAATAGAAATAGGCCCTCTTGTATATACTCATTTCCTTCATATATGTTTCCACTATCAGATTCGGTTCTATTTTCTGTGTCTTTATTCTGTAGCTATAAAAACATATCATTCTTTACCTTTTCAAAATTTTTTAATCTTTTAGTCTTTATATAATATTATATTTAATGTCATTCTGTAGAGTGCTTCTTTTTGATTAATATTGCACTTTTTAATTCTTCCATGCTATTAGATATAGCTCTTGTTCTTTTTTACTGTTATATAGTAGTCCAATGAATCTTTGTATATTGTGGTTAATTTATCTTTTCTCCTGTTGATAGACTGTTAGTATGTTTCTGATTTTTTTCTGAGATAACAATGTTTCAATGTGAAAGAGGCTTCAGCCTTCTGATTTCTCCCCATGAAAACACATCTCATCCTGGAAAGAAAGATGCTTCTTGTAGTGGTTTTCAGACTGTACCCCTCAGATCCCTAGGGTTCTGCTGCAATGATTAGGGCTTCCTTGAGGGTGAAGAATAGGCAATATGAAGTAGAAAAGATGACGGTCCCAACTAGACATCCAAATTTGACTAGAATATCAATTCTGTCAATATCAATTACCAAACTAAGAAGAGTTTATTCTCCTAACAGAGGAATTGGTGATTTTTACCATATTTCTCTCTTACTGGCTAGATAATTCTTTGTTAGGTTAAAGTCTGACACAAAAAGAGCAACATAGATAATGAAAACCATTTCTAAATGTAAGGAAATTATTTTTGTTCGTTATTGCCCCTGGGAGATGTGTTCTGTCTGTGGACTCAGTTCCCTGTTGATTACTGATGCTCAGGAGATGGTAGAGAAATCATACTGGGTCTCTGTCAGAGGTGATGAGATTATTTACTGGGGCCAGAATAGAAGGACTAAAGAGACCCAGGGAACGTGGACCCTGAAAGGCCTGTGCTGGTGACCTAGAGGAGAGACTCGGAGCCAGTGCTGGGGATTAGTGATGTGGAAGAGGGGGAGGGGAAGCCTGCTTCACTTATTCTGTGGGACACTCCTCGTGGAGGGTAATTATGGGGAAACATCAGAGAAGGCAATGGCACCCCACTCCAGTACTCTTGCCTGGAAAATCCCATGGATGGAGGAGCCTGGTGGGCTGCAGTCCATGGGGTCGCTGAGGGTCGGACACAACTGAGCAACTTCCCTTTCACTTTTCACTTGCATGCATTGGAGAAGGAAATGGCAGCCCACTTCAGTGTTCTTGCCTGGAGAATCCCAGGGACGGGGGAGCCTGGTGGGCTGCCGTCTATGGGGTCGCACAGAGTCGGACACACTGAAATGACTTAGCAGTATAAACTTCTGAGAAACAAAGTGACTCCTGATCAATGGATCACATTGAGGCACACGCACAGATGCTAGTAAGAGGCCTGACTTCCATCAGTGCCCCCAGGAAGATGGGATTAGCTTGCTATTTAGTGACTCGCTGAGCTTCCCAGGTGGCACTAGTGGTAAAAAAAAAAATTACCCAGGAATCATAACAACAACAATAAGGAAAAACCATGAATAGCATCACCAAACTATGGTGAAATCAGATTCATGTTTTAGATAAACTTTGACCTGTTAGTTTCCTGCTGGTACCACAGTGACTACCACAAACTTAGTAGATTAATGTAACTCAAATTTCTTATGTTACATTTCTATAGGGCAGAAGTCCAAAAGGCTTCTCACTGGCCTAAAATCAGGGTGTGGATGGAGCAACATTCCTTTGTATAGTGTCTGGGGAATAATTTGTTTTCTTGCCTCTGACAGCTTCTAGAGGCTACCTACATTCCTGCCTCCTTCATCTTTAAGGCCAGCAGTCTAGCATCTTCACATCTCTGACTCTGTCTAGCTGCTTTCACTTGTAAGGACCTCTATGTTTACATGGGTCCCACCTAGATAATTCAGGATAATCTCCCCAGCTCAGCATCCTTATTTTAATCATTTCTGAAAAATCTCTTTAACATAATCTATTCACATAACATATTCACAGGTTCTGAGAATTAAGATGTAGATGTCTTTGAGGGGAACAATTTATTCTGCCTACTACATAGGGGTAAAATGAACAGTTTAAAAGCAGTGTGATGGTAGCTCCATATATGAAAGGCAAAAACACTCAGGAGTCTGAATTTTATTTACTTGTTGGAAGTAAAATAAATGGAACATGAAATCCTACAGTTATATGAGTACACACATCTTGGCCAGATGGAAGTTACAAATGACACTTTGCTGATTAAAATTATAAATCTGAACAGGGGAAAATAAAATAGGGATAAGTACATTACAGGGTATCAACTGGCTATGTATTCAGCTGAAAACAAAGTATTTAATTCTTGATGGCCTTAATGACAGTTCCATTTCTCAGAACACTGAGTATGGCAGAGATAATTGCTACTCTGAGCTGAATTCTGATCAACAAAGATGAACTGGTTAGTGATAGAGAAGTGAGAAGGATCTGAGAAAGTGATTTCATTTTCTGGGGCATTCATTTTAGCCAGAAAGGCATACAGAGTACAGTCAGCCCATGCTTTAAGAAAATAGATTTCAAAATATTTTGGACAACAAGACTGTAGATGTTACAAGCTCCTTAGGAGAGAGAGAAAGTTCTGAAAGTTTTCTTTGTACTAGAATCCTATATTAGGCTTCTCCAGAGAAGTAGACCCAATAGTGTATGTGTGTGTGTGTGTGTGTGTGTGTGTAGCTTTATTGTAAGGAATTGTCTTATGTGTTTGTGGAGGCTGAGAAGTCCCAAAATCTGCAGTTAGCAAGCTGGAGATTCAAAGTTGGTGACATAGTTCCAGTCTGAGTTCCAAGGCCTAAAAACCAGGAGAGGTGTTTGTATAAACTGCAGTCTAAATCTGAAGGCAGGAGAAGGTGGATATCTCAGCTGAATGACAGGCAGAGAGAGTAAACTCTTCTTTACTCCACCTTTTCTTGTATTCAGAGCTTCAACGGATTAGGTGAGGCCCACCCATGTTGGGGAGGACAGTCTGCTTTACTTAGCCTACCAAATCACACATAATTCTCATCCAGAAATACACTGTAACACCAAAGATAGCATTTAACCAAATACCACTTAACCAATACCTCCCATGGCACAAATTGACATATAAAATTAACCAGTGCAAACCTCAAAGAGAAAAAAAGTGGAGGAGATATGCAAAGGAAGCAATATGGCTGCAGAATACTTCCAGTTGAGCTTACCTTAGAAATTAACACTCACAGAAGGCAAAGAGGGGCATACAAGGTCAACACCACAGAAGGGAACAACAAAAACGTGGTAGGAAGGTTCAGGCCATCTTGAGTTAAGGGACAGGGGCAGCCTCAGGGCTGGAGGCATTCTACAGCCAGGCAGAGTCCCGCAAAGTGAGAGTCTAGGGCAGCTGACTAGACCTGAAAGACTTCGCTCAGTTTTGAAATTTAAGCAGCTTGTTGTTCCACGTCTGAATCATCCGGGGTCCAGGCAGGCTTATTTAAGGTATAAAAGTTGAGCTGCTCACTTTTCCTTTTCTCCCCACAATTCTATTCTTCCTGTTTTTTGAAGGCCAGGAAAAGGTCTCAGTGATGTTGGAGAAGACAGCTTGCCATGAGTAAAGAGCAGATTTGAAGGATGAAGGTTGAGGCAGGGGGAGGCAGAAGCATGGAGAATGGGGACTGAGTGGCAGTTGAAGTTGTGGGAGTGAGAAGGTGGATGTTGAGTCTTCTCAGACCACAGGGCAGCCTCTGGGGGACTGTGGTTTTGCCTCCGTTTTCACTGGGCCCCATCGCTTGGTGCTTGACTTGTTCAGCAGAGGTCTGTGGTCATTCCCGAGCTATTTGCTTGCTAAGATAAGGTCATACATGTTTTTACTTTGGGGTAATTGAGCAGTTTCTCAGGCAAACCACAGTGTATATAATAGAGGTGAGCATAAATGCACGGAGTGTGTAGTGATGAGAAACGTGCTGGTGCTACCTCCTATTCCCACAGACTGAAAAGCCAGGCATCTCAGGGATTTCGTAAGAAAGTACCCAGAAGTCATTTTTTTTCCCTTTTGCCAGAAACTCCCCAGTTCCCTATTAGCTCTTTTGTGGACTTGATGGCCGCAATGAAAAAGTAAAGGAGAAAGGGAGGAAGGTGGACTATAAGACAGTTTTTTAAGGACATCTTTGTTGTTGTTATTTTTAATATTTGGCTGCACTGAGTCTCAGTTGTGGCATGCAAGATCTAGTTCCCTGAGCAGGGATCAAACTTGGGCCTCCTGCACTGAGACCATGGAGTCTTAGCCACTGGGCCACCACAGGAGAGTCCCCATAAGACTGTTTTTAAAGTTTATTCTGGGAACGAATGCCTCTACCTGTCCATCCCACCCCCCACTTTAGGCCACAATATTAAAAAAGGATGTGTGATGGTGTATCTATTAATTTGACGACTTGAAGAATAAAATCTTACTACAGTTGATGAGTGCCTGTAGCTTTTCTTTGAACTTTAGGTAAAGCCTAGTTGAGTATTGACTTTTCTTGCACTGTAATTAAATTTCTTTCACATTAGAAAATGCCACTTGCTCACAACTTTTCTATTAACCACAGCTGACACTGTAGCAGACAGGCCTTGTAAAGATGCACGGAGTTGCAGGAACGAAGAATGCTCTTTTTCCCCTCAAAGTACAATGATAATGCCCTGCCCACCTGCCTGGTCCCCTCTCAGTGTTACTTCACTCTGCTTGGAACCGACTTTCTCCTGTTCCTTTCTGAATCAAGTTGACCCATCTTTACCCTTCAGAATTCAGTTGAACTCTCATTTTCTCAAGAAATCTCTTATCTGCCTCACCCATCCCATCATCAGTCTCATTCTTTGGCTTTTTACTTCTTGGATAACCTAACACATCTGTAATGACTGAAGAACTGGTGATTTAGTTGTTTCCAGTCTGTCTCTCCCCTCTCATCCCAGAATAAGAGCCTAAAATAACATGGGTTGTATTTATCCTGAAGACAGTTTTATCTCTAGCTTCCATAACAGTGCCTGCTGCATAATAGACACTTGATAGATGCTTCATGAATGCTATGTACTAGGTCATGACCAGGATCAGGATGGAGCAGGAATTGTTGTTCAGTCGTTCAGTCGTGTCCGACTCTTTGTGACCCCATGGACTGCAGCACACCAGGCCTCCCTGTCCATTACCAACTCCTGGAGCTTATTCAAACTCATATCCATTGAGTCAGTGATGCAATCCAACTGTCTCATCCTCTGTCATCCCCTTCTCATCCTTCCTTCAATCTTTCCCAGCATCAGGATCTTTTCAAATGAGGCAGTTCTTTGCATCAGGTGGCCAAATTATTACAGTTTCAGCTTCAGCATCAGTCCTTCCAATGAATATTCAGGACTGATTTCCTTTAGGATTCACTGGTTTAATCTCCTTGCTGTCCAAGGGACTCTCAAGAGTCTTCTCCAACACCACAGTTCAAAAGTATCAATTCTTCAGTGCTCACACATCCATATGAGTTAAATAAGCAGGGTGACAATATGCAGCCTTGTCATATTCCTTTCAGAATTTTGAACCAGTCAATTGTTCTATGCCAGGTTCTAACTTGCTTCTTGACTTGTATACCCGTTTCTCAGGAGACAGATAAGGTGGTCTGGTACTCCCGTCTCTTTAAGAATTTTCCACAGTTGGTTGTGATCCACACACTCAAAGGCTTTAGCATAGTCATGAAGCAGAAGTAGATGTTTTTCTGGAACTCCCTTGCTTTCTCCATGATCTAGCGTATGCTGGTGTTTGATCTCTGGTTCCTCTGCATTCCTTAGTATTTTGCTTTAAGGGTGGGAGATTGAAACCACTCTATAAGAAACCTGGGCCACACAGAGATCCCTAGCCCTGGGCTGTTGTCTACCTGTGTGGTACTGACTGTGTGTGCATGGCAGGAAGCCCCTAAATCATCATCAGTCCTGTCCATTTTGAGCGTTTTCTGTCCACAGTGTCTGAAGGGCTTGTTTGCAGGTTCTGTTGCTGTCTGTGACATTAACAGTTCATTTCCTGGTATCTTGGATCACAAAGGCCTAAACCAGCTCTGATTGCAGGGCTTTTTGTCCAGCGGCTCTGCTCCATTCAGAGCTGTGCCACAGCCGGACCCCTTGCCCACCTGGGGTACCATCTCCGCATCCTGAGGCTGCCATGGAGCAGCTGCTTGGGAGTCGTGCTGGCGTCCAGCCTATACTGGGACAGTTGGTGGAAAGTGGCTGGTAACCCTGCATGCCCCTACAGGACTCAGCCCTCACTCATTCGGGGACAGAAGACTACAAAGATGATTAAAACTTTGTTGCTAGAGGAACAAAGATGAGAACTTTCCTTGAAATTAACATCGAGAAGGAAGTTTATCAGCATTTCTTAGCTGCTGTTTCCTCTTCCTAGCCCCACACCTATTGGAATTGCTAATGGGAGCTGGCTTTATCTCTTCAAGTGTGTACAGACAAAATAAAAAGTAAGACACACCATACACACCATACAGTGAGCTTTATCTGAGAATCTGAATCTGAGTATTTGACCCTTTCAAGGACAGAACCTGCATAACAGATTCTACTGTTTAGAAACTTACTGTATGTTCAAGTCTGGGTTTTGTTTTTTCTTTGAGCCTTTCTCTGTTTTCTTTTGAGCCTTCTTGATGACTCCAGGTGTTTTGTTTTAAAGGTAAGAATTAGCATTTTAACCAGTCAGCTCGTTTGACATTTACCCCTCGATTCTATCATGTGCATTGGCTAATATTGCCCTAGTAATGGAGAAGCAGCAAATCTTCAGGCAACTCATATATTTCTTTTTACACACACCACACACCAATTATTTGTCTGCCTTACATTTTGGCAGTAGAGATTTCCTTAACAGTTGGTTGCAAATTGAATTTTTAGAAATCAAATCCCACTGGCTGCAGGAACATATCAGACAAGCTTTATCTTCCTTTCTAATTAAGCATCACTAGGCAGTGACTCCTGTCATTTAAGCTTTCAGTTTCCTTTTCTTGGTTCTTTTTGTCAAGTAATTGTTTTATAAATAAGTATCGGGCTTCCCTGGTAGCTCAGCTGGTAAAGAATCCACCTGCAATGCAGGAGACCTTGGTTTGATTCCTGGGTTGAGAAGATCCCCAGGAGAAGGAATAGGCTACCCACTCCAGTATTCTTGGGCTTCCATGGTGACTCAGCTGGTAAAGAATCCACCTGCAATGCAGGAGACCCCGGTTCCATTCCTGGATTGGGAAGATCAGCTGGAGAAGGGAAAGGCTACCCACTCCAGTATTTCGGCTTGGAGTACAGTCCATGGGATCGCAAAGAGTCTGACAGAACAGAGTGACTTTCACTTTCAGTTTCAATGAAGTTCCCTGGTAAGGCTTCCTGTTGCAAGGAAGCCTGCAATGAGTTCTACTGAATTTTAACACTTTGTGTTCATTTTCTGAAAGTGAAGCATGACTGTGACTTATGTGGTTTGTTTTGATGGTAAACCTCAGGCCACACCTCACTGTGTTGGTAGCCCGGTGGCAGGCATTAAAAGAAATATAACTGCCAACCTCACTACTGAAAGAAATCAAGAAGACAACAAGAGAAGTCAGGCAAACACCAATAAAGGCGCTTTCCGAATTGTGAATACTTAAAATTTTTATTAGGATACAGGATCATACATTTTTTCCCTATGGATATACCTTATTATACTGGCTAGGAATCCAGTGCAGTGTTGAATTGGTGAAATTGGCCTTCCTTGCTTTATTTTTGATCTTAAAGACAAAGCATTCAATCTTTTACTATTATGTTAGCTAACAGTAGGTATTTCATCAAGGCCCTTTATCAATTTGAGAAAACTATCTATTATTCTTTAATTATCACCTTTTATCATTAATGGATGCTGAATTTTTCACATGTTTCATACATCTGCTAATATAGTGAATCACATTGATTGATTGACTTTCAAATGTTAAAACGATCGTTCATTCCCAGGATAAACCTATTTAATTACTGTATGTGTGTTATGCTAAAATTTTATAAGAATTTTTGCATCTATGTTGATGAGAGATAGCAAATCTGTAGTTTTGTCTTAAAATGTCTTTGACTGATTTTGGCATAGATAATGCTGGCCTCATAAAATGAGTTAATTGTATTCCCTGTTCTATTTTCTGGGAGGATTTACGTAGACTTGATATGCTTTCTTCTACGTATTGCTTCATAGAACTCATAGAAGCCACCTGGGTCTGGAATTTTCCTTGTATGCTCCTAATAGCAAGTTGAGTTTCTTTAATAGGTATAGAGTTATTTAGCTTATCCATTTTCCCTTGAATGAGTGAGGTGGGATTATAGCTTATACAAGCTGTCTATAAGACACATGGATTTTTATAAACCAAAATTAATTCATTTGAATTGTTTCACAGATGACATCTTTTAGAAAACCAAGCAAGGTAGGCTAGGGTATTTGCAAGTGGGCACATCCTATAAATAAAATTCCCATTATGGGCCCAAGATAGGCAATAATTTTGTGTTCATGACATCACATTGAAAAATAAACCTTCAGGACAATAGGCATATTCACTGTTACGTTTTCAAAATATTGGGATATATACTGCATATAAGTCAATTTTTAGATTATTTATCACCTTACTATTTCAAATACTTATGACAAATTAGAGATCAAAAATATGAAAAAATATTCAAGAAAAGTAGAAGATAGTTTAAGATATTCATGACATGAATGTAGTCAAAGTTCCAGACAGAGAGAAGAACTAGCAGTAGCAGGAAGGAAATAATACTAGAAATAATTCAAGGCAAGTTCCCAGAACTAAAGGGCATGAGTTTATAGATTTTAAGAGCCATGACAAAGTATATGATCATAAAGTTTTGAATTTCAAGGAATTCCTGAAAACTTTCAGAAAGAAAAACAAAAATAAAACAAAAATCTGATCATGGAGAAAGGGTTGGAAATCAGAATAGCAGGAAATGAAAAGTGTTAATTTAGCCAGAAATTGTGATATAACTCTTTTAAGAGGCTGAAGAGAAGAAAAAGAGAAACAAAACAAAACACTAAAAACTAAAAAACAAAACAAAAAACTAAATTCTCATCTACCATAACAGAAGTGAGTCGATGATCCATCTCAATGAAAAGTCTGGAGATAGCAAGAAAAGCATGCTATTTAGGTATTTGGTAGTAAAAACAAACAAACAAATAAAAAAAACCTGTTTCAATAAAAGAGTGAAAGGCCAGTAGTCATGGGTTGGAGAAGTGACTACTGTTTTTCAGTATTAACTTTGTAGAACAAGTACTTTTCTAACTATATGTGTTAATAATTTAGCAATTAAAATTAAAGAGTAGATAAGGATTTGCACGAGGTTTGCGTGGGCCTGTTAAATGTGACACTAATACTTCTCCTCCCTCCAGATTCCCGGTACATTCTCTTACCTGTCGTGTTACATCACCTCCACATGCACTTGCAAGAGCAGAAGGACCTGATCATGTGTGCACGGATCCTTAGCAACGTATTTTGTCTCATCAAGAAAAATAGCTCAGTAAGTAAACACAGGTCATAGGATATAGTACCCATCAGATGGCTTCTGGAAAGAAAATGTTAAGTCTTCTGAGAAAGCACACCAAAGAATCATCCTTTGAGACTCTCGCTTTCATGTCCATCTATGTTGGACTTTTTACTTTTCTTCTAAAGGAATTTTTTTTTAACCTTGTTGGATGGCTGTAGCCCCAAATAACCTGCGTGTCTTAAACTTGTATTCCAAGAAAGAACTGAATACCCAATGAGAAAAATTAGAAATCTCAAAGCCTCCCACATGTGTCTTTAATCTTGATAAATCCTTTGTGGCAAGAATAAATTATTGCTTGCAAAGACAGTCTGTTTGGGCCCATTCAGTGAAAGACTGGATGATGATGGTCAGAGCTTGGCCACAGGCCTTGGGCCAAGCCCTGTGCAGATAGTGAAAGCTAAAGAGAGGCCCAAGGGCCTGGTGGTATCTTGCACCACAACCATTACTAATCACTCCATTGTCACGGCTCTAGGAATTCCTGTCAATGTTCCTGACTCTTGAGGAATTGCAGTTTGTATTAGACGATGCAGTGTCAACAGAGAAAAATTGCATGCTTGCTTATAAATGGGGGTAACCCCCTGCATGCTCATGGTTCAGAGGTCTGGTGTGAAGTCCATGTGCGAAGGATGTCCTAGTTTAGTTCCATCAGTTTGCACCTGTTTACTATGCAGCCTCATCCGTAACAACATTTACAAAGCAGGATTGGCAGTGAATGTTGGGATGCCTGTTTCTCTGCCTCCCACTTACTAGCATGCTATCGTTTCCCCATTTTCCTTCCCTTGGAGTTATGATCACCTTCTGAAGAGCTCTGCAGTCAGCTGGCATGTGCTCCCAGTAGAAGTCTTGGACATAGGACTCCAGTACTGTGGGAACAGTTGTTGCTGTTTAGTTGCTAAATCAAGTCTTTGTGACCCCATGGACTGCAGCACACCAGGCTCCTCTGTCCTTCACCATCGTCCGGAGTTTGCTCAGACTCATGTCTATTGAGTCAGTGATGCTTATCTAACAGTCTCATCCTCTGTCACCCCCTTCTCCTCCTGCCTTCGATCTTTCCCAGCATCAGGGTCTTTTCCAGTGAGTCAGCTCTTTGCATCAGGTGGCCAAAGTATTGGAGCTTCAGCTTCAACTTCAGTCCTTCCAATGAGTATTCAGGGTTGATTTCCTTTAGGTTGACTAGTTTGATCTCCTTGCTGTCCAAAGGACTCTCAAGAGTCTTCTTCAGCACCACATTTCAAAAGCATCGGTTCTTTGGTGGGAACAGAGTTGGCCCTTGAGAGAAAAAGGCCAGAAACTCTGTGTCTGAAAGTATGGTGTGAGATACCTGCATAGGAGGGACCATTGGTTTTTACACACCCAGTTCATTAAAGTACAGCTATACTGTGCCTAGTGAGAATGCTTTTGCTAACTCTCATTGCTGAGAGTGAGAAGTAAGTTTAAAAGGTTACTGCAGAAAACCAAAAATGTCAGGTGTTAGTAGAGATGATTTTTTTCCCCTCCTATTTCATTGTTGAAGTTTTGGTCAATTTTTGCACTTATCTGATAAGGAAGTCAGAGCAGAAACTCTGTTCTGGGGGGAAATCTTTAGTAGTTTTATTTCCAGTGTAAGAAAGTTGATCATAAAATCCCAGCCAAAAGGGTCCTTCAAACTCATATTTTCTAAAAGTTTTCTTTGCAAAAGTAATCTTCTTGCTACACAAGGCATTTGTTATCATGGTCCTTTGTCTGGTGCAGGTGTAATAAGAACTCAAATCCAGTACCTTTAGTCAGTGCAGAAAATTTTGCTCTCTCTCAAGTTCTGGGGCTTAGATAGTATTCATTTTGCTTTGGGAGAGCAGTCCCACCACAGCCCCTGACATTAAGTCCAGTCTGTAACTAGCATCATTCATTTAGACTGAATGCTGTTTGCTAATCTTTACATTCATGGGAAATAGATGTGGAAACAGTGTCAGACTTTATTTTTGGGGGCTCCCAAATCACTGCAGATGGTGATTGCAGCCATGAAATTAAAAGACACTTAATCCTTGAAAGGAAAGTTATGACCAACCTAGATAGCATATTCAAAAGCAGAGACATTACTTTGCCAACAAAGGTCCATCTAGTCAAGGCTATGGTTTTTCCAGTGGTCATGTATGGATGTGAGAGTTGGACTGTGAAGAAAGCTGAGC
>NW_011495076.1:7156762-7175837 GCF_000754665.1 Bison bison bison | reverse complement strand
GTCAAGGCTATGGTTTTTCCAGTGGTCATGTATGGATGTGAGAGTTGGACTGTGAAGAAAGCTGAGCACCGAAGAATTGATGCTTTTGAACTGTGGTGTTGGAGAAGACTCTTGAGAGTCCCTTGGACTGCAAGGAGATCCAACCAGTCCATTCTATAGATCAGTCCTGGGTGTTCTTTGGAAGGACTGATGCTAAAGCTGAAACTCCAGTACTTTGGCCACCTCATGCGAACAGTTGACTTATTGGAAAAGACTGATGCTGGGAGGGATTGGGGGCAGGAGGAGAAGGGGACAACAGAGGATGAGATGGCTGGATGGCATCACCGACCTGATGGATGTGAGTTTGAGTGAACTCCGGGAGTTGGTGATGGACAGGGAGGCCTGGCGTGCTGCAATTAATGGGGTTGCAGAGTCGGACATGACTGAGCGACTGAACTGAACTGAAAAATCACTTTATAGGAATAGTCATTTACACTTAGGAGTTTTGGAAAATGACCCATGCAGCTCTGGTGATGAGAAGAGTAAATGTAAACACAATCTGAAATCAAAAGATTACAAACTCTTAAAACCAAAAGGGGTGTTTAGTGAACTGTCAGGCCCAGAGAGGCAAACTTAACTCACAGAGAGACACACACCATGTTAGTGGCATAGCTGGTGTTCTGAATTAGTTTGGGGTATGTTCCAGACCATCACCCCATCTTTTTACTTGCATCCCAGGTTCCCACTGCACTGCGAAGTCACATACTCTTGGGTAAAATATTAACATCTCTGTGCATTTTGTTTTCTATGAAAGGTCATTCACTTAGATAAATTAGGAGAGGTCCAGGACTGACAAGCTCCAGTCCTTTGTTAGGACTCTTATTTTAGGCCACAATTTCCTGAGCACATTATTTCTTTTTCCTTTAGGAAAAATCTGTGCTGGAGGAAATAGATGTGATAGTGGCCAGCCTGCTGGACATCCTGCTGAGAACCATCTTGGAGATCACCAGTCGTCCGCAGCCATCTGGCTCCACCATGAGGCTTCAGTTCCAGGATGTCACGGTGAGGCCATGGCGCAAAACTGCAGAGTTGTGCTTGTTAAAACCTCAGTTGCTTTGAGGGTGGGTTGCTGTAAGAATCTGGGGAATCTGAACTTGGGAGATGATCTGTGTTCATTTCAAATGTATGTAAGTTTACCTTCGTTTTACCAGGGGATGGGAATAAGATGCATATTTGTTAAAAGATCTTGGATTAAGATATTTCTAATTGCAGAAAGCCCAAATTGGCCCAGTTTTTTTTTCCCCCCCATTTTGCCAAATTCAAGTTAATCTGTGGCTCTATATCCTCAGTCTCATTGATAACTATCCATTCTCTTTTCATTCATCAAATTGCTTGAGAAAGTTAGAACATTGAAACAGGCCAATAGCAGTCAAGGGTCCTAAGTTTTGATTGTGAATTTTTCTGTATGGCTAGTAAGGATCTTTGGAGAAGGCAATGGCACCCCATTCCAGTACTCCTGCCTGGAAAATCACATGGACGGAGGAGCCTGGTAGGCTGCAGTCCATGGGGTTGCTAAGAGTCGGACACGACTAAGCGACTTCACTTTCACTTTTCACTTTCATGCATTGGAGAAGGAAATGGCAACCCACTCCAGTGTTCTTGCCTGGAGAACCCCAGGGACGGGTGGGCTGCCGTCTCTGGAGTCGCACAGAGTCGGACATGACTGAAGGGACTTAGCAGCAGCAGCAGTAAGGATCTTAATTTGGTGGCAGGTTGGTGGGGGAGGTCAGTTTCCTCAGCTATAAATTGTGGAAGTTTGACTTGGTGATTTTGAGATATCTTCAAGCTCCACTATTTTATGAATTTAATGTAGCATGAGTTATAAATATTAAGCCATAATTTATGTGATAGTTTATTTGTATATATATTTATATATGTGTGTGTAAAGAGAGAGAGATATAGATGGATGGATGGGTAAATTTTCACATTTGAAACTCACATTCAGTTGACCAGTGTGGGCTTTTTTTTTTTTTTTAAGGTCTGATTCAGAACATTCTTCTAAATACCACTTGCAGAAATGGCAGTAGATGTTATAGTTTTCATGGTTATTAACCAAAATGTCAGCCTTTTGCTATTATTTTTACAAATTGTGCACTGTAGAACCACTATCATAAGAATGTTTGCCTAGCTCCTGATGAAGATAATATTTTTTTTCTTTTACTTAAAGAAATAAAGGATTTCCCAGGTGTCTCAGTAGTAAAAATCCCACCTGCCAACCCAGGAGGTGCAGGTTCGATTCCTGGGTCAGGAAGATCCCCTGGAGGAGGAAACGGCAACCCATTGCAGTATTCTTGTCTGGGAAGTCCCATGGACAGAGTGGGGTACAGACCATGGTGTCACAAAAGAGTTGGGCAGGACTTAGGGACTAAACAACAAACAACAACAAAAAAGAAAGCCCACGCTGGCTGTCCTGCCAGGATTGAATGCCTTAAGGATGGCCATTTTGTATTGAATCTTATTTTCTCTGCTTTCAGAGCTGAGATTTACCTGGTTCTTCCTGCCAAGCTCTGGGTTTGGGAAGTAAAGTTACTCAACTTCTTTTAACAAACAAAGGTTAAAGATTATATGAAAAAACTTCCTAATATATGTAATAGTTGTACTGCCTTATTAAAGAAAAGAAGAACAAGCTATTAATTTCATGTGTAAAATGCCACCTACCTCATAGGGTTAGCTTTGTGTATTTGGCAACTCTTTTGTCTATAGTAAATGCTCAAAACATGTTTTTTCTTAAAACCACTGGAGATCATTATGGGTTTGAAAGTTTGCGGGAGTTTGTTTTGAATTTTTTTGTTCTGTCTTCTCATGTTTTTCTGAAATTTTTATTTTGTGATAATTTGAGTCACATGCAGTTGTGAAAAATAATACAGATATTCCACGTTCCTTTTATCCAGTTTCCCTAATGGTAACGTCTTTCAGAACTATAGCACAGTATCACAACTAGGATATAGACAGTAATGCAGTCAAGATGCAGAATATTCCACCACCCCAAGAATCCCCTATCTTGCCCTTTTATAGCCAAACTCAATTCTCTCCCATCTTCACCTCCTTCTTAAGCCTGTCAACCGCAAAATTTGTTCTCCTTTTCTTGTTATTTTGTCATTTTAAGAATGCTGTACTTGAGCCACTTTGCTGTACAACAGAGAATTGGTACAACGTTGTAAATTGACTATGATTTTTAAAAAATTTTAAAAAGAATGTTATACAAGTAGAACCATACAGTACATAACTTTTGTGATTGGCTTTTTTCTTTTAACTCAGCTTAATCCTCTAGAAATTCATCCAGGTCAATGTGTATGTGTATATATACATATATATAAATATATATATCTGTTCCTTTTTCTTAGTAGTTTTCATGGTGTGGATGTGCTATAGATATGCTATACCGAAAGCCATCTTGGTTGTTTCCAGAATTTGGCTGTTACTAACAAAGCTACTATAGACATTTGCATGCAAGTTTTTATATAAGCATATTTCTTCATTTCTCTAGGATAAATACTCCCAGGAGTATGGTTGCTGGATTGTATGGTAGTAGCCTATTTTGGTTTTTAATAAATGGCCTTACCTATTTCCATAATGGGTGTATAACTTTACATTCTCATATATGCAGTGTATAATGAATGACCCAATTTCTCAGAACCTCATAAGCATTTAGTGTTGTCACTTTGGGGAATGGGGAAGGATGGGGACACTCTGATAGGCGGGTAGTGGTATCTTATCATGGTTTTGACTTGCATTTCCCTAATGATTAATGAGGCCAAACATCTTTTCACATACTTTTTTGCCATCTATATATTGCTTTCAGTGGAATGTCTTTTTATGTCTTTTCTCCTTTTTCTAATTGGATTGCTGTCCTTGGTTGAATATGTCATTTACAAATATTTTATCCCACTCTGTAGCTTGTTTTTTCATCGTTTTAACAGGGTCTTTTTGTTGTAGAGCAAAAGTTTTTAATTTTGATGAAGTCCAGTTTATCAGTTTTTCCTTTGATGGATCATGCTTTTGATGTCAAGTTTAAGAACTCTTTTTGTCTAGCCCTATATTCTGAAGGTTATCTCCTAGGTTTTTTTCTCTTTTGCTAAAAGTATTATAGTTTTATATGTCACATTAAACTCTGTGAACCATTTTGAGTTGATTTTTATATTCATTGTGTCAGATAATTTTAACATCTCTATTATCTCAGTGTTGACATCTCTTGTCGTTTTTCATTCAGTTTGAGATCTTCTTGGATTTTTGTATGATGAGTGATCTTCAGTTGAAATCTGGACATTTTTGTATTATAAGACTCTGGATCTTATTTAAACCTTCTGTTTCACATGGCTTTATGTGACACTACTTAGCAAGGAAAGGGTTAGGATGCCAACTCATGATGGGCAGTTGGAGGCAGAAATCCAGGCTCCTTACCTTGGCTTCACGGACACAGAAGAGTCACCATGAAAATACCTGCCCCCTGTTTGACTCTCCATTCTGGAGACAGATGTTGGGGTATCCCATCACAGCCTTGTAAACAGGGAAATCTGGACTCCCCATTTGGCTCTTGCAGGTTTGAAAACAGCCAGATTTTTGTGATGTTCAGCTACAGGAGAAGTGACTGCTAAAAGTTTTGTCTTGTTAAACTTACCCTTTTCTGGTGCTTTGGCTTAAGAGAGCAGGCTTTCTGGGAGATGCCGAGCAGAGGCGAGGGTAGCGGGGGTAGTTAGGTAGATTGTTACAATTACTGTTATTTCAAGGAGGCCAGCTTCTTCAACTCCAGGAGCAGGATATAGGAGGCAAAAAGAAAACCCAGAAAACACAGCACCCTGTCCTTTCTTGGGTCTGAGGTCTCTAGCAGGCCTGTTCTCTTTCCACTTTCCAGAGTCATCTTGTTTGTTTTATATATAATGGAGGGGTTTTTGTTGTACTTGGCAGATGGAATTGGGAAAAGCATATATACTCCAGCTTCCCCAAAGCAGAAGAAAGTCTCCTTCATTTTGGTTTTGCTGGTGACATTTCAACTGCTTCCTGGCAATACAGCTCCAACACAGTCCTAAAATTATAATAGCCGAGCAAACAAAATCACAGGAAATGCTCCATGTGGTCAAAGACTGCCCAAGATCAAAAGCTAAAACTCTTTGTCAAACTGCTTTGTATCTATCAACAGGGTTGAAGCTGTCAAATTTTTCTGGGCCATACATGACCTGTAGGTCTTCACAGCGTAATGCTGTAGTTTAGTTGCTCAGTTGTTTCCGACTCTTTGCAACTCCTTGGACTGTAGCCCTCTAGGCTCCTCTGTGCATAGGATTTCCCCAGCAAGAATACTGGAGTGGGTTGCCACTTCCTCCTCCAGGGGATCTTCCCCACCCAGGGATCGAACCTGTGTCTCCTCCTTGGCGGGTGCATTATTTACCAGTGGAAGTCCTCACAGTATAATAATCAGTGCACATTAAGAGACTTGAGAAAGCAGTGAGTGATGCTCATGGGTGGGTTTGGGCAGACAAGGGGTTTGTCCGGTTTGCTACAATTTTAGGAAAATCACATAAAGTGAAACCCTTCCCACACGTAGCTGTTTTGTGGCCCTTGCCATGTACCAAACCAAACTCTGGGTATGTGGGATGAAGTTTGCAAGAAATATGCACTTAAATAGTTTGGTATCTTGGATTTTATAGATTTTATGCTTCAAGATAGTTTTTTTTTTTTTTTTCCCGAATCCCCAAGCAGACCTGGTCTGAATCCTACTCTGCCCTGTGATTAGCTGTGCATGCTCTGGGCAAACTTCTGTTTAATTGCCTTTAAAATAGAGAAAGTAATTGTACTTATCTCAACGTGAGTTTGAGGGTTTCATCAAATCTATAGACGTGTTTAAGCACTATCAGTACATTTTAGCCATTAGTAATTATGGTAGCAACACCAGTCCATAATATTATTATTATTGTAGAAGTAATACCTATGTTGTTGTTGTTATTGAATGAATCAAGTTCGGCTGCTTCCCGTTTACAAGATCAATTACACATTCACAAATGGTAGAAAAGAAAGATGCCTTTAATCAAAATGCCAGCCATCTGGGGAGATGGTGAACTCAGCATTCCCCAAAACCACCTCCAAAGATTCTGCTCAGCAACAAAAGCTTTTAAAAGAAACAAGTAACCTCAGTTCATCATGGAGATAGGGTGTCAGAATCACCGCCATTCTTCAACTGTGTGCAGACTTGTCCAACCCTTGTGATCGTTCTCTAGATGTTATCTTGTTCATACAGTTCGGTCACACATTTTGTAGATTACTGAAGGGAAAGCTAGAGAAGAGATCTGGTCATTTGTTCATTACTTATTCTTCATTTCTACTTCTTTGATCTACAGAAAGAATGGACAAGTTAGGCAAAGTATTGTGTGATTAAAAGATTTGAAAGCTGTGTTGGGCTGGAGATGAGTAGAACATGAGGGTGCCTGGTTTAAAAGTTAGTTATAGTGTATCACTGCTAAAGTGACAAGGAAAAGGGGCTTCCTGCTAAAGGCAGTTTCCTATAAGAGCTGCTTTATTGTTGTTTATTATTGCTGTTTAGTTGCTAAGTCGTGTCCAACTCTTGACCCAATGGACTGTAGCCCTCCAGGTCCTCTGTCCTTGGGATTTCCCAGGCAAGAATACCGTAATGGGTTGCTGTTTCCTTCTCCAGGGGATTTTCCTGGCCCAGGGATTGAACCTGCATCTACTATATTGGCAGGCAGATTTTTACTGCTGAGCTACCAGGAAAGCCCCTAAAAGAGCTACTTACTTTTTAACTAATTCTAAGGTGAGAAATAGGTCCTGATCATTGGCAAGGTTATTTCTCTGGGCACTGAAGACCTAATTTCTTCCTCTTTCTGAATTAGAGAACAGGCTCTCTGAATAGGGAGTTTTTCCATGGCAGTCCTACCCTGAGCACCTTTCTGTCTTTACAGAAAAAGTGCCCACTATAAGCGGACATGCTGTGGGTAAAAGCCGGGCCCACCGTGTGTCATGGTGACATGTTTCAGCTCTCTGTAAGTGCCACATCTGTCACCCTGTCTCCTGGTAACACCAACAGGGCAACTGGCTTCCACTCCTGTCACAATTCCAGATAACAGTAGCCTTATTTTTACCATCTAAATGGGTTGTACTTCTTGTTCTTCTACCAACTGCTGTTTAAGCTTTAAAATACTCTCACTAGTTGAGGAGAGTTGGGGGAGGGTAGAGCACCATTGTAATCAGTTCCTTTCAAACGTCTCATTGTACATGGAAGCAGATTTTATAAAGAGGCATATATGGCCATTTGTTCACCCCCACAACTATTGGACTCCAGAGTTCCTTCCAGTTGGTAAATGCATCTGTGTACATAGTTCTGTTCAGCACCATTTATAGTGAGGGTGACTCAGTTCAGCAGGAGCCATGTCTAAGACATAGCTCTACATTTGTCTAAAGTTTTTGTGTGCTATGGACTGTGTTTGAGGGAAGAAGAAGACAGAATTCTATAAGGGGGAATCCTGGGGGAAATTTGGGTATATATAATGGAAGGTTTCTTGAAGACCTTATAGCCATCTACTAACCTTATTCCCAGGTATTGGTGGAAATGGCCATTATACTCAATCTAGCTGTAATATGCATGCAACCACTGTGGCGTGGAGTTCTTGCTAAAGGTGATTTGTACTTAAATTCCAACATTAATATGAATTGAACCTTGGCCGACAGTAATTTTTTATTTTTAACAAATTATGAGTCTACAGCTTTCATGCAGACACTTAAAGTCTCTTAAAATTACAGGTGAAAAATATGTCAGTGAAATATTGGACATCTCGGCCTTTTAACAGGGTTAAATGTTCCTAAACTGATGAAGTGAATAAATAAAATGACATTGTAAGGTAGATATTGGAATTGACAACATGTCTTAAATGTGCCAGGATGAGAGATTAGCATGACAAGTTGTTTGCATTGGGCCTAAACCAGATGTAACATAAATAAATAGTCAATAATATGGATTCAGAGAGAGATTCTCTTAGTACAGTGACTGTAAAGATTTAATGAAAATCTTCTCATTTTTGAGTAATTTTTATGATTTACTAAAATCATTAAAAATAATGTCACTTAAGATATATCACTATTCATAGACAGAATGTATGTTGAAATAAATAGTCTAAGAATGTTAATCTCGTAGATACATTGGAGATAGTGTGGTTAAGGCGTAGAAAAAACAAAAATGAAAAATTGAATTAAAAATAGATTTGTGTTTTCAAAAATTGAATGAAAAATAGATTTGTGTTTTCAGGTTGAGACATAAGAGCAGCTAAAAAGTGCAGACATTAACAAAGTAATATATTGAGCTTAGAGAGTATTTCTGCTAGCCTGTACTGGTGAGCTCTTAAATATTTGTCCTAAAAAATGTGTAGAAATATTAATTTGTCATATCTGTGTGTTGCAAATTATTATACACATGCAAGGAGTCAACTTGCATTTCTTGGTACTGTGTGTGTGTGTGTGTGCGCGTGCGCGCATGTGTGTGTGTGCGCGTGCGCGCATGTGTGTGTGTGCACTCAGTCGCTCAGTCATGTCTGACTCTTGCAACCCAGTGGTCTATAGTCCACTAGGCTCCTCCATCCATGGAATTTTCCAGTTAAGAATACTGGAGTGGGTTGCCATATCCTCCTCCAGGGGATCTTCCCAACCCAGGGATTAAACTGCATCTCTTGCATCACCTGCATTGGCAGGTGGATTCTTACCACTAACATGGCCATAAAGTAGCATCCTTGGGCCTCCCATAGCCTGGTGGCTTTGACTGTCTTGACTTAGCTACTGCTATTGGTAAATGCCACTTCTCTGAGCTTTTAGTCTCAAGTTGTACATATGAGTCTATAATATTTTCCCATGAAAACTCGAAGAATCCAATTCCCAATTAAACTGCATTTCTCTTAATCCACATTCACTTACCACTGGTTACCTCTCTTATTGTGCTTATACTGTTTTAAATGTACTTCAGTTCAGTTCAGTTCAGTTGCGCAGTCATATCCGACTCTTTGAGACCCCATGAATCGCAGCACGCCAGGCCTCCCTGTCCATCACCAACTCCCGGAGTTTACTCAAACTCATGTCCATCGAGTCGGTGATGCCATCCAGCCATTTCATCCTCTGTCATCCCCTTCTCCTCCCACCTTCAATCTTTCCCAGCTTCAGAGTCTTTTCTAATGAGTCAGTTCTTCATATCAGATGGACAAAGCATTGGAGTTTCAGCTTTAGCATCAGTCCTTCCAAAGAACACCCAGGACTGATCTCCTTTAGGATGGACTGGTTGTATCTTCTTGCAGTCCAAGGGACTCTCAAGAGTCTTCTCCAACACTACAGTTCAAAAGCATCAATTCTTTGGTGCTCAGCTTTCTTCACAGTCCAACTCTCACATCCATACATGACCACTGGAAAAACCATAGCCTTGACTAGACGGACCTTTGTTGGCAAAGTAATGTCTCTGCTTTTGAATATTCTATCTAGGTTGGTCATAACTTTCCTTCCAAGGAGTAAGCGTCTTTTAATTTCATGGCTGCAGTCACCATCTGCAGTGATTTGGGAGCCCAAAAAAAGAAAGTCTGACACTGTTTCCATTGTTTCCCCATCTATTTGCCATGAAGTGATGGGACCAGATGCCATGATCTTCATTTTCTGAATGTTGAGCTTTAAGCCAACTTTTTCACTCTCCTCTTTCACTTTCATCAAGAGGCTTTTTAGTTCCTCTTCACTTTCTGCCATAAGGGTGGTGTCATCTGCATATCTGAGGTTATTGATATTTCTCCCAGCAGTCTTGATTCCAGCTTGTGCTTCTTCCAGCCCTGTGTTTCCCATGATGTACTCTGCATATAAGTTCAATAAGCAGGGTGACAATATACAGCCTTGACTTACTCCTTTTCCTATTGTACTTAAAAGTAGGTAAATTCTTTGCTGAGCAAAAGTTTCATTGAAAACAAATATTTTAAGTTAGAAATGCGTCAGGAAATGCAGCAATAATGATTTTGTGTGTGTATGTGTGCTCAGTCACTCAGTTGTGTCTGACTGTTTGTGACCCCATGGACTGAAGCCCTCTGATCTCCTCTGCCCATTGGATTTTCCAGGCAAGAGTGCTGGAGTGTGTTGCCATTTCCTTCTCCAGTGGATCTTCCTAACCAAGGGATCTAACCCACCCACATCTCCTGTGTCTCCTGCTTTGGTGGGCAGATTCTTTTCCCTCTGAGTCACCAGGAAAGCCTGATAACAATTTTATAACTCCTCAAATCTGTGGATGCTATACATTTTTTTTCCTTTTCATTATTAATTTTTAAGATTTTGATTTTATAGGAGTCAGTTGCATAGCACCCAAGCACAAAAGAATCACAATTAACTTTAACTGTTCTTAGACTTGTGGTTGCTGAGGGAAGGAGGGGTAAAAGGGGAGGGATGGATTGGGAATTTGGGGTTAGTGGGTACAAACTAGTATATACAGGATGGATAAACAAATTGTCCTCCTGTATAGCACAGTGGTCTATCTTCAATATCCTGTGATAAGCCATAATGGAAAATAATATGAAAAAGGACATATATAACAATCACTTTGCTGTACAGCAGAAATTAATACATTGTAAATCAACTATATTTCAATAAAATTTTAAAAAATTAACTGGTCTTAAAAGGAGATTGAAACCAACATTATGCAGTGTATGGCTTTCTCTACACCCAGCAAGTTAGCTGATAGGCCCTCTAAAGAGCTGGAGAAGATCATAGGAATTCAAATATTGAGCAGGAAGTTATAGGAAGAGCTTGGAGTATAAAAAGCTGGAAATAACTCCAATTCTGCCAATTTCTTTTTAGCCCACCAAACCTATATTTTACTTTCTTTCAATTAGTATTCCCTGTGCTGTACAGCAGAAATTAACACAACATTGTAATCAACTATACTTCAATTAAAAAAAAGAAAGAAAAATTAGCATTATATTCCCTACCTTATAGCACTGATAAGAGGTTTAAATGATACAATGAACCAAGGCACAGTAAATGCTTAATAGTCAGAAGCCTCATTGCCTCACCTTCTTTAAGTGTGTGTAGTTACTACCCTACTGAAAAGCTTCCACCTAAGTTAAACACACACACACACACACACACTCTAAATTATAAAATGCATGTGTACCAAGTAAATGATCATCATCACAGGGAGAAATTTTGACTGTAATATCATGGTTAATTTAGATTAAGACAGTATCATGGGGTAAATTTGGATCTTAGTGGGTTTTTTCCTTGAGGTGTTCTATTTGAGAGTTGAAAGTAAGTTGTTGATGTTGTTTTATGTACTTGCTAAAAAAATATGCTTGATCTTTTTCTTCATTAGGGGGAGTTTGTTGCTTGTCTCCTGTCCCTATTACGGCAAATGACAGATAGACATTATCAGCAGCTTCTTGATAGTTTCAACACAAAAGAAGAACTAAGGGTAAGTGACATTATACGGTGTTCTTTAGTATGTCTTTTTAGTTTCTCTTTTTCTTATTTATCATCATTCAGATAAATTTTTGACCATTGCTTTATCTGATTCCATTAAATTCTGTTTATCAGATTTATCCACAGATTTGCTCTTCTGTAAATTGACTTTTTAAAATTTCTGTACCCAAGCTAAGAAATTAACTCTTATTTTGGATAAGCATATAAGGTTTGAAACACCTATCATCAAAGTCCAATAAAGTAACCTAGAAATAGAGTAACAAAACTAATGAGACAAAATCAAATAGACTAAGTCTAGTAGTGGTAATGATGCCTTAATAGAAAATAAGGGAGAATATATTTTAGCTGATTTCATCCTGCTAAAGCCACAGTGAGAAGTTCTGGCTACAACATTCTGACTAGGGAGGCAGAGTTTATATTTGATATTCTCTATAGGCTGTAGTCTAATCACTATGCTATGCTACTCTGACAGTCTAACATTAAATAGGAAATATTGATGTCTGGTTTGTAAAAGTCTGATTTTTGCTAAAATTTAGGGAACCTTAATGCTTCCTTCCTTTAAGGCTTCCTGGTGTGCTGCCGTCCATGGGGTCGCAAAGAGTTGTATACAGATGGCAACTAAACAACAACAATGCTTCCTTTGTTCACTAAAATCTTAGAAGTTGATTGTCCTCAGTCATAGGAATGATATGTCATTAATTATGTTTATTTCTCTACCATTGCTTCAGTTTCCAGACAGCTTTATACATACACCATCAAAATGGAAGGGTTTCTCTAGTGCTGGTGAAACCACCGTCCTTCTCAGATGGGACTTGAACCCACAATCTTTGACTTAGGAGGGGACTCAAAACCTGTCTTTCCTATTGAATCTGCTCACCTTCTCACCTGAACTTACTGAAGCTCAGGTTCTTTTGTTTTGTCTCAGAAAGAATTCAGCAAGAGGCGAAGTGATAGGCAAACAGTGAGTTCATTAGCATAAGACGCTTGTGAAAGATACAGGTGGGCCAGCAAGAGTGCAACCCCGAGAACAAAGAGGGCTACATTTTTTGTAATCAAAGAAAAAGTGGGGAAAAGACTACCTTCTTCCTCGTTAGGGGGTAGATATAAAGGTTTTACATCATCAGTTCTGCCTTTGAACCCCGTGTGGTCTGAGACTGTCATGGCACTATTTAAGTCACATGTAGATTAGCAAAAGGGTGTTGCTGCTGCTGCTGCTAAGTCTCTTCAGTCGTGTCCGACTCTGTGTGACCCCAGAGACGGCAGCCCACCAGGCTCCGCTGTCCATGGGATTCTCCAGGCAAGAACACTGGAGTGGGTTGCCATTTCCTTCTCCAATGCAGGAAAGTGAAAAGTGAAAGCGAAGCCACTCATTCGTGTCCGACTCACAGCGACCCCAGGGACTGCAGCCTATCAGGCTCCTCAGTCCATGGTATTTTCCAGGCAAGAGTACTGGAGTGGGGTGCCATTGCCTTCTCCGGCAAAAGGGTGTTAACATATACTAAAATAGAGTATTCATCTCAGATTTTGGTATAATATCCTCTTTCAAATAGTTTCTTTCCCCTTTCACCTGTATTCCTGTCTTGACTACATACAGAAATTCTGCTCTTCAAAGACCATTAACTTCCTGACTTCGCGTAACGTATCTATTGTTTTGTGTTTTAACTATCACGACTTGTTCACAAGTCGAGTGTGTCTTTCACTTGAATGCACCTGATCTTCCTTAAAGGTGGTATAGATTGTTGCTAGGTTACTGTCTTTTTTTGAGTGATTAGCCTATAACAGTCTCACAAACCCTCTTAAAATTCTGTTTGTCTTTAATCCTCTAGTGAGATTCCCAAACTATTTAATTTCCCTCCTCTGTCTCTATCACTGAGGGATGAAAAATTATAAGACAGTGGATATAGTTACACTGTAAGAATTCCATGATTAAAAGCCTTCATGGTGTCAATGGATAGGGAAAAAGTGGAAGCACTGTCAGATTTCATTTTTTGGGGCACCAGAATCACTGCAGATAGGGACTGCAGCCATGAAATTAAAAGATGCTTGCTCCTTGGAAGAAAAACTATGGCAAACCTAGACAGTGTATTAAAGAATAGAGAGATCACTGCTGACAAAGGTCCATATAGTCAAAGGTATAGTTTTTCCAATAGTCATGTATAGATGTGAAAGTTGGACCATAAAGAAGACTGAGCACTGAAGAATTGATGCTTCTGAACTGTGGTGCTGGAGAAGACTCTTGAGAGTCCCTTGGACAGCAGGGAGATCAAACCAGTGAATCCTAAAGGAAATCAGTCCTGAATACTCATTGGAAGGACTGGTGCTGAAGTTGAAGCTCCAAAACTTTGGCCACCTGATGTGAAGAGCCGACTCATTGGAAAAGACCCCGATGCTAGGAAAGATTGAGGGCAAGAGGAGAAGGATGCAATAGAGGATGAGATGAATGGATAGTATCACTGACTCATTGAACATGAGTTTGAGCAAACTCAGTGAAGAACAGGGAAGCGTGACGTGCTGCAGTCCATGGGGTCACAGATAGTTGGACATGACTTAGTGACCGAACAATGATGTCTTAGAGCAATATTTATAGTTTCAATACAGACAGTGCATAAGGATCACTTCTGTTTGACTTTTAAAAGTTGTATGATCTCAGATGAATTTTTCAGTTACCTTGGATCAGTTTACAAGCTGAGTCATTTGAAACAAAGAATAGATTTGGGCAGGTGTAATCTATTTGACAGTTGATTAGCATATGTCCAAGCCTGAAAATATCATGTTTTTCATGCTTGTATTAATATTTAATCTTGAGGTTAGAATTTAAAATGGATAGATGGATCTTAGAGCTTATCTACTCTACATACAGAAATCCATGTGATTAAAAAGGAAAATAATTGTGCAGTTATGAACTATCATTACAAGTTGAATATTTAACACAGCTGAGGAATCATTAGGTTTTACGAAGTTTATAACTTTGTATTTCAAAATTCACATAGGAAAAGATTACGTATTTTCACAGAGCCTAGGAATTAAAAAAAAAAAAAAAAGTGGAAAAGCATAAGCCAAAAATGAATTGTTTAATCTAGGTATTGAGTTTTCTGCTTTAATATTCATGTTAACAATAATAAAGCAAATGAAAATAATGAGTGGAATGTTTCATGTGACTTTTCCTTCAGTCAGCCAAATACTTTTTCAGAAGACAAATGTCCCTCTTCAAAATAGTGGGCCCTAAAAACAAAACAAAACTGGACTTTAAGGTCAGGAAAATTAATTACTGTATTACTTCATCTATCCTTTAGGAAATATAGATTGAGCAGTTCAGGCATACCAAGTGCTATCAGTGTTGTTATGTAACCAGCAACAAAAAGGCCAGTTCCTGCTGGGGGTGGAATCAAACAGGTAATGGCAGTGACATAGGCAAATGAGAGTGGTGAAGACACGGAGTTAACACGCAGTGCTTCGGAGCATCTAGGAACTGCAGCCAGCCCAAATTCAAGGCTAGAGGAAAACTTGCCAAAGGAAGTCTTGGCTGAAAACTGAGTAGCAGTGTGCTGGCCATGTTTGGCTAAGACATTCAGCTCTCTCAACTATGTTGTTGCTCAGTGGCGAAGCTGTGTCTGACTCTTCGTGACCCAATGGGCTGCAGCACACCAGGCTCCTCTGTCCTTCACTCTCTCCTGGAGTTTGCTCAGATTCATGTCCATTGAGTTGGTGATGCCTATCTAAGCATCTCTTCCTCTGCCGCCCCCTTCTTTCAGCTGTAATGCCACCCAGATATCCTGATATACCACATCTGCCATTCTATCGTTATAATAGTTACTAGAATCTGGAATATCTTTGTTTATATATATCCCAATTCCTAGCTACTAGGTTATATAAGCTTCTTGACGTCTGAAACTATTGCTGGTTTGCTGTATCCTCAAGCTCAGAACTTGCCTAACACATTGTCGGTATTCAGGCAGCATCTGTGAATTGATGGACTGACTGTGGAGTTTAGAAGAGAGTTGTAAAACATAAGCCTCTCTGAATATATGTAGACTTTATTATGAAGACATTGAAAAACTATGGAGGGTTTTAAGAAGGGACAGACGTGGTCACATTTGTATTAAGGAAGACCAATCTGGATGCACTATGGAATTATTGGATATTTGGTAAACTTGATGAGCATTTTCAATGCATTGGTGAGAATGGAAAGCCAAGGTGTCATAGACTGAGGGATTAAAAAAGAAAAAGATGTAGTGGATGTAAACTGTATTTCAAGAGGAATATAAGGTGTCTACCGAAGGAGAACTTGGGCTATTAGAGGAATATTTATCATGGAGAAAGCTTAAACATGTTGAAATATTAATAATCAGAGCTGGTAGAAAGGGAGACATAAAAATAAAAAGGTGCTAATTCACCAGGGAAAGTCCCTAAGAAAGCAGCAGGAGGGACCTAATTAATCTCACGCCTTGCCCAATGTAAGACTGGAAGGGAAATAACTAGAGTGAAGGCAGGCTGGAGGCATTTATCTTATGAAAGGCTAATTAGTCATCTGGTTTTCATCTGTATTTTAAAAATTCAGATGCCACCTTTTAGCATGTAAGTTTTTCATGTTCTCAATTTTCTTCAAAGTCAGATGTCTATATTCATGCTACTGAAACCTATGTTACAAGACTTTCCAAAGATGATTGCAGTGGTCCACAGTCCCTTAACTAGAGTCCTCATACCACATGTGTTGCAGAAATCAGAATGTTTGCTACTCCATAAAGATAATGTGGCACGTGTACTGTGAGTATCACCTATAGCATCTCCAGGAGTACTAGCAGTAGCAACTACAGTTTGACCCTTGAACAATGTGCAATTGAAAATCCACATGGAACCTATGGTCAGTCCTCTGTGTACGTGGTTCCTACCTGTGTTTCCTCTGTATCTATAGCTCCACATACACTGATTCAACCAGCTACGATTGTGCAGTATTGGGGTATTTACTATTGAAAAGCTGAAACTCCAATACTTTGGCCACCTGATGCAAAGAACTGACTCATTTGAAGAGACCCTGATGCTGGGAAAGACTGAAGGTGGGAGGAGAAGGGGACAACAGAGGATGAGATGGTTGGATGGCATCACCGACTCAATGGACATGAGTTTGAGCAAGTTCTGGGAGTTGGTGATGGACAGGGAAGCCTGGCGTGCTGGAATCTGTGGGCTTGCAAAGAGTCGGACCTGACTGAGCGGCTGAACAGAACTGAATTGAACTGAACTATTGAAAAAAATCTGTATAAGTGAATCTGCACAGCCCAAACCCATATTGTCAAGGGTCCACTGAATAATCAAACACCTCAGTGTTTCTGCAGCTAAACAAAATATTCACTTTAGGTGGGATACATAAAGACCTTCTAAGTAGTTTGGTTTTGCTGCCAAATGGATCCTCAAACCAAAAGTCTTAAGAGGATGGTGGGCTTTGTATTCTCATAAAGGAACTGAGGACCTCAAAAAGCAAACATTTAGTCTCATGGAACTGAATCTTATGGAAACCTGAGCAAACTTTTTGGCCAACTCAATACATATGCAGCACTCTTCTAAGAGGTTGATTAGCACTGACTCATTTAATCCTGAAAAGAACCCCATGAGGTAGGCACTGCTGCTGCTGCTAAGTCGCTTCACTCGTGTGCGACTCTGTGCGACCCCATGGACTGTAGCCCAGCAGACTCCTCCATCCATGGGGTTTTCCAGGCAAGAGTACTGGAGTGGGGTGCCATTGCCTTCTCCGAGGCAGGTACTATTATCACTTTATTGTATCAGTCGTTTGACTCAATAAATGTTCATTGAGCACCTTGACTAGATGTCTGGGATATCAAGGTTAATAAAACAATCTCTATTAATGCCTTTTTGTTATTAGGGCATCTAAATCACTGTTATAAATGTGTGTGATATGTATTAATATAAACAACAGTGATGATGGCTAATAGTTACGGAGTCCCTCCTTACCTCACCCTCACCCTCACCGCCATGAACCAGATACAGTGCTAAACTCTTTTCTTACAGAGTCTCATTTCGTCAACCCCTGCAGTGAAGATTGATACTATTTCATTCCCAAGTAACTGGGAGGGTTAGGAATTCTATTAATGTCCCAGCTCTTGGCTTAGTCAGCAAAACTCAACTTTCCCCCATACTTTCATAACTCAAAATCTTTGATCTAAAATTGTATAACCTTTTCCTTTATCACCTCTTTAAAAGAAATGAGCTAGTTCTAGTCGTGAATTGCAGGTGTCTGAAAACACCAAAGTAGCAGAGGGAGAGTTTGGGGAGATTTTTTTTTGGTTAGGTTAGAAATTGAATAAATAAGGAGTATCAGTAAGGAAAGATAAAGCCTCATTGTTGTTGTTCAGTCTCTAAGTCATGTCCAACTCTTTGCGACCCCATAAACTGTGGCATGCAAGGCTTCTCTATCACTATCTCCCTGAGTTTCCTAAAACTCATATCTATTGAGTCAATGATGCCATCCCACCATCTTATCCTCTGTTGCCCCTTTCTCTCTTGCCCTCAATTTTTCCCAGCATCAGGGTCTTTTCCAGTGAGTCTGCTTTTTACATCAGGTGGCCAAAGTATTAGAGCTTCAGCATCAGTCCTTCCAATGAATCTTCAGGACTGATTTCCTTTAGGATTGACTGGTTTGATCTCCTTTCAGTGCAAGGGACTTTCAAGAGTCTTCTCCAACACCATAGTCCAAAACCATCAATTCTTTAGCACTCAGCTTTCTTTATGGTCCAACTCTCACATCCATACATGACTAATGGAAAACCATAGTTTTGACTATACGGACCTTTGTCAACAAAGTGATCTCTCTGCTAACTTTCTAGAGTGATTAATGAAAAATCATAGCTGATACTGGAATTAGACACTGAAAATCCCAATAACCCTACCAGTTTAAAGTAATAAAGCATATATCCTCTTTTCCTTCACACATATGTATTCTAATCCCCAGAGGTAACTACTGTTAACACAGATCAGATCAGATCAGATCAGTCGCTCAGTTGTGTCCGACTCTTTGAGACCCCATGAATCGCAGCACGCCAGGCTTCCCTGTCCATCACCAACTCCCGGAGTTTACTCAAACTCATGTCCATTGAGTCGGTGATGCCATCCAGCCATTTCATCCTCTGTCATCCCCTTCTCCTCCCACCTTCAATCTTTCCCAGCTTCAGGGTCTTTTCTAATGAGTCAGTTCTTCGTATCAGGTGGACAAAGCACTGGAGTTTCAGCTTTAGTATCAGTCCTTCCAAAGAACACCCAGGACTGATCTCCTTCAGGATGGACTGGTTGTATCTTCTTGCAGTCCAAGGGACTCTCAAGAGTCTTCTCCAACACTACAGTTCAAAAGCATCAATTCTTTGGTGCTCAGCTTTCTTCACAGTCCAACTCTCACATCCATACATGACCACTGGAAAAACCATAGCCTTGACTAGACGGACCTTTGTTGGCAAAGTAATGTCTCTGCTTTTGAATATTCTATCTAGGTTGGTCATAACTTTCCTTCCAAGGAGTAAGCGTCTTTTAATTTCCTGGCTGCAGTCACCATCTGCAGTGATTTGGGAGCCCCCAAAAATAAAGTCTGACACTGTTTCCATTG
>NW_011495076.1:7132430-7156038 GCF_000754665.1 Bison bison bison | reverse complement strand
TATGAAAACTGACCTTTTCCAGTCCTGTGGCCACTGCTGAGTTTTCCAAATTTGCTGGCATATTGCATGCAGCACTTTCACAGCATCATCTTTCAGGATTTGGAATAGCTCAACTGGAATTCCATCACTTCCACTAGCTTTGTTTGTAGTGATGCTTTCTAAGGCCCACTTGACTTCACATTCCAGGATGTCTGGCTCTAGGTCAGTGATCACACCATCGTGATTATCTGAGTTGTGAAGATCTTTTTTGTACAGTTCTTCTGTGTATTCTTGCCACCTCTTCTTAGTATCTTCTGCTTCTGTTAGGTCCATACCATTTCTCTCCTTTATCGACATCCTCAGGGTGTATCTTCGTAGACTGTTTTCTTTGCTGCATCCACATGCCTATGGATCATATTATTCATATGGGTTGCACTTCTCTTCACACGATAATGTGTCATGGACATTATATAGCCCACTGCATCATTCATTTTTCTGAATATCATTACATAATGTTCCGCACTTAATTATTCCCCTTTTGGTGAGCATTCAGTATGTTTATGACTTTTTCCATTAGAAAGAATCCTTCATGGGAATGTAAATTGGAATGCTATTATGGAGAACAGTATAGATTCCTTACAAAACTAAAAATAGAGCTACCATATTGTCCTGTAATCTTAATCCTGGCCATGTATTTAGACAGAATTCTAATTTGAAAAGCTACATGCACTCCAATTTCATAGCCGCACTATTTATAATAGTCAAGTTATGGAAGCAACCTAAATGTCTATCAATGGAGGAATACATAAAGTTGTGGTATGTATATACAATGCACACCTGAAAGTAACACGACATTGTAAATTACAATAAAAAGATTTAAAAAATGAAATAACTACCTTCTACCAAAAATATACATATGTATATATTAGTATAAAGAAGGGATCCTGCCATGTATATCTTAATGTCAATACATAGATCTCCATTGACTTGCACCCTTATTGCTGTAGAATGAATTTCTGGAATTTGAACTGTTGGATCATGGGATATACACATTCTAAATCTTATTTGGTGCTGAAAAATTATATACTGAGATTTTCAAATTACTGTTTTGGTTGTTTATTAATTTTTTTTCTTCTTCTTATCAGTTCAAAGAGAGATTTGGCCTAGCCATTCCCCCTTTAGTCTGTAAATCAAAATGATTGTTGAAAATATGTAGTTCTCAAGTATCTGCTAAGCCTCACGTGTTTGAACTCCATTCTTGCTTGGAGAGCTTGGGTGTTGGCAGAGTGACTATCGGAGTCGCTTCTAGCATCGTGAACAGTAGGCTGTTTCTTCTCCCTGGTCTTCGGGCGCTTGTGTGTGAGTCATGGTCAGCTGCAGTGTGCAGGAGCGTGGCCCTTGGTGCTGCGCCTCTGTATTGTTTCTTTCCTTCTCTGGAACCTGCCATTATTTTAGAAATGAACAATAAGCAAAAACTAAGCAGTGATCAGATTTTTTTCCTTCTGTAGTCAGTAATGTTTTATTATAACCCACCCTTTGTAATACACCCACCTTCTACTGGGACTAAAGTTTTGTCCATATCCCTGACATTTTATGTATATAGAGAGCAGTAAAACTCCTGTTTTTTGCTGATTATGACTTTTCATATAGAGCTGTGAGGATCTTGCCCTAAGCTTGAGAGTATACATGTTCTGAAAGTTAGATACAGTACTATTATTACCTTTCATTGTCTCCCTTATATTAGCCCAATAGCTTCCAACATTGGAGAAGGCAATGGCACCCCACTCCAGTACTCTTGCCTGGAAAGTTCAATGGACGGAGGAGCCTGGTGGGCTGCAGTCCATGGGGTCGTGAAGAGTCGGACATGACTGAGCGACTTCACTTTCACTTTTCACTTTCCTGCATTGGAGAAGGAAATGGCAACCTACTCCAGTGTTCTTGCCTGGAGAATCCCAGGGACAGGGGAGCCTGGTGGGCTGCCGTCTATGGGGTTGCACAGAGTCGGACACGACTGAAGTGACTTAGCAGCAGCAGCAGCTTCCAACAGTCATATCCGATCAAGTCTCAAGCATCTATAAAACTCTGAGGCCTTAACATTATCTGCAGGACAAAACCCAGTCTCCTGATCATCTTCCTTATTTTCAATCTTCCTTCTACCCTCACTGTCCTCCATCCCTTCCCAAACACCTTTCATTGCTGTCACTTAAGATTACTGTGATTACTTGTGTATTCATCACAAACTGTATAGATAATTTTAAATTCCTGTTTCACCTCCTGCTTTAAATCTGGCTCAGGAGTCATTTTAAAAAAAAAATTAGTTTACAGTGTGCTGGGTCTTCATTGCTATGTGGGCTTTTTCTCTACTTGCAGTGAGCGGGGCCTCCTCTCCAGCTGCAGTGTGTGGGCTTCTCACTGCAGTGGTGTCTCTTGTGGAGCACGGGCTCTAGGGCATTGTGGGCTCAGTAGTTGTAGTTCCCGGGTTCTAGAGCATAGGCTGAATAGTTGCAGTTGTGGTGCATGGGCTTAGTTGCTCTGTAGCATGTGAGATCTTCCGGAATCAGAGATCAAATCCACGTCTCCTGCATTGGCAGGTGATTCTTTACCACTGAGCCACCAGGGAAGCCCCCGATGTCACTTTTCAAAAATGAAGGCTTCACAGACCACAGTCCCTCTCTGTGAGAACATGTACATTTGTTTTCCTGTATTCTTGATGACTATGAGCTCTCTGAGCGTAAGGACTCTGTGTCCTAAGCATTAAATCTTTATTGAGTGAATCAACCCTCATAATAAATGTCTGATTGCTTCAGAAGCCATCTTTTTCCATGAAGTTATTTCAACTTATAGTCTTTATTTTATTACAAAAAAAAATTGTATAGTTCTTGAAGATTGAGGACCATTTGGAAGTTATTTTTGCATAATCTACTTAGTAAATTGTAAGGATATAAATTTCAATGTGATAATTTTGATTAACACTCTTTAATTGAGTTCAGACCCTGAATCAATGGTGTCACATGTTTGAAATCTGTGGCATATTTTTAAAATAACATTTGACTATAGTCGAATCATGTTGTTATTGTTCAGGCACTGAGTTGTGTCTAACTCTGTTAGCCCACGGACAGCAGTGCACCAGGCTCTCATGTCCTTCACTGTCTTCTGGAGAGAAATTACTCAAATTCATTTCCATTGAGTCAGTGATGCTATCTAACCATCTTATCCTCTGCCACCCTTTTCTCCTTTTGCCTTTTGCCTCCTTCAGTCTTTTCCAGCATCAGGGCTCTTTGCAAGAGGTGGCCAAAGCATTGGAGCTTCAGCCTCAGTCCTTCCAATGAATATTCAGGGTTGATTTCCTTTAGGATTGACTGGTTTGATCTCCCTGCTGTCCAAGCCCATGTATTAAAGTATCCTCCAGAACCACATTTCGAAAGCATCAGTTCTTCAGTGACAGTCAGCCTTCTTTATGGTCCAGCTCTCACATCCGTACGTGACTACTGGAAAAGCCATAGCTTTCACTATATGGACCTTTGTCAGCAATGTGTACATAGAAGGCACTATCCCATTTACATGAGGAAACAGTGTCCCCGGCTGTCCAGTACCTCATGAGGCCTTTTCCCCCAGATTTCTTAACTGAGGTTTCATGATCTCCAAAGGCCTGCTTCTGTGCCTCACCAATTCTGTTTCATATACAACTGATTTCTATCTTGTGTTGTTCTGATACCATCGTATATTTAAACACAAAACATTGTGTTGTATATTGTAGTCAGAAAATCTTTGTGAAACAGGAGTGTGATCTTCTTACATGTATGTATAAAGTCCCTCAGTGTCTCTACATTGTCCTCAGGGTGAATTTCCAAACTGCTTACCAGGGAAAAGGTAGGAGATTCATTTGTCTTTTTATTTGCTTATTTATCTTTGGTCCATAGTTATTGTTAGTATCCTGTTTATCCATCTTTTATGTATCCCTACCCACCTACCATTATATCTACAACTGTGGGCAAGAATCCGTTAGAAGAAATGGAGTAGCCATCATAGTCAACAAAAGAGTCCAAAATGCAGTACTTGGATGCAATCTCAGAAACGACAGAAGATCTCTGTTTGTTTCCAAGACAAACCATTCAGTAACACAGTAATCCAAGTCTATGCCCTGACCAATAATGCTGAAGAAGCTAAAGTTGAAGGCTTCTGTGAAGACCTACAAGACCTTCTAGAACTAACACCAAAAAAGATGTCCTTTTCATTATAGGGGACTGGTATGCAAAAGTAGGAAGTCAGGAAATATCTGGAGTAACAGACTAATTTGGTCTTGGAGTACAGAATGAAGCAGGGCAAAGGCTAACAGAGTTTTGCCAAGAGAATACACTGGATATAGCAAACACCCTCTTCCAACAACACAAGAGAAGACTCTACACATGGACATCATCAGATGATCAATACTGAAATCAGATTAATTATATTCTTTGCAGCCAAAGATGGAGAAGCTCTATATAGTCAGCAAAAACAAGGCTGGGAGCTGACTGTGGCTCAGATCATGAACTCCTTATTGCCAAATTCAGACTTAAATTGAAGAAAGTAGGGAAAACCACCAGACCATTGAGATCTAATGAGAGATCTAAGTCAAATCTCTTACGACTATACAGTGGAAGTGACAAGTAGATTCATTCGAGGGATTAGATCTGATAGAGTGCCTAAATAACTATGGATGGAGGAGGTTTGGAACCTTCAGCAGGAGGTAGGGATCAAGATAATCCCCAAGAAAAAGAAATGCAAAAAAAGCAAAACGATTATCTGAGGAGGGCTTACAAACAGCTATGAAAAGAAGAGAAGCAAAAGACAAAGGAGAAAAGGAAAGATATACCCATTTGATTGCAGAGTTCCAAAGAACAGCAAGGAGATAAGAAAGCCTTCCTCAGTGATCAATGCAAATAGAGGAAAACAATAGAATGGGAAAGACTAGAGATCTCAGAAAATTAGAGATATCAAGGGAACTTTTAATGCAAAGATGGGCTCAATAAAGGATGGAAATGGTATGGACCTAACAGAAGCAGAAGATACTATTAAGAGGTGGCAAGAATACACAGAAGAACTATACAAAAAAGGTCTTCAGGACCCAGATAATCATGATGGTGTGATTACTTACCTATAGCCAGACATCCTGGAATGCAAAGTCAGGTGGGCCTTAGGAAGCATCACTGCGAAAAAAGCTGTACAACGTTTTTCTTATTCCAGTTGAGCCATTTCAAATCCTAAAAGATGATGCTGTAAAAGTGCTGCACTCAATATGCCAGCAAATTTGGAAAACTCAGCAGTCGCCACAGGACTGGAAAAGGTCAGTTTTCATTCCAATCCCAAAGGTAATGCCAAAGAATGTTCAAATTACCACACAGTTGCACTTATCTGACACTCTAGTAAAGTAAGGCTCAAAATTCTCCAGGCCAGGCTTCAACAGTATGTGAACTGTGAACTTCCAGATGTTCAAGCTGGATTTAAAAAAGGCAAAGGAAGCAGAGATCAAATTGCCAACATCCACTGGATCATTGAAAAAGCACAAGAGTTCCAGAAAACCATCTACTTCTGCTTTATTGACTATGCCGAAGTCTTTGACTGCGTGGATCACATCAAACTGTGGAAAATTCTTCGAAAGATGGGAATATCAGACCACCTGACCTGCCTCCTGAGAAATCTGTATGCAGGTGAAGAAGCAACAGTTAGAATTGGACATGGAACAGCAGACTGGTTCCAAATCGGGAAAGGAGTATGTCAAGGCTGTATATTGTCACCCTGCTTATTTAACTTATATGCAGAGTACATCATGAGAAATGCTGGACTGGATGAAGCACAAGCTGAAATCAAGATTGCTGGGAGAAATATCAATAATCTCAGATATGCAGATGACACCACCCTTATGGCAGAAAGAGAACTATAGAGCCTCCTGATGAAAGTAAAAGAGGAGAGTGAAAAAGTTGGCTTAAAACTCAGCATTCAAAAAACTAAGATCATGGCACCTGGCCCCATATCTTCATGGCAAATAGATGGGGAAACAGTGGAAACAGTGACAGATTTTATTTTGGGGGGCTCCAGAATCACTGCAGATGGTGACTGCAGCCATGAAATAAAAGATGCTTGCTCCTTGGAAGAAAAGTTATGACCAACCTAGACAGCATATTAAAAAGCAAAGGCATTCCTTCGCCAGCAAAGGTCCATCTAGCCAAAGCTATGGTTTTTCCAGTGGTCATGTATGGATGTGATAGTTGGACTATAAAGAAAGCTGAGCACCGAAGAATTGATGCTTTTGAACTGTAGTGTTGGAGAAGACTCTTGAGAGTCCCTTGGACAGGAGTGAGATCCAACCCATCTATCCTAAAGGAGATCAGTCCTGAATATTCATTGGAAGGACTGATGCTGCAGCTGAAACTCCAATACTTTGTCCACCTGATACGAAGAACTGACTCATTAGAAAAGACCTTGATGCTGGGAAAGATTGAAGGCGGGAGGAGAAGGGAGCGACAGAGGATGAGATGGTTGGATGGCATTACCAACTCAATGGACATGAGTTTGAGTCAACTCTGGGAGTTGGTGATTGACAGGGAGGCCTGGCGTGCTGCAGTCCATGGGGTCGCAAAGAGTCAGACATGACTGAGCAACTGAACTGAACTGATTCACCTACCCGCCCCATTTCTGAGCACTCCCTTTTGCAGCCTGGGTGAGCTTGTGTTCTGTCTTGCCTCTGGGGCTGGGAGGTGCCCTTCCCTTGGCGTGAAATACCTGTGAAAGTGTTAGTCCCTAAGTCCTGTTAGACTCTTTGGGACCCCATGGACTGTAGCCTGCCAAGCTCCTCTGTCCATGGTATTTTCCAGGCAAGAATACTGGAGTGGGTTGCCATTTCCTTCTCTAGGGAATCTTCCTGACCCAGGGATCGAACCCAGTTCTTCTCATTGCAGGTCTGTAATGCAGGTCAATTGTAGTGAATTGCAATATGGTCACTGCAATTAATGACCATATTAATTATTTTTAGTCTCTTCTAACTACAAGAGACTTTAAATTGTTAGTCACTCAGACATGTCTAACTCTTTGAGACTCCATGGACTGTCGTCTACCATCTGAGCTATCAGGGAAGCAGTGAAATAGCTGGCCCACAGATTTATCCTAGTTTGTAGCACATCCTTAAATAGATGAGCACTCATCTCTCCCACAAAACTGAGTTTGAGGAAGGCAGAGGTCATGTTCAGCTAACTCACTATGGTGTGGCCTGTTGCAGGTACTGTGTACATATTCTTGCATGAATAAATGAAAGAATATATTTTATCCCACTAGGTGTCCCCAGCCTCTTTTACAGTGCCTAGCACATATCAAAGCACCCAATATTTATGAATGAATAAATGTTAATGATTATCTAACACCATAGCAATTACTTCTGCTTTCTTTTCTATTTGAATTTGAGACTTTTTATTGTTTGTGAAGGTTTTCACCTGAACCTTCCTCTTTGAACCTCTTGCACTGCAAAAAAAAAAAAAACAACTATTGCTGTGAAATAACACCTCCCTATTTTTTTTTTTTAATTTTGATCCCTTGTTTGAATAATAACCAGCAATGCAATTAAAAAACTATGTTGTGCTATTTGAAGTTAACAAACAAAAAAGAAACTGCTGCCAGGCTGCCAATTTTAAAATAATGGCATATGAAACACTTATTTCTGTGTGCTATCCAAACCAGAGTATGATTGCAACAGTGTTCTTTTTTAAATTTTAAAAAGAATCTGTTACTTATTGTTCATATGTGCAAAATAATTTCACTTATCTGTGCAGACATTCTTGTTTAGTGAAAAGTCCTTAGAACAGACAAGGAAATACCCTTGCATTTGGGGAGGGATGGGATGTTAAGCCTCATATTCAGGTCTTGGTGCTTTAAAATATTGGAACTGAGTTTGAAATGTAACCTGTCACAAGGCAATTGACAAGAATACTTGCTGAACCCTTGTAAGTACCACAGTGGAATGTGCTTGTGTTACCATCTACTGAAACATTAACCTACAGTTTAGAAATATAAAAAGTTTTGCATACTGCATGAATAGATGAGTGACCGTGTTAATTATTTTTAGTCTCTTCTAACTACAAGAGACTTTAAAGTGTTAGTCACTCAGTCATGTCTGACTCTTTGAGACTCCATGGACTGTCGTCTACTAGGCTCCTCTGTCCATGGAATTCTCCAGACAATAATACTAGAGTGGGTAGCCATTCCCTTCTCCAGAGGATCTTCCCAATCCAGGGATTGAACCTGGGTCATGCATTGCAGGCAGATTTTTTTTTACCCTCTGCTGCTGCTGGTAAGTTGCTTCAGTCGTGTCCAACTCTGTGCAACCCCATAGACAGCAGCCCACCAGACTCCGCAGTCCCTGGGATTCTCCAAGCAAAAACACTGGAGTGGGCTGCCATTTCCTTCTCCAATGCATGCATGCATGCTAAGTTGCTTCAGTCATTTCCAACCCTGTGCAACCCCATGTACAACAGCCCACCAGGCTCCCCTGTCCACCAGATTACCTAGGCAAGAATACTGAAGTGGGTTGCCATTTCCTTCTCCATTTTACCCTCTGAGTCACCAGGAAAGCCCAACTCCTTGCATTATAAAGCCTCAGAGCTCAGCTCCAGAGAGGTTAAATAAATTATCTAGGTCATTGAGTTTGTTAATGGCAGAGGCAGGATTAAAATCTAGATTTTCTGATCTCAGTATAATGTTCTTTTATTTTTCATTATAAGATTTCTACAAATGAATGTGTTTGGTTCCACAAAGGTAGATGAAGCTTAGAAAGCTACTTGAGACGGTGAGAGGTTTTCTTCAGGGAAATAAAGGTTGATGTCAGTTTGTAGGCTCTGGCCCAAGGCCCCATGCTGCCACGCCTTTTATTTTATGAGATAAATGGGAATAGGAAAATAAGATAGTACAGAAACAGGTTGTATGTCGCCAATCCTACACCTGGAATAACTTAGCCTTTGTCCCCTGCACTACAAAACAGCAGTCAAAGTTGCTAGCCCTGAAGATAGATATCTTGCCTCCTGTAGCCAATTTTTCAGCCATTTTTTTTTCCTCTGTGCAACAGACATCCCTCTCTCCTGTTCCCTACTGTGAGGGGTGCTGCCTCCAATTTCCAGTTCTGTTTAATGATTAGAGTAGAAAAGATGAAACGTCAGCATTTTAGAACCTACAGTGGTAAAGATTTCACCTGCCAATACAGGAGATGCAACAAGAGATGTGGATTCGATCCCTGGATCAGAAAGATCCACTAGAGAAGGAAATGGTAATCCACTCCAGTTTTTTTGCCTGGAAAAGTCCATGGAGGGAGGAGCCTTTTGGGCTACAGTTCATGGGGTCACAGTCAGTCACAACTTAGCAACTGAGGGTGTGTGCACACACACACACACACACACAAGTGCATGTGTGCTAAGTTGCTTCAGTAGTATCTGACTCCTTGCGACCCTGTGGACTATAGTCCACCTGAATCCTCAGTCCATGGGATTCTCCAGGCAAGAATACTGGAGTGGGCTGTCATTTCATTCCTCCCAACAAAAGTACTTGTAAACTATGAAAAACAAGTGACTCCCCACCTTCAGGATTTTTCTTAAATATCTATCTAAGCAAATACATCAAGACAGAAAAGTAAAGTGAGGTATAACACTTCGAAAGGTAAATGCAAACAGTTTTTGCAAGGGTTATATGTGTTCGTGTCTGCAAAACGCAGAAGAATCAACAGGAAAACTGAAAAAAGTTTTAGAAATGCATTAAAAAGAGCTTCTCACAGTTTTGGTGTGCTAATGACCCCCTATTGCAACGGAGGGCTAGAATGGAAGTTGCCCAAAATTATCTGACCTGAAGGAGAATATGTTTGGGAAACTGTGGTAATTCTGCCAACACAGGAAGGGTCTGTCTCACCATTTAAAGACAGATGACCTAGTGGGCATGTTTCCATATGGCATGGACTACACATCACTGTATGTGTGCTGATGCCAAAGAAGCTAAATTAAATCCTTGTCAAAATATTTATGGGTTTGATGAAAGCTGTTAGAATATGTAAACACACACACACAGCTCCCACGTGTTTCTAGCTTTTTAGGATCTTTCTGTCTACTGATGGTATGGGTGACAATGATAATCTTAATTTCAAGTGGCTTACATGTTTAACCTAATGTGTTGTTAGGTTTGATAAATAAAACTCATATTTGAAGTGTTTTTCTGAGCAACACCATACTGTTACCTTCAGTGAAATTGTGAAATATATTTTCCTAGCAGTAATTAAGTTCCAAAACTATCTCTAAGTTTTCTAGTTAACAAATCTAAATCATAATTAGATTGAGCCTGTCTCTTTTTGAGTAGGGCAAGCTCCATTTCATTCATTACCTGCAGTGTGTTAGCTTCTTGAGTTCTTATCAAGTACAATGTACTCCAGCACTTTGGGTCTGTTTCTTACAACGTTTTAAGAAATGATGTTTCTATGTCTGACAATAGCTTTTTGTCAAGAGTGTTTCCAGGTGCTTGGCTTAAAGATATCATCTCCATAAATACCAGTGCCCCCTAGTATGGCATCTTTGTGAAGAATACCTTGACATACTCTTAGTTTCTAAGGACTTGTCACTGGGCTCAGCTTCATACACATCCCTCTCTATTTATTCTGCCTAGGACCTTCAGATTCTATAAACCTGCATGCGTCCCATTAATCCTGCATTTTTAGAATGCCCTTTAAGAAACATGGGTTTTTTCCTAAGATGCTTTTCAATGGGTATAGCTTTCTAAATTCTAACACCCACTTAAAGGAAAGCATAATTGAACTAAGACCCTTTGCAGTTCTCTTGAACTGAAAAGTTCTGAAGTTTAGGACACTATAATAGAAGAAAGAAAATACATTTCCCTGCTAATCTGTTAGTAGTTTTCTGTTTTCTTTTTCAAACCTAAATGTTTAGAGCTTATGGAGAAAAACAAAGCGTCATTTCCACTATGCATGAGAAAGAGAAAGGAGGAACGTTTGGGAAGGGTAGCAAATCAAGTGGGCACTGAGAATGGGAAAGATGATTTTTTCTCCTGGGTAACATATTGAGTATGGCTCCTTTCTGTAAGTGCTTTAGAAATGGTAACAGTAGCTGTGTGTGTGTGTGAACAATTACAGTAACTCAGTAAAATGGTCTCTCTCCTCCTTACCCAAGGATTTCCTGCTGCAGATATTTACTGTGTTCCGAATATTGATACGCCCAGAGATGTTTCCAAAGGACTGGACTGTCATGCGCTTGGTGGCTAACAAGTAAGACATTTACATTGATGATAATTGCAACTCACTGATTATGGGAAGAGGAGAATATGAAATGATACATTCACTTTTATCTCAAATTTGGAACCTCCAAATCCTGGAGTTCTTTTTCTTTGCTTCTGAGTGAACTTGTTTTGTTTCTTTGCTTGCTTGCTTTTCCTAATCATTACTATTTGTTTTAAATAGGTAGTATGTTAACATAGCTCAAAAATCAAACTGTATAACAGAGTATGCCTTGAGAAGTCCCTCTCCCACCTACTTTATTTACCCCTACTCCCAGCCTGCAATAACCACTTTTATTTGTTTCTTGCATGTCCTTCCACTGTTCTTTTATGCAGAGCTTAGCAGGTAGCAGAATAAATGAACTGTCCTGCAAATCTTTCTTTTACATAAAAATCCTGGCACTCTTTCCAAATCAATATGTAGAAAGTCCCTCATTCATTTATGGTTTCTTTTTCTTTTGTAGCTGTATGATATTCCATTGACTAGATGTACCATAGCTTATTTAATACCAGCTTTGTTTCTGGACCCTTGAGTCATTTCTGATCTTTCTTAACTCATTTGAACTCAGAGAATACACTCAGCATCTCCCGTGTGCTGAGCACTGGGAATAAGATAGGATCCCTGAGTTACGCAGGTGAAGATTGAAGTTCCTTTTACACACCTGAGTGATGTGACCAACAGAAGGCTGAAAATAGTGCTCTGAAGGAAGTTCAGGAAGAGATAGAGACATTTGGGGAGTTACTGATGTTGACAAAATTAGCTTATATTAAGCATATTGGGGGGAAAAAGTAAAATGATCTGAGGTCAATAGTTGAATGAGTAGGAACCAGGAAAGGAGAGTAAGGGATGGTCAGAATGGCCTTCTATTCCAGGAGCTATTCCTAGAGGGCACAGCGTCATGGGTTTATCTGCTTTCACACTTTTGGCCTCTATTATCTCAGAATTTGAAATAAAGATGAAGTGCGGTTTTTTTTGTTTGTTTGTTTTTAGGAAAGTGGCTTGATCTTTATCTCCACACTTATAATTTACCCTATTTCATAAGCATCCTTTCCTCCAGTCCACATTTGCCTGTCTCTCCTTCCTCCTCTTCTCCCATCCCCTAAACCCTCATGCTCAGGGTGAAGGTTGGCTTCTTCAGGTATCTGTTCATGGGTCAAAAACACCATCTGTCCTCCCCAGGTACCCAAATAGGATGAAGGTAAGAACCCCAGGAAGATAGGATTTGATGTTGATTAGAGATGCCTAATGTGACTTCTGCTGCAGTACACATTTAGAGATGAGGAGGTGTTAAAATGCTGTGTTAAAAACTTTGTGAAGTAACAAATTGTATAATATGGCATATTATATTTTACATAAGTACAGAAACAGCTTTTCCATTTTGAAGACTAATTGAGAATCCTGAAATAGCTCTCTTTAGAATTTAACATATTTAGTTTGATATCTGTGAGTAGAATCAAATATCTCTTCATCTGGATGTCCAGATGCTACAGGTTTAAGTGGGAACCATTGGTCATGTTTCTGGCCTCATTACCAAACAGCAAATATTCTGGGTACCTGGAGAGGGTGTTGAGTGGTCCAGGGAGCCAGCACAGGAAGGGGTCTGTGCTGTTGACATCATCATCATACAGCATCATTGTTTGGTCATCCTGCCTGCCCTGTGTACAGAGGGATATTTTGACTTGAATTAGAATTTCCAGTGGCAGACATTCAAACTGAAAGTGAATTTAACATTTTGTTCCTTTTGTATAAAGGTGGTGGTTGAGCTTCTGAAAACCATGACAGTCATGTGGCTTATGATAGGAAATGCCATCTCACTCTGCCGCCACCTAAAAATCTACTACATTTGGCAAGACTTTATGGTCATGTGAGTGGGGAGCAGACTTATAAGTCAGATTCTGTTTTTGAGTAAACTTATAATGTTCAAGATTTCCATCCCTAATGTTAGCTAAATAGGAGCATGGTTCTGTTAGAGGTGAGCTCTGTGTAATGTGTTTAAACCACAGATTAGTCCCATAACAAACCCAAGAAAAAGGTCGTAAGACTTTGCTAAATGTAATACTATCGTTCCATTGACACCCAAGTCAGTGCTGATAGGAATCTGGCACTACTTTCCCCCTGGTGATATCTGGCTGTGGTATATCCAACCTAATTCATAGACAGGACTCCACAGCCTGTGAACCACCTGCCAAGTTGGAATAGACCCCCTGATTTCTGCTGTTCAGTTTCCTTTCCTCTCCTCATTTAACTGTCATAGTCATTTCCCATTCAAACCTTGAAAGCATGTGGGATCTTTCTTGTGTGATAATGGTTTTTCCAGTAGTCATGTATGGATGTGAGAGTTGGACTATAAAGCTGAGCACTGAAGAATTGATGCTTTTGAACTGTGGTGTTGGAGGAGACTCTTGAGAGTCCCTTGGACTGCAAGGAGATCCAACCAGTCCATCCTAAAGGAAGTCAGTCCTGAATATTCATTGGAAGGACTGATGCTGATGCTAAAACTCCCAATACTTTGTCCACCTGATACGAAGAACTGACTCATTTGAAAAGACCCTGATCCTGGGAAAGATTGAAGGCGGGAGGAGAAAGGAATGACAGAGGATGAGATGGTTGGATGGCATCACGGACTCAATGGACATGAGTTTGAGTGAACTCCAGAAGATGGCAATGGACAGGGAGGCCTGGCATACTGCAGTCCATGGGCTCGCAAAGAGTTGGACATGACTGAGTGACTGAACTGAACGTTCAGAAATAAACCTTCAGCTATTTGTGTCTTATCTGTTAAAAAATATAAACATCAATAGTATTGATAGAGAAATAAATCTCTGAAGGATATTTTAAATATCTTAAAAAAGAGCCCACGTCAGAAATTAAAAGGTTTTACTTTGTTAAATTGTATAGAAGCAAGTTTCAGAAGCTAGATCTAGGTCCCTGAAGTTGACTACCTTTTCTTCCATGACACTAACTTTCTTAGAGAAATATTTGAGAAGTGCCCCTCAAAGAGGCATTTTCACCTAAACTTCCACTTTTACTACCCACTTGCATGCTTGATACATGTCAAATTGCTGGTAACTGGCCCAGAAGTCACCATTGCCTAGGCTGGAACTCAACTGAATAGCTCATCCCACAAAGTATGTGTTCTTTTATATGTTGGTCCTTTCTTCCAGTGTTTTCAAGGCAGTTAAATGCTATCTTTAAACTGTGCTGTCCCAAATCCTGTAGCTTCTCTGCATTATGTGAGGTCCTACCAAAAGCCATGACTTATAAATACCTGGCTGTTAGTATGGTCTTTTGTTTTTTTCTACCTGAATGTCTCATGTTGTGTGTTCAGGCTGAATTTCCCAAGGATAAGAAAGTTGACTTCTGCTTGCCTGCAAAGCTTAATTGTGCCTGGCCACTGTAAGTTCTTGGTAGATGTTTCACATGAGGACAACTGCTCAATCTGAGAAAGAAGGAACATAAGGAAGATGAAAATTGAGTACCAAAAATACAGGACACTTTGAGACAGGCTTCTCTCCACCCTCTTCCATACACATTGCAAAATACAGTACAAAAATAAAGTCACAGCTTTATACATATTTTCAAGATTTGCTTAGTGAGGAAAGTAAAAATTCCCTAGCCCTGCAGTTAAAATTTCAGACCCTTGTTTTGTTTATCTTCTCTGCATGTTGGCTTCAAACATTTACTGTGTGTGTGTGTGTGTGTGTGTGTTTTCCCACCAAACACTGAATTGTTTAGCTGATTTACCTTCACCAGTTTATGTTCAAATGAGACATATATAGCAAATAAGTGATTTATGGAATCAGAGTCTTAGGGAAGGTCATCCATTCCTTCACTGACTCCTTCATTCAGTAAATATTTTCTAGTGCCTAATCTGTAAAATAAATGTCATCATGATAAAAAGCACAGTTCTGAGAGGGGGGCTGTGAAAGGAACTTTGTTCTGGACTGGAATAGGAGGAGTTTTTATGAAGGAGTGAAACTTGAGCTGAAATCTGTAGCAGGAGTTAATAGGTAGACAGCAAAGGAAGGCTTCTTATCAGCAGGAATAGCATGCACACAGGCCCTGTGGTCAGAGTGAAGATGGCACATTCAAGGATCTGGAAGATTGTGTGGAGGAAATGCGAGGAGGGAAGGAACCAGTAAAAATGAGGTTGGAAGAAGACAAGGTCCAGATATTAGGCGGTAAAGAGACAAGGGAGAAACCAGGAAAGACCAGTTAGGAGCTTAATACAGCAATCTGGGTAAGAGACCATGATGACTTGAACAGGTGGATTGCAATGAAGGTAGTGAGAAGGTCAGTTTTGTTTGTTTGTTTGTTTTATTTGTTTATTGAAGGATAATAGCTTTACAGAATTTTGTTGTTTTCTGTCAAACCTCAACATGAATCAGCCATAGTTACACATATATCCCCTCCCTTTTGAAATTCCCCCCTATCTCCCTCCCCACCCCACCTCCCTGGGTTGATACAGAGCCCCTGTTTGAAAACAGAGATGACAAGACTTGCAGATGGCTGGATGTGGGCAGGAAAGGAAAGAGTTTGAAGATGGCTCTTAGAATTGTGGCCTCAACAGAAGGACAAATGGTGGTAACATTCACTTAAATGGAAAATACTGAGAGAGGAGTGGGAGAGGTGAAGGATCCTTTATTGAGCAGAAATTTGAGATGCTGTTAGATACCCAAGTGGAGATGTAAGAGAAGAGGCTGGACATGCTTGTATGGAGCTCAGAGAAGTTAAGACTAGCGACATGCTAATACGTTTGAGGTCCTTGGCATTGGGTAGTATTTGAAGTCATCAAACTGAATCAGAGCACTCTAGAGGAAACTACAGATTGAAAAGAGAAGCCTACTTAAGACTGGGCCCTGCGACATGCCCACCTTCCAAGGTCAAGATATTTGGAAGCCACCAGCAACAGAGATGGAAAAGGAGTAGCCTATGATGTAAGATGAGAACCAGAAGGGCATAATATCAACCATATGAGAAAAATATTTCATAAAGGAAGGCGGTAAAGAGCTTCTGGGAGGTTGGAGGATGAAGACTTGACAATTATCCCTGGGTTTTGACCGTGGGATGCAGATACTGGTGACCTTGACAAGTGCTGTTTCAGTGGAGTGGTAGAGATGAAAGTCATCAGAGTGAATTCAAGAGCAGATGGGAATTGAAAAAATGAAAGCAATAATTATCAGCTCTTTAGAAGATTTTGCTGTAAGAAGGAGCAGAGAAATGTGGCTATATTTGGAAGGAGATATGAACGCTAAGATTCATTTCTGAATATGGAATATTATGCATGTTGGTTTACAGATACGAAGGGCACAGAAAAAAGAAATATTGATAGTGCTAAAGAAAACAGGCCTAAGTGAAGAAACAGTGTCCTTGGGTAAGCCAGTAGGGGTGAGATCAAGTACAGGATTTCTCATCGTGCCTGTCTGAGAACACCTTTCCTGAAGGTAGCGCTGTCCGCTGTCAACTTGCACTGGAAATTAGGTCAGCTGCCTAAGCATACAGTTTAGTTCTGTTGACATTGCTTTTGTGGTGAGACGTTCTCAATGAAGGAAGCTCACCACACTTAGGATAGCACTGATAAAGTACCCACCAAGAAGCTTGGCTTTAGCTAGGAGCATTGATCCGTTGTAACAGGAAGGAAGACAAAGTATGTGACACTGACTATGAAAGGTTTTATGTTAGAGTAGATGATCTGTTGAAAGTGAAAACTTGAAAGTGTTAGTCCCTCAGTCATGTCCAACTCTTTTCAACCCTGTGGACTGCAGCCTTTCAGCCTCCTCTGTTCATGGAATTTTCCAAGCAAGAATACTGGAGAAGGTAACCATTCCCTTCTCCAGATGTTCTTCCCAACCCAGGGATTGAGACAGAGTCTCCTGCCTTGCAGGCAGATTCTTTACCATCTGAGCCACCAGGGAAGCCTGAGGTCTGCCAGGCTCCTCTGTCCATGGAATTTTCCAGGCAAGAATACTGGAGAAGGTAACCATTCCTTTCTCCAGATGTTCTTCCCAACCCAGGGATTGAGACAGAGTCTCCTGCCTTGCAGGCAGATTCTTTATCATCTGAGCCACCAGGGAAGCCCATAGTCTGTTGAAGACCCATTGAAAAATAATTACTATTGCTTTTTGTTGACGGTGGGGTTTTTCTATTAGGGTCATTATCTTTAAAAACTTTACTGTGGCGGGGCTTGGGGAAGATAGTGATTTTTACCAAAAACTATATTACTAAGAGAAATGTGCCATACTTCCAGAGTTAAAGCAAATATTTACAAAAGAATTGCCTGCATCTCCTGGTGAGGTGTGAGGAGTTGGTAGAATGAATACATGAGGAAAGGGAAGAATTCATTAGGATTTAAGTCTAATAGGCCAAACAAACAAACAAACAAAAACTGAGGCTGTTGCCACATGAGTGATTTTGTACCAACACTGCCCAGAGGAGAAGGTCATGGGATTTCTAAAAATCCTTCCATTTCAAGAATCTTTGTTGATTCTTTTGACCTCACCCGCACTGCATACCTCCCTGACTAAAAGCAGAATCACTTCTTTTCCTGCCTTCCTGTTTTGGCTTATTCTGTGACCTCCACTTGGAGTGGCTTTCTCCATCAGCTTTGCCTGTCTTAATCTCAGTCTCGTTTTCAAAATATGCATAGAAACAGTATTGGTTCCTTTACAGTGATAAATGTACCATACCAATAATAGATGTTAATAATAAGGGAAACTGGGTATGACGTATACAGAAACTCTCTGTATTATCTTTGCAATAATCCTGTAAGCCTAAAACTGTTCTTAGAAAAAGTTTATTTAAAAAAAAAAAAGCTATAGAAAAGTATAAAAAGTTCTACAAGGCTTACACTTTAGAAATACCTAGTACAGCAAATAATTATCACAAACCATAGATTTAAATACTGGTTTGAAACTACAGTCATTCAGCAAACACTTACTGGGCTAGGCCCTTGGTGATGCAGTGTTTACCATAGACAAATTTCCCAAATATCATTGCTCACCGAGTTCCAACTCTCATCATCTTCTTTTCCATCTCTAACACCAGACCTCAAAATGAATGATCACGTGCATCAGAATCACGTGGCTGAGCCCTGGCGTGATCTTGCCAAGCCATAGCCTCTGGTGAGACCCTAAAGCCTCATGTATCTTTCAGGTACTACTCATGTACTGACATTTGAGGACCACTAGCTTAGGCCACGGATAAGGCAATGGCAACCAACTCCAGTACTCTTGCCTGGAGAATCCCAGGGACAAAGGAGCCTGGTGGGCTGCCATCTCTGGGGTCGCACAGAGTCGGACATGACTGAAGCGACTTAGCAGCAGCAGCAGCAGCAGCAGCAGCTTAGGTCAGTTTCCCTGATGGCCATCCAGGATTTTGATCTGCCCTCTTAACCCTCCAGCTTATAGGGAATTTGTCATCCTCCAAGTTTAGATCTCCTTAGTTTTTCAGTGCACAAACATTAACCTTGTTGATGCCCAATTTATCAAAAAACTGGATATTGGAATCCAAAATATTCAGTCCATTTATAATTTATGGAGATGGGCTTTTGCTTGAGCAGATTATCAGGTTAAAGTAGTTTTCAAAAGGACAGTTTATAGGATGAGGTTTCTCTAGGGGGAATGACATTGCATAAAAATACTTTCTAAATGCCAGAAATGAGGTGGCAGCTGGAAAACTTGAAGAAAGAGCTTTGCTTTCCTGTCTGCTAGTTTCTCTTTTATGTATACATTTATCATGCTGTGCCATAGATTAGGGTTGTCAAAAGTGATCCTTATGGTTGCATTACTATGGCAGACACCAGTATTTTGACCATTTGTAGTAACAGATTGCAAACCTTTCTTGGCTATTGAATTGGAGCCCTGAAATTTGAAAAGTCCACATATTCAGAAACTGAGTCATGAGTAAAAGAATAAAACCAAAGGAGCCACATGGTTTTGGGTAAATTAGAACAAGTAAAGAAAAATCCTTAAACACTACAGGTTTCCACCACAGTGAAGGAGCCATAATATATACGTGCCTTTTTAGCTGATTGAGGGCCTGTATGCCAGGAAACTGTCTTAGTGCTGAGGCATAAAAAGCTCTGGGAGCTGCCTCTGTGGCTTGGGCTGAATATTATAAGCATAAATGAAAAGCAATTGAAATAGTCATTTTAAGATCTTTTTAGCCCTGGGAAGTCATATTTTTGAAGGTCTTATCCCTCATGATACCACCTGCTGCATGCCAAAATGAAAAGCAGTTTTTACATTTTGTTTTTTAAAGTATTGGCCTATGTAATAAATTGCCAGGCTTCCCTGGTGACTGAGACTGTAAAGAATCTTCCTGCAATGCAAGAGACCCAGGTTCGATCCCTGGGTTGGGAAGATCCCCTGGAGAAGGAATGGCAACCCACTCCAGTATTCTTACCTGGAAAATCTCATGGACAGAGAAGTCTGGCAGGCTACAGTACATGTGGTTGCACAGAGTCGAACATGACTGAGTGACTAACAAACATGTGCAGTACTTTCCAAAACCCCTGAAAAGGCCAGTGCCCTGTAGTACTTATGCCTGATGATAAAGCACCCTTGGTAAGAGGATGAGATGTTCAGTGTAGAGCAAGGATGCATGTCCTGTTAAAGAGCCACGGCAGTCATTGGCCTAAAATTCTCGAAGGCAGGAGAATGTGAAGCAGTGTTGTTTGGAATGTGTTTCTGATGTGGACCTCTCCAGAGCCTTGCTCTTCAAAAGTTGGATTGTGAATCAACAGCGTGAACGTTTCCAGGAGCTTGTAAGAAATGCAGAACTTTAGCCCTATCCCAAGCCTGCTGAATCATGATATACATCTTAACTGATCACCAGGTACCCATGGAAGTTTGTCTAACTCTTAAAAAGGTTTGTCTAGAGCAGTGGTTCTCAGCTCTGGTGTACATAGGAATCACCTGGGAGCTTTACTGATTCTGAGGTCCACATTGCACCCCAGTCCAATTATTAAATCTCTGGGGTGTGATCCAGACATCTGTGTTTTTTAAAGCTCCGCAGTGATTCCAGTAAGCAGTCAGCTTGAGGCTCACAGGTCCTTCATAAAGCCAGAGAGACTCCTTGTTTACCAGCAAGTGCTGTTCAAGAAGCTGTGGATTTTGTTCATGTGTTTGAGATCTGGCATATAAATTACAAATGAGTAGTCTTTGCCAAGGAATCATCACACTTGGAAGATTGAGTTTGTTGGCTCCTTTCCACAGCATTGGGCCCAATAATCCAAATCTCAGATATGTCATGTTTTACTAACACTAGAGGTTACTGTTTCTGAACAACAGTCCAAGCTGGAGTTGCGGGCCAGAAGGTCGTTTTGATGTGAAACTCAAAACGTATCGTGGTTCTGTGTATGTTTCTTCATTGACTATTGAAGGAAAACATTTGTTAAGGATGCAAAATTTTCTTCTTTCAACTTAGAAGCCCAACAATGCAATAGGTGCTGGACAAGGAGCCCATTTCTTGCCTGATAGCGTTCCATTTTCTGATAATTAAGCTTTAGTTTTATATAGCAAGATTTGAATGAACTACTTTAGAAACTTAATCAGTTACCAGCATGGATTCCATCAGTGTCTATGGACAGTTGTCACTTTATACTGTTCTGATATATGTGATTTGTCTCTTTGATGTGGAATTCACTGTTGATATCTGCCATTTGGGCGATAGAAGAAACCATAGGACTTCTCAATCTCATAGGCTTTACTTATGCTTGACTTTCATAGGATGGGTCATTGGAAGGGGTAAATGACATATTAAAAGGCATGTGAATGTAACACAGTGCTGGCTCGTGGTAGAGCAAGTACCCAAGAAAATGGTGGCTTTCTTCTCTTTCTTCTTCTTAACACATTATTGACCGGGGGTTTTGGCAGAAACTAATGCCTGTGGCCAGCAATTTGTTATGTAAGTGAATGCTGAAACATCTCCAGTCAATAACAGGTGACAGAAGATGTATTAATATCTCTGTCAATAAGTCGTTAACTTGAGCTTCCATATTCAACTATCCATTCCTTAGCCTCGTTATTCATCTCCTGCCCCACAGGGAGACTATAAGAGTGACTTTTCCAACAGATTGCAATAATGAACATTTACGTTCTTCAAAAACTATAAATATTCTTCTAATGAGTAAATATTCTTTTAATCCCTGTTTTACCAGTAGGATAACCAAGGTGTGAGGTTGATGAGGTGTTTTGTTTTGTTTCATGTTATTTTACCTAGGGTCATACAATTACATCCTTCAATTACAAGTCCTGTAATGAGAACTAGGGCCTCATCACATCACAAGCACTTCCTTATGCATGCATCTTAGGAAAGGCCAAAGAGATTTTAAATATCAATCATTTATAAATTGGTGCTTCGTTTCTGGTGGTTTGGGGAGTGACCTATCTTGTTTCAATAAATGCTGTTATCTGATGTTAAATGAGCCAATTGGAATTGCATTCAGTTTTGAACATATGTTCTTGTAGCCGTAAAAAGGAGCAGATTTTGAACAAATTGCTTAGCTCAAGAGTTGACCAAGGAAGCTTACTAAATCCTTTTTTAATCTCCCTAGCAGGATACAGATGACTGTATGTGGCCTCTCTGACAGGCTTTCCCTAATTCTCCAGCCCAGAGACACCCCTTTCTTTAAAGTGCTGTAACACTGTCAGTTTCACACAGCTTAGTACTAGGATATAGACAATTTCACAGTCTGTAATGGTTTCTTTAGTGGCAATCTTGTCACCATGGAGAGGGAATCTGACTCCCATAGCTCTTACATGCCCACTAACACCTTAAATAGGGGAGAGCAGAGAGAAGATGGTCAAATAAATACTCAATATAATCCATTGCTTTAGCCTGCCCATTTCATCTTTGGGCTCTCTCTTTTGCTGTATTTTATAAGTTTTTATACTTTCTTCTGTGTTAATAAAATATAGACTATTGTAAATTTTTTTAAAAGTTTTTGCTTTGTTTAGAAATTTAAATATTGTAAAACATCAAGACAATATAATTCTGAGTCATATGAATTTATAGATTTTTCTGCATATCATTTCAGTGATAGATTCTTTTACTTTTTTTCTAAGTGTTCTCTTTTTTATTTCTAATATGAATTATCTAATATTGTTCCACAGGCTTACTGAAGAGGTTTTCTTTTGTCTTAATTACTTTATTCTTGCCTAATAAATGGTTTTCACTAATGTGAAGTTTTCAACTTAAAATGTATTCTTTTTCATCACTAGCGTGATTATTACAACAGTTCTGTACCTGTCAGATGCACTTCGGAAGAACTTCTTAAATGAAAACTTTGATTATAAGGTCAGTATCCATTTAGATGACTATCTTGCTTGAGCTAAAAGGTTTTACATTGTTTCTCAAGAAATTTCCTCATGAATTTTCTTTCTCTTAGTAATAAGAAAATAAAGTTATTCTGGCTACCTCAAATTAATCTTGGAGCATATTAGTTTCAATTATGAATAATGTTAAGAGTTCTTCATTCTATTTGTGAATAAGTTAGGTCTATAACTATGTTCATCAACCTGGTCGAAATCATAGTGCTTAAGAGGAAAGAATGTGCTTTACTGTTGCTGTAAATTTTGATTTTTTTTTCTTTTTGATCCCCTGCAAGACAAAAAGAACTTAGTGCATAATGTTTTAAAGCATCTTTTAAAATAGAGTTTATGTAAAGAGCATATTTACAAAGTAAACTGGTTAGTTCCTTTAGATCTCTATCTTCTTATATTTTAGAATGAACTAGTGAAAAGGAAAAAAAAAGCAACAATTAGTAAGATTCTTTAGGGCAGATCTCTCTGTAAGTTTGTAATGTAATATGATATGCCTGGGTCTCTAAGAATTCTCAGTATACCATTTTTTAAATAGAGAATGAAAAATGGTAAATAAAGATATGCAGTGCCTATCCTGGTTTCCCTTCTTAGTGGTGTTTTATGTTTTCGACATCTTAATTTCCCATTCTTTTAAAAATAACATCTTTTATACTAAACATTCAATAAAATTTCCTTATCAGAGAACTAGAAAATATAAAAAGCATAGTAGAAACAAGCGGAATTTTAATGGTTGCATAATAAATGTCTTTATACTTTATAATAAAATATCAAAATTTCATAATCACCACATTACTTTTTTTTAAATTTTATTTTATTTTTAAACTTTACATAATTGTATTAGTTTTGCCAAATATCAAAATGAATCCACCACAGGTATACATGTGTTCCCCATCCTGAACCCTCCTCCCTCCCCATACCATCCCTCTGGGTCGTCCCAGTGCACTAGCCCCAAGCATCCAGTATCGTGCATTGAACCTGGACTGGCATCTCATTTCATACATGATATTTTACATGTTTC
>NW_011495076.1:7114137-7132330 GCF_000754665.1 Bison bison bison | reverse complement strand
CAGTGCACTAGCCCCAAGCATCCAGTATCGTGCATTGAACCTGGACTGGCATCTCATTTCATACATGATATTTTACATGTTTCAATGCCATTCTCCCAAATCTTCCCACCCTCTCCCTCTCCCACAGAGTACAAAAGACTGTTCTATACATCAGTGTCTCTTTTGCTGTCTCGTACACAGGGCTATTGTTACCATCTTTCTAAATTCCATATATATGCATTAGTATACTGTATTGGTGTTTTTCCTTCTGGCTTACTTCACTCTGTATAATAGGCTCCAGTTTCATCCACCTCATTAGAACTGATTCAAATGTATTCTTTTTAATGGCTGAGTAATACTCCATTTTGTATATGTACCACTGCTTTCTTATCCATTCATCTGCTGATGGACATCTAGGTTGCTTCCATGTCCTGGCTATTATAAACAGTGCTGCGATGAACATTGGGGTACACGTGTCTCTTTCCCTTCTGGTTTCCTCAGTGTGTATGCCCAGCAGTGGGATTGCTGGATCATAAGGCAGTTCTATTTCCAGTTTTTTAAGGAATCTCCACACTGTTCTCCATAGTGGCTGTACTAGTTTGCATTCCCACCAACAGTGTAAGAGGGTTCCCTTTTCTCCACACCCTCTCCAGCATTTATTATTTATAGACTTTTGGATCGCAGCCATTCTGACTGGTGTGAAATGGTACCTCATAGTGGTTTTGATTTGCATTTCTCTGATAATGAGTGATGTTGAGCATCTTTTCATGTGTTTGTTAGCCATCTGTATGTCTTCTTTGGAGAAATGTCTATTTAGTTCTTTGGCCCATTTTTTGATTGGGTCATTTATTTTTCTGGAGTTGAGCTGTAGGAGTTGCTTGTATATTTTTGAGATTAGTTGTTTGTCAGTTGCTTCATTTGCTCACATTACTTTTTAATATTCAGTTTGTTTCTACTGTTTTATTCTCATAAATTGCTCTTTTTATGTATTTCTTACAAAATAAAATTTGACTTATATTCCTTATTGTTTCTTTGGATAAATATTTATAAATGAAAATGTTGAGTTAAAGGTTGTAACAATTATATTTGATTGCCTAGGTGTACACCAGTACTAGAGGAGACCATTTTGGGGGGCAGTTCGATAAGGGGAACAATTTTTTGCTTTATTTACATTTCTCACTGAGATGAAGTAAAGTTGCTCAGTCATATCTGACTCTTTGCCACCCCATGGACTGTAGTCTGCCAGGTTCCTCTGTCCATGGGATTTTCCAGGGAAGGATACTGGAGTGGGTTGCCATTTCCTTCTCCAGGGGACCTTCCCAACCCAGGGATAGAACCCTGGTCTATTGTATTGCAGGCAGATTCTTTACCATCTGAGCCAAGGGGAAGCCCACATTTCTCACTAGTTATGTTATTAATTATTCATTGGTTATTAATCATTAACTATATTAGTTATTGACTAATTATTGACTAAAATTCATGTTTTGTGAGATATCTGTTCTTTTGTTCATCATAATACTTAGAGTTTTATATTCTTTTTAATTTGTGAACACTTTATATATAAAATATATTAATTCTTTATAATGTTTCTCATATTAATCTTTAATTTTACATGATGTCAATAGAAAAGTCATTTCTTTCCCTATGTCCTCCATGTTTTTGGTTACATTTATTTCTGGAAATTTTATTTTGATCTCTTTCTAATGCATTTTTGGTGTAAAAGAACTTAGAAGATTTGTCTGGGTGGGGAATTTTTATGTACTCTCTGAATTTAAATCAATTAGCATATCCAAAAGTGTGTATGTATCTTTCTTTCTTTTTTTTTTTTTTTTTGAGTCCTACATTAAAAGGGGTTCCAAAATGAAATCACACTGAAATAAAGTTATCCAGCTTATGCTTCAGCCTCCTTGGAGACACACAGACATGTTATGAGAGAAATGAAGTATCTACCACTTAGCATATACCAGAGAGCCCATGAAACTTGGGATACAGCAATATAAAAATAGTATCTAGTTTGTTTGCTTCTTTGTTATAGGAAATTTCACAGATGTATAGAAGTAAAGAGAATAGTATGATGAATCCCTCATGTACCCATACCCAGGTACAGCTACTATCAACTCATGGCCCATCTTATTGCAACTCTCCCCCCATCCACTTAGCACTTTTGAAGCAAATCCAAGATATCTTGTCACTTCGCCTGTAAATATTTTTGTAACCCCATAGTATTTAAATATGTCATTCTCATTGTAGATCTGGGATTCCTACTTTTACCTTGCGGTCATTTTTATAAACCAGTTGTGTCTGCAGTTAGAGATGTTTACACCTTCCAAAAAGAAAAAGGTATTAGAAAAGTAAGTACCAGTGTATAATTGGGTAAGAATATGAGGCAAATCAAATGTTGTGCCTTTTAAAAAGTATTTCAGTTCGAGTGATTCATAAATCTGATCTCCATAACTAGAAATCAAAGTGGAGGGGCAATGACCAAGAGGACAACAAGCAACTTTTCTGGGAATTTCACTATTTTGAGCTTATTTAGAAATCTTTGTCCTCAGTCTTTCAGGATTCAAAAATACTATAGGAGCCAAAAATTATGAGACAAATATGTTTCACTCTAGGGTTAATATGTGAATTTGAATTAGAGGCATCAAGACATGTATTAATACATTGTAAAAATTTCCAGTTATAAAATGAATGGATGTAATATACATACAACACTGTGATTCTAGTTAATAATACTGCACTGCATATTGAAAGTGCATCTTGAAAGCTTTCATCAAAAGAAAAAACATTGTAACTAGTTATGGTATGGATATTAACTGGACTTACTGTGGTGACAATTTTGCAATATGTACAAATATTCAAATTGTTATGTTGTATACCTAAAGGCAATATGATATTATGTCAGTTATACCTCAGTAAAAGATGTGTACATTAAACATTTTCAATTAAGAACATGTTGTCTTTTAATTCAGAATGACAGATTGTGTCCTAAAAAGACACAGATAACTTCTTTTTTCTGGAGCCTTTGTATCAGGTTTGATTTTTGTTCTATTTCAGATATGGTGACATGCGGGTAACAATGGGTTGTGAAATTTTCAGCATGTGGCAAAACCTAGGTAAGTGATGAAAACAGAAGCCCCCTCCTGTTTTATAGCTCATCACTGTTCTTGTAAGGAAACAAATGAAGATGGACAGTTTACCACTGACAGCATTTGAAACCAAATGTCTGAATCAATAAAGAAGTCTAGAGAGACTAAGTGACACTTTGGCATTGAATAAGGCTACAACTGATTCTTTAAATTGGTATCTATCTGAAAAATCACCTTTCTTTTGTGTGTTTCATTGAATGACAAATTTTATAATCTAGCATTATTCCAGTACGACCTGCAATGAGCTAACCTTTCAGAATTTGGAATTATAGCAACTCAGAATTTCTAGAACCCTGAATTGAGGCTGTGAATCATAACGAATTTAAAATAAGCTTCATGAAACATTGACTTGAGCATCTGTACTCTTAAAATCTTGAAACCAATGACCTATATCATAAAAACTATAGCCAAAGGATTTTAAAGCATCTGTAGTTGCTAAGAAACGATTAGATCCAGTTTTGTTAATCTGCCACAGCAGATAGAGCATATTATCCAGCAAATTGATGACACAGATCTGGTTGCATAAAAAAGAATAATATTTAGAAGAAACATTGTTTTAAAATCTCATTGGCATTGGGTTTCTTTATAGAAAGTCATAACTTACCTAATTTGACATGTTAATATGCATGTTTATAGCTCTGCTCTGTTTAGTTGCTCAGTTGTGTCCTATTCTTTTCCACCCTTTGGACTGTAGCCCACCAGGCCCCTCTGTCCCTGAGATTTTTCAGGCAGGAATACTGGAGTGGGTTGCCATTTCTTACTCCAGGGGATCTTCCCCACCCAGGGATTGAACCCACATCTCCTGCATTGCAGGCATTCTTTACCGCTGAGCCATCCAGGAAGCCCTAAGTTCATAGCATTCATTTACTATTATAATTCTTCCTTGTGATTTATTAAAGTGATGGACCTATTTGAATTGAATATATAATGACCTGAAAGTGTATTTTCTCTTGGACTTATCCAAACACAACTTGAAAATGGCAAAATTTGTTTTCTGTAACTGGAAATAGAACCCTTATCATTTTACTTCAATTCATGTTACAGAAGTGATTTTTGACCAAGGTACCCGTCAAATGTAGAATACATACGGGGCAATTTGAAGAAACCTTGTTATATATAATTAAGCCCAGTGTTCGATGCTAACTGATAATTTCAGGGGGGGGGCGGAAAGCAAGTTACCACTTGAAAGCAACCTCCAACTATCTAAAACCAGCCAGAGAAGCCTGTGAAATATGTTTAGATTCAACTGAAAAATAACCTCAATTTGTCTTACATGAACAACACCTCCTCTTAGTCTTCATGTTTCATTGATTCTTTGTGTCTTTGCTTTTCAAAAACAGACCAAGACCCTTGGAATGTCCCTATTACTTTTGGCATTAATTTAGCAAAGAGTTTTCCAAAGAAGGCTACACTGAAGTGTGTTTGTGGCTTAAGCTCTAGCCAGAGCTCAAATGATAAAAGCTGTACAGGTTCACTTGAGTTAACAGAATGTGAGAGAATGGCAGGCTAACATCTTCTAGATAAATCTTAGCACAGCCATGTGTGGTTATTTCCACACAAAGCTTTCTCTAAGCCAGCATAGCTGTGCCCTTAGGCCCATGACCTGCTAAATAAAACTGGCACCTTTTGTTGCATTAAAGATGTCATTGTTTGCTTCCTAAACTTTTCTCCTCTATTTTGTCTTTAACAAAAGTATGTCTACCTCTCTGGGTTTTGTTCTCCTCAGAAACCTGAACAATGTAAAAAATATCTCTAAAGCATGCTGATCCCCATGTATTCTGATGTCAGTGCTGTTTAGAACAGTGGTCCCAGGTGGCTCAGTGATAAAGAATCCCCACTGCCAAACAGGAAATGTGGGTTCCATCCCTGGGTTGGGAAGATACCCAGGGGAAGGAAATGGCAGTCCACTCCAGTATTCTTGTCTGGAGAATCTCATGGGCAGTGGAGCCTGGTAGGCTGCAGTGCATGGGATTGCAAAGAGTCACAACTTAGCAACTAAACAACCACAAGGGTGCTCAGTAAACAGCATCACCTGGAAGCTTGTAAGAAATGCAGATTCTTTGGCTCCTCTCAAGACCACTGAAACAGAGTCTCTGAGAACCCCTGAGAGGAGGCACAACAGTCCTGAGTTTTTCCAAGTTCTCCAGGAGATTCTTAGGCACTTGGCTAAAGATTGAAAAGCACTGCTGTAGACAGCACTCTAGCCTTTCTTTGTTTTTCCAACCCTAAAGTCTAGCTCTAGTGCTCTGTTACAAAAGGCTCATTATAATCAAGTGCAAATTCCCAGCATGATGTAGTTCAAGTATAAGGTGTGTGTACATTTTCACTTCATTCCTTAGTTTCTGCATTATTTCCCTAGAGTTGTGGTCAGCCTTCCAAAACATGAGGTGAATTTTAAAGGTCATTGCTGCCATACAACCACTGGAATTGGAGACTGTTTAGAAATGTGAAAACCTCTTTTCCAACGTATATTTTTACAAAAATGTTAAGAAAAATTAAGTATTCAGGGTACTATTTTAACACCCCTCATAGGGCTTAAGTCAGCATGTTACTTAAGAATATCAATATACATTAGAATTTGGATTGCCTAAAAATGTATAATATTGAGTGTTTTTCTTGCTAAAGGAGAATTTATTCAGATAAGTAAAGGTTTTCATTTTATACCATACACAAAAATTTTAAATGGATTAAAGACTTGAATGTAAGATCTGAAACTATAAAACTCTAAAAAGAAAACATAGTCAGTACAGTCTTTTATATCAGTCTTAGCAATATCGTCCTGAGTATGTCTACTTAGGCAAGGGAAACAAAAGCAAATATAAACAAATGGGATTAAATAAAACTTAGAAATGTCTGCACAGCAAAGGAAACAATCAACAAAACAACAAACTACCTACTGAATGGGAGAAGATATTTGCAAATCATATATCCAATGCTGCTGCTGCTGCCAAGTCGCTTCAGTCGTGTCTGACTCTGTGCGACTCCATAGACAGCAGACCACCAGGCTACCCCATCCCTGGGATTCTCCAGGCAAGAACACTAGAGTGGGTTGCCATTTCCTTCTCCAATGTATGAAAGTGAAAAAATAAAGTGAAGTCGCTCAGTCGTGTCTGATTCCTAGCGACCCCATGGACTGCAGCCCACCAGGCCCCTCCATCCATGGGATTTTCCAGGCCAACATACTGGAGTCGGGTGCCGTAAGAGGTTATTATCCAAATATATGGGGCATCCCAGGTGGCACAGTGGTAAAGAATCTGCCCTGCCAATGCAGGAGACATAGGTTTGATCCCTCGGTCGGGAAGATCCCTTGGAAAAGGGGGTGGCTACCCCACTGTAGTATTCTTCCTGGAGAATTCCAGGGACAGAGGAGCCTGGTGGGCTACAATCCATGGGGTCACAAAGAGTTGGAAACGACTGAGCAACTTAGCACTCATACAACTCAACCACAACAAATGATTTAAAAATGAGCAGAGAATCTGAATAGACATATTTTCAAAGGAGACGTGCAGGTGGCCAGCAGGCACATGAAAAGATGTTTAACATCACTAATTATTAGGGAAATGTCAATCAAAACCACAATGAGATATCATCTCATGCCCATTAGAATGGCTGTTATCAAAAAGATAAGAAGTAATAGTACTGAGCAGGATGTGAAAGAAGTGGAACCATCATATACTGTTGGTGGTAATTTTCTGTAGTGGCTGCACCAGTTTACATTGATAAATTGATACATTTGGTAAACTGGTGCAGCCACTATGGAAAAAAGTATGGAGAGTCCTCCAAAAATTAAGATTAGATCTACCATGTGACCAAGCTATTCCACTTCTGGATATCCAAAGAGTACCAGAAAATTAATTTGTACAGATATATGCACCCCTATATTCATTGCAGCATTTTTTATTGTAGCCAAGATATGGAAACAACCTAACTCTCCATTAACAGATGAATGGGTCAAGAGATTGGATATACATACAACAGAATACTACTCTGTCATAGGAAAGGTGAAATATTGTCATTTTTGACAACCCAGAGGGTATTATGGGTGTCCCTGATGGCTCAGATGGTAAAGAATATGCCTGCAATGCAGGAGACCTGGGTTCAATCTCTGCTTTGGAAAGAACCCCTCAAGAAGGGAATAGCTATCCACTCCAGTGTTCTAGCATGGAAAATTGCATGGACTGTATAGTCCATGGTGTCAACAAAGAGTCGGACACAACTGAGTGACTTTCACTGAAACTGAAACTGAGAGGGTATTATGCTAAGTGAAATAAATCAGGCAATGACACTTACCATATGATTTCACTCATGAAGAATATTAAAAGTAAATAAATGAACAAACAAAGTGAAACAAAATAAGCATGTAGAGAATGGATTAGTGGCTACCAGATGGGAAGGGAAGTTGCTATTGTTGTTCCGTCCCTAAGTCATGTACAACTCTTTGAGACCCCATGGACTGCAGCACACCAGGCTGCCTTATCTTTCACATTCTCCTGGAGTTTGCTCAAACCCATGTCCATTGAGTCGGTGATGCCATCCAGCCATCTCATCCTCTGTCACCACCTTCTCTTCCTTCCATCAATCTTTCCCAGCATCATGGTCTTTTTCAATGAGTCGGCTCTTTGCATCAGATGGCCAGAGTATTGGAGCTTCAGCTTCAGTGAATATTCCAATAAATATTCAGGGTTGATTTCCTTTAGGACTGAATGGTTTAATCCTCTTGCTGTCCAAGGGACCCTCAAGAGTCTTCTCCAGCATCACAGTTTGAAAGCATCAAATTCTTCGACCCTCAGCCTTCTTTATGGTCCAACTCTCACATCCGTACATAACAATTGGAAAAATTATAGCTTTGACTATATGGACCTTTGTCGGTAAAGTGATATCTCTGCTTTTTAATATGCTGTCTAGTTTTATCATTGCTTTTCTTCCACAGAGCGTCTTTTAATTTCATGGCTTCAGTCACCATCTGCAGTGATTCTGGAGCCCCAAAAAATAAAGTCTGTTACTGCTTCCACTTTTTCCCCTTTTATTAATATTTGCCATGAAGCAATGGGCCTGGATGCCATGATCTTAGTTTTTTGAATGTTGAGTTGCAAGCCAGCATTTCACTCTCCTCTTTCACCCTCATCAAGAGGCTCTTTAGTTCCTCTTCACTTTCTGCCATTTAAGTGCTATCATCTGCATATGTGAGGTTGTTGATATTTTTCTCGGCAATCTTGATTCCAGCTCATGCTTTACCTGGCCTGGCAACTTTCATGTCTGTAAGTTAAATAAGCACAGTAACAATATATAGCCTTGATGTACTCCTTTCCCAGTTTTGAACCAATTCATTGTTCCATGTTCGATTCTAAACTGTTGCTTCTTGACCTGCATACAGATTTCTCAGGAGGCAGGTAAGGTGGTCTGGTATTCCCATCTCTTTAAGAATTTTCCACAGTTTGTTGTAATCTACACAGTCAAAGGCTTTACCATAGTCAATGAAGCAGAAGTAGATATTTTCCTAGAATTTTCTGTGATGTTTATGATCCAGTGGGTGCTGGCAATTTGATCTCTGGTTCCTTTGCCTTTTCTAAATCCAGCTTGTACATCTGGAAGTTCTTGGTTCACGTACTGCTGAAGTCTAGCAGGATTTTGAACATTACCTTACTAGCATGTGAAAGGAGTGCAATTGTATAGTAGTTTGAATATTCTTTGGCATTGCCCTTTGGGATTGGAATGAAAACTGACTTTTTCCAGTCCTGTGGCCACTGCTGAGTTTTCCAAATTTGCTGATATATTGACTATAGCACTTTTACAGCATCATCATCTTTTGGGATTTTGAAATAGCTCAGCTGGAATTTCATCACCTCCACTAGCTCATTTCTTAGTAATGCTTCCTAAGGTCCACTTGACTTCACAACTCCAGGATGTCTGGCTCAAGGTGACTGACCACACCATCATGGTTATCCAGATCATTAAGACCTTTATGTACAGTTCTTCTGTGTATTCTTGCCACTTCTTAATTTCTTCTGCTTCTGTTAGATCCTTGCCATTTCTGTCCTTTATTGTGCCTATCCTTGCATGAAATGTTCCCTTGATATCTCCAATTTTCTTGAACAATTCTCTAATCTTTCCCATTCTATTGTTTTCCTCTACTTCTTGCATTGTTCACTTAGGAAGGCTTTCTTATCTCTCCTTGCTATTCTCTGGAACTCTGCATTCAGTTGTGTATATCTTTCCCTTTCTCCTTTGCCTTTCACTTCTCTTCTTTTCTCAGCTATTTTGAAGATCTCTTCAAACAACTATTTTGCCTTCTTGCAATTCTTTTCCTTTGGGATGCTTTTGGGTCACTGCCTCCTATACAGTGTTACTAACCTCTTTCTATAGTTCTTCAGGCACTTTGTCTACTAGATCTAATCTCTTGAATCTGGTTTTCAACTGCACTGTAAAATCATAAGGGATTTGATTTAGGTCATACCTGAATGGCCTAGTCGGTTTCCCTACTTCAATTTAAGCCTGAATTTGGCAATAAGGAGCTTATGACCTGAGCCACAGTCAGCTTCAGGTCTTGTTTTTGACTGTAGAGAGCTTCTCCATCTTCAGCTGCAAAGAATGTAATCAATCTCATTTCCATATTGACCATCTCGTGATGTCCATGTGTAGAGTCATCTCTTGTGTTGTTGAAAAAAGGTATTTGCTATGACCAGTGTGTTATCTTGGCAACCTCTGTTAACCTTTACCCTGCTTCATTTTGTGCTCCAAGGTGAAACTTGCCTGTTACTCCAGACATCTCTTTACTTCCTACTTTTGCATTTGAGTCCCCTGTGATTAAAAGAACATCTCTTTTTTGTGTTATAGAAGATCTTAGTTCTTCATAGAACTAAGAAAAAGAACTACGGCTTCAGCTTCTTTGGCATTGGTAGTTGGGGCATAGACTTGGGTTGCTGTGATATTTGCCTTGGAAATGAACTAAGATTATTCTGTCTTTTTTGTGATTGCTCCCAAGTACTGAATTTTCTACTCTTATGTTGACTATGAGGTCTACTCCTTTTCTAAGGGATTCTTGCCCACTAGAAGATATTATGGTCATCTGAATTAAATTCACTCATTCCCATCCATTTTAGTTCACTGATTCCTAAAATGCCATCTCCTGCTTGAATGCCATCTCACGTCCAGTTTACCTTGATTCATGGGCCTAACATTTCAGGTTCCTATCCAATACTGTTCTTTACAGCATTGGACTTTACTTTCACCACCAGACACATCCACAGCTGAGCATCATTTCCACTTTGGGCCAGGCTTTTCATTCTTTCTGAAGCTATTTCTCCACTCTTCTCCACTAGCATATTGGACATCTACTGACCTGGTGGGCTCATCTTCTAGTATCATATCATTTTGCCTTTTCATACTGTTCATGGGATTCTTGGAACAAGAATACTTGAGTGATTTGCCATTCCCTTCTCCAGTGGACCATGTTTTGTCAGAACCCTCCACTGTGACCTGTCTGCTTTGTGTAGCCCTGCACAGCATAACTTATAGCTTCACAAGGCTGTGATCCATATGATCATTTTGGTTAGCTTTCTGTGATTGTGGTTTTCATTCTGGAGGGTGTGGGCTGTAGGTCTTGCTTCTTCCATCTGGCCTCTGAAGGGAGCTAGAAGAGGGTGCAATAAGTAAAGTGGTCAACCGTTCAATGATGGATGGAAACTAAATTTTTGGTAATGAGCATGCTGTAGTGTATACAGAAGTCAAAATATACTGTTGTACACATGAAATTCATAAAATTTATAAGCCAGTGTTACCTCCATAAAAAGTGAAAGTGAGAAAAGCATCAAATCCCCTCAAATTTATTTATTTGTACCTATACTTGCAAGAGTAGTCTACAAAGAAAGAGGTTATTCTCTGCTGCTGTGTCCCACCTTTGCCATTCATCATGCTGCAAGGTTAAGTTTTTTCTTTCTATTTTTAGTTGAACTAACATCCTTACTAAATATAAAGTGGGCTCCTCTTCCACATTTGCAAACACAGCGTCTTGTAACTGCTGTAGAAAAATCAATACTTCCCTAACAGGCTGCTATGTGTGCATAAATATACAACTCCAGCAGCCCAACTAGCAGGTGCCCTAAATACTTCAAAACAAGACCATGTGGCTGACAATTAGAGATGGGAAAAGTATACTAAATCTGTGATTTAAAAAGAAATAATCTAAGTGAAGCTTATTTTCCTGCTGCTATACATAGCTCAAGATTTTGCATGGCGGATTGGGTAAGAGTAAAATTTTCTGTGGTGGAAAACTTGTACGGTTGCACAGATTCTTTGTTTCCGAAGTGTGTTCTCAGTAAAGAAGGCTAGCCTCATACAGTCTGCACAATAATTTAAATGTGGGTATGGCTTCCCTGGTTGCTCAGTGGTAAAGAACCTGCCTGCCAATGCAGACGACACAGGGTCAGTCCCTGGGTCAGGAAGAACGTGAAAGTCATTCAGTCATGTCCACTCTGTGACTCCATGGACTATAGTCCATGGAATTCCAGGCCAGAATACTGGAATGAGTAGCCTTTCACTTCCAGGGATTGAACCCAGGTCTCCCACATTGCAAGCAGATTCTTTACCAGCTGAGCCACAAGGGAAGACCAAGAATACTGGAGTGGGTAGCCTATCCCTTCTCCAGCAGATCTTCCCAAACCAGAAATTGAACCAGTGTCTCCTGCATTGCAGGCAGATTCTCTACCAACTGAGCTATCAGGAAGTCCTAGGAAATGACTTCAGTATTCTTGCCTGAGAAATCCCATGGACAAAGGAGCCTAGCAGGCTACAGTTCATAGGGTCGCAAAAGAGATGGACACAACTTAGCAACTAAACAACAACATGGTTTCTCTACTGTCATAGAAAATCAGGCTAGAAAATACTATATGTTTGGATTGTGATTGAAAGAAGCCAACTGTAAATTACATGTTTTAAGACAATCTGGAAATTTTTAATATAGACTGGTTTTACATTAATTTGAAGAATTACTGTCTGCCTTTTTTAAAGATGTAATAAAGGTATTGTGGTCCTGTATTTATAAAATGACCTGCCTGTGAAAGATGCTAACTGATGTTTATACAAGTAGAATGTTATGATGTCTCTGACTTGGTTTAAAATTTCCCAGTGAAAAAATAGTTGGGTTGATAAGTGAAACAAAATTAGCAAAAAAATATTGATAATTATTGAAGCTAGGTGATGGGGATGTGGGGATTTATCTTACTGTTCTTTATAATTCCTGTACATTTGATATTTTTCATAGTGAGAAAATTTTAAAAGAGAAAATCATGTTGTAAAATGTCTATAAATGGAAGAGAGTTTTTAAAAAGATTCATGGATGCTCAAAGAAATAGTGGTAAATAAACTAAGTGCATGCTAATGATGTTCTTTGCTAGGAGGCCAAAGGATGGCAGGCTCAGGGAAGAGTAAAAATAAAAATTCTGTAATGGAGCAGTTCTGAATATCATTCCACCATAGCAGCTGTGGGAGGACTATCTGGCTGGCAGGAGTTTTCATTTTATTCTATATTTGCTGCTTCACTCATCCCCCTCACCCCATGCACACCCCAAAACTGTGCAAAGGATTGGTGTCTTACACAGTGTCAAGGAAGCAGAAAGGTCCTCTTGGTTATTAGTCACATGCCAGGGTGGCCCTTGTCCTGTGTACAGAGCCCCTTCAGTCCGTGGCTCTGCAGAAGCAGAGCACCTGTGGCTAGACTCTGAAGCCCTGCAGCCATCTCCTGGGGCAGGGGCAGAGAGAAGAGTAAGGCTGGCTGATCTCCAGACTTGCCAGCATTCATCTCTGCAGAAATCTCCTTTCCTCTTTTCTCTTTCTTCCCCTCGCTTGCCAGAACATCTTGAAGAAGCAGTGAGTGGGTTTAGACTTTTGCAAATGACAGGATGAGTGATTGAGTTCAGGTTGCTCTGCATTCTGCCCTGACAAAAATAACTACAGAAAGGAATTGCAAATGCTGGCTGCTAGTTACCTGCTCTAAATGTGTATGTTGAGAGGATGGGGAAAATGCGGGGAGAACACCATGAATTGATGTTTTTGGATATTCTGCCACACTGAGTTTGTTGGTCTTGGAAGTATTCATTCTTTTGGAGGAAAGTATGCAAGCGCAGATTAATAAGGACATTTCTTTTGATGAATAAGGGGGAAGTGTTCTTGCTCTGAAGAGGAAAACTTAGTCCCTTGGAAAAGATAAAATATTACCCAGGTCAAGAATAAAGTTAGGAAAGCAAAAAGAATTACAAGCCACGCTTCCTCCTCACATGTAATGGATGCCTTGATATATGAGTAATTTAGAGATGATAAGAAACTGCGAAGTTACTTTCAGTGAAACATGAGAAAAAGAGGAAAGGACCATGTGGCATCACTGATGTACAGGGACTTTCAGATACAGAGGGGCCTGACAGTTGTGTCCTATTATCATCCCATGTTGAGTAAAAAGGATGAGAGCCACTTTCTGAAGACGTCAGAAATACCCCACGGCGTTTGCAGTCACAAAAAACAGTGACTTCACAACACCTACTTGGGTTTGCCCATCCATCATTCTTTTCTTTCCAAATTCTCTTCATGTTCTCCTTCCTTTAAAAATCCCTCCAAAGTCAATACAAGTTTAAATTGTATGTTTGCATCCTGGATTTATGTCTGTCCAAGTCTGTGTTCACCTTCATGCCTTCTGCTACAGAAACAAAATAGAGAAAATGATAATTAATGTGAAGATATTTAACTCCAAAATTGGCAAGTAAGTCTGAACAGCAAGACTTTGTGTGTATTCAACACTTACAAAAAAAAAAAAGATCAAAGAGGGAAAAGTTAATAAGAGGGAAATGATCCTTTTTCATGAAGCCAGCTCTCTTCTGCTCAGCCTCCCAGTATCGTATACTTTCATCCATGATGCAAAAGGCTGTGCATGTAATGTGCATACATGAAATATACATTGTACATTTTCCATACTGTGCAGTTTATTATAAAAATAGAAACTCTCTGAGATTTAACATGGATGACTAGGGTAATAGACTGAACTCAACACATATCTGCTAGACAAAATCATCTGTGTCCACCCCACCCTCCACTTTCCTTTGCTCTGAATTATCCACAGTATACTTTTTTTTTTTAAACTTTACAATATTGTATTGGTTTTGCCATATATAAACATGAATCTGCCACAGGTATACACGTGTTCCCCATCCTGAACCCTCCTCCCTCCTCCCTCCCTGTACCATCCTTCTGGGTCGTCCCAGTGCACCAGCCCCAAGCATCCAGTACCGTGCATCGAACCTGGACTGGTGACTCGTTTCATATATGATATTATACATGTCTCAATGCCATTGTCCCAAATCATCCCACCCTCTCCCTCTCCCACAGAGTCCACAGTATACTTTTCAGGACTTGCTAAATACCATTTTGAATTCACTATTATTACACTGTAGTCTTTTCAGAAAATTGTTCTGTTTGTTGTTGTTTGGGCCAATGTTTATGTTTTACTTAGGCTGTTATGTTTATTATGTAAAGAAGGAAGACAAATTACATAATGCAGATAGGAACTACCTTTTTCATATATAAAAGTCACCAGTAATATTATCACCCAGAGATAACCAATGTGCTTACTCTTAGGGGATATAACCTTGTAGACTATCATATATATATTCTTTTTAAATGTGTACTGTGTGGTACTTTGCTTTTACAGTTAATTATATTGAAAAACTTCATCTGTGTTTTTCTTCAACCTTATTTTTAATAATTGCATAAGAATTTTAATGTGTGAATGTGCAGTAGTATAAACAACCAATTCCTGATGATTTATATAATATTTAATTGTATCTTACGGCTTTTTGTAAACTGTGAAAAGGTAAATCCCTAGGTTTTTTTGTTTTAATTAAAAATGATGCAGAAATACTAACACATGGAAATCTGTTTGTATAGCTGCTTAGAGAAATATTTTCTTGCTTGAGACAACTATAATCGATCGTGTTCTTGTGACAGAAGTTTTAAATAAGTCGTATAATAATGATTTTCTGAAATCTTATTAAAACTAAGTCTGCTGCTGCTGCTAAGTCACTTCAGTCGTGTCCGACTCTGTGTGACCCCATAGATGGCAGCCCACCAGGCTCCCCCATCCCTGGGATTCTCCAGGCAAGAACACTGGAGTGGGTTGCCATTTCCTTCTCCAAAACTAAATCTACAGAAAGGTAAATATTTCATTCATTTTAGGAGAGCACAAGCTTCATTTCATTCCTGCCCTGATTGGCCCCTTCCTGGAAGTAACCTTGATACCCCAGCCAGATCTCCGCAATGTCATGATTCCTATTTTCCACGATATGATGGACTGGGAGCAGAGGCGGAGCGGCAATTTTAAACAGGTAGGTGGATGTGCTCTCAGAGCAGTCAGAAGAGTCTCAGTTCCCTCAGAGGTGAGTGTGGTGGCTCAGAGATGCTCCGAGTTGAGGAATGAGCTCTGAACCAGATTTCAACCTAGGCTGCCTACTTCCAAGCTGAATACATAGCCTCGGACACCCTTCTGGGACTGTGTCTCCCTAAATCTCTGAGAAGCCCTGGAAAAAACATTTCATTCCCTTTCAGCTAAAAAAAAAAAAAAAAAAAAACCCTGTGATTTTCTAGGTCTGTGTTTAAGAGCTAGCAGAAACTTTATTTGCTCCCAGCTGGACACAGCACAGAGGAATCAGAAGGTTAATGATTCCTAAAATCGCTGACCTCTCAATGGTCTGCACATTGTATTTGGTGAATGGCTTAGCTTTGAACATTTGATGCACAGTATGTTTTATTGCTCTTTGCTTGAAGTGCTGAGAATTAATTTAAAGGGAAAAGCAGTCAAAATTGTTGTAAAGGAAATTCCAAGAATATGAGCATAAGCCTATCATTTCTCTTTGACACAGGATCTCTTTGACACAGGCTCCGGTTTTGGAAAGACACTTGTTCTTATTCCAAAACCAGATCTCATAGCAGAAATCAACTGCCTTTGCCAGCGCAAGTCACTCCTATTGGAGACAGCAGGCCAACTGTTCACACAGTCATGGCACTCACCTGTGTGCACTCTGCTGCATTAAGGAAGCTTCTTGCTTCTCCCTATGAGCCCTTCTCGAGTCTTAGAAATGATTGTCAACTGTACGAACAAGCTGGATGCTTACACAGAACAAGCATGGCATTTCATCTGTATCAAGACCTTCATTTATTTTCAGGAGTGTCAATACGTGAATGAAAGCCTATTTAAAAATTATATTGGGGAAAACCCACTTCTCTTACCTTATCTCTTTACCCATTTATTGAAATTTGATTCAAAGGAAATAATTGTGCTCAGTCCTTTGACAAAGTCAGATATCCCTCCATACCCCTAGTTGTTAACTCTCTGGCCTTGCAGAAATTCTTCCTTTTCTGTCCCCTCTGCTGTCTCCAAAAGATGATGGGATATTTATTTCTGCCTTCCTGATACTGAAGTCCTAAAGGATTTATGTTCTTAAAAATATAAATGTTTTGACTACAGTTTTCAGGAAATATGTCCTTTCTGTCTCATGCTGCTGATTGCTGACTTAGAATACCATCTGTACATGGTTAGGACAAATTCTCAACTTCAGCAAAGATTTAGTGCAACCTCAAACTGTTTTGAGAAAGAAAATAGATACAAAACACATCAAAGATTTAACTGAATGTTTGTGGATATAGTAGTTTGCTGATGTTCTTATATGTATGTATGTGTATGTGTGTGTGTGTGTGTCTGTGTGTGTGTGTGTATATATATATCATGATTTGCAAAAAACAAAAAAGACTTGCCAGTTTTTACAGCTCCTAAAAAAAGAATTCAAACATTTAAGCTGGGCTGCAGGCATTTGTGTTTGAATCAACAAATAGAAGTCTTTCGCAGCAGCACACACTACCCCACCGGGAGTTTGAAGCCATGTTCCTGCATCTAAATTGGCCCCCTAGAATTCCAAAGGGGTGTCTTCGGTTAACCACAGCTGATAAATTCACAAAATTTACTGTGGCTTTTTCCCTTGCAGAAATAAATATGTTTCCATGTGCCTAGAAAATCCTTCTTGTGAGAAGGAAAGAAAGGGAGTAACATTTGGGTCTGTTTCAGGTGGAAGCCAAGCTCATTGACAAACTGGACAGCCTGATGTCCGAAGGCAAAGGCGATGAAACCTACCGTGAGCTCTTCAACAGTATGTGAGTAACATGTGTATCTCCAGTTGATTCTTTTTGGGGAATTTGGGTGTCAGTGCTAAGCAGCTGAGAGCTGCAAAGACAGCTTGGGTCTCCCCAGAGTGCTTTGTCTTTGTGGAGTGTGAAATAAAGGATCATTGCTTAATTCTGGTGAATGGATCTTATTATGCTGATGATTAGACATATCTCCTTGTGTTAATCTCTGATTAGGACAGGTTACAAGTGTTACATAACAAATCTCACTCTTTTCATGACTAATTATTTTAAAATGGGGGCTGCAAGATAATTATTTTCGATTGGATAGATAGTGGGAGAGGAAAACAGAATAGAGGTGTGATTGTTGTTTGTGTGCAATGCTTTCCAAGATGTCCTTGGCTGATTCGCTGGTAGGAAAATTAACCTAGTTTGCATCTGTTCTTCAGCGCTTGATTTAATTCAGCAATACTTATTGTTCATTCAGCATTATTAATTGCTTCCTAAATGTTTCTTACTAGAATATCACAGAAGCAAATAATTTCTAGTAGATTCTGTGATTAGGATTTGTAAGGAGGATAAAGAAGTAATGGAGTGTTGTAAGGAGACTTGAGGTTTCCTTACTAAGGTAAGACTGTGATCACTGTCCCAGGATGAAGTGCCTGTACTGAGTAGTCATTCACTGTGTAAAATGGCCACAGACAATACTTAAGAAGGTTCCAGTGCTTTAGGATTTTAATTCTAGCACTTGTCTTCTCTACAGCTTTCTAAGGCTCTTAGTCATTGTCTAACCTTTTTACTTATGAAGTGTTTCTTTTTGAAGGAAGAACCAGCTCATTGTGCTTGGGAAATGTTTGTAGGTCTTTCAGAAGTGCAGAAACAATTTAGCAATATATTTTTCTATTACAAAA
>NW_011495076.1:7086173-7114037 GCF_000754665.1 Bison bison bison | reverse complement strand
TATGCTTTTCCTTGTATTTACAACCAAGTAAATCTAAAACTAAATACTACTGCTTTTGCACTGATAGCCAGATAGAAAACTCTGTAATTCGTTTATGATCATAAATTTAGAGCAGTAGGTATATTAATATATAGGGTTGAAAAGTATTATTAATGGTTGATAGATTTAAACGTGGCTGATTTAAAATCATTCTTGACGCTTTTAAGAAAATTATATTGAAGGGAAAAGCCAAGAAGGGGTATACAGATCTCTTGTGGTGGTGGTACCTGATAAAATACATTCTTTGTACTGAATCCTGAACAATGGCATTTTCTTCTGATACTGTAATTAAACTGGAACTTTTAATAATTATTCATCAAGCCCTCGTTCATTCTAGTGTACAAAGCATCTGTCTTTCATGACAGCTGGAGTTTAGCAAGAATTCTGATTAAAACCTCATCCAGTATAATAAATTACTTTTGAAAACCACTCTCAATTCCGTTACTAGTCTTTGGTTTGAACAAAGAACTAAAATGAGAAAGCACTCGGTGAAATGAATCTCTTGAGATTTGTGATTAATTATTTATAATAAATTCACAAGATTAATAAGCACTCACATAGCTCTGTAGTGCCTCTTATCTACTTTAATAAAGGCCTGATAGCATACAATTTGGACTGCTTGTGTGTAAATATGGCCTTGAAATAGAAGATGTACCTTGACATTAAAATCAAACCAATAATTAAAATATTAAGCCTCTATAATTAGGACTATTTTAAGGTCCCTGATTCATTCACTGGAGATTTTTATTCTTTTCTTGATTGTTTAGCATATCACTAGAAATCTTACTATAAATGTTTCTCTTTAATACTTTTATGATCAGCATATTGAGAATAAATAAAATCTAAAGTGATAATTAAATGTCATTACTACCTGGGCTCAGAAAAGAAAGGGAAAATCCAACTATATTTCAGGAAACAATAAAATGCTTTTTTGGCAATAGAAATCACAAAGAATTAGGGTAATCACACTGTGTCATTGCACACATTATGAATTGGGAACACATGCCATTGTGGTACAGATTTTCATTTTTTCTCTGTAATTCATGTCTAAAACTTCTTAAAATTTGTTCAGAAGCTGAAAGTAGCTCACTGCTTCCTGAAAATGCAGTATATGCTTGCCAAAATAGCCTCCTAGAATGAAACTGTAAATTTATATAGTACAGTCCTTCCTAAGAACTCATCTTTCCCTGACCCTCATGTTATCCTCATTTTCCCATACTACATCTTTTTGAAATAAATGAGGGTCAGGGTTTATTGGTTTTGATAATGCTGAAATTGTGGATCATCGCTTCCCATGAGATACGCAGAATAAGGCATCAGAATGAAGTTCTGCTTCCCTGCATCCACTTCATTGACTCATTCAGCTTCATTTATTGAGCCTCTCCCTGTGCTTGGTGGTCTTCTGAGGCTGAGGGTGCATCAGCGACTGTGCTGCTGGAGCACACAGTCAGAGTACTGACAGCCTCGGGGGTTATAAAGGGGATTTCCGGAAGATGTAACCTCCACCTCAGTCCTCCACTGTGCTTTATTGTATGTTGCTCTAATAATTCAGTAAGGCTCCAAATCATTTCATAGAGCTTTGTATACACACACACACACACACACACACATATATTTGAAGTGAAGAAGTGAAGTGAAAGTTGCTCAGTCGTGTCCGACTCTTTGCGACCCTGTAGACTGTAGCCCGCCAGGCTCCTCTGTCCTTGGCATTCTCCATGCAAGAATACTGGAGTAGGTTGCCATTCTCTTCTCCAGGGAATCTTCCTGACCCAGAGATCAAACCCAGGTCTCCTACATTGCAGGCAGATGCTTTACCATCTGAGCTACCTATGTATATAAAGCGTTGGCCTCCACACAATCCTATTAAGACAGAGAGAAAGGTAGACTGAGGGTCAAATTCTGCACCCTTCATTCTGTCAGAGGGGAAAAGCCTAACGAGCAAGTATATAGTCCTGCAGGATGTTATTTATGTTGCTCCTCATTGTCATGGAGTCCAATTGCCTATCATTAGCAATAAAAAGTCACCTTGGAGCCAGGAAGCGAGTAGTGGGGAGATAAATTAGGAGTTTGGGATTAACATAGACGAACTTCTATATATAAACAGCAAGGACCTATTGTATAGCACAGAGAGCTATATTCAATATCTTGTAATAATCTATAATAGAAAAGAAAAAAAGGGAGATATATATGTATATATATGTGTATCTGAATCGTTTTTCTGTACCCTTGAAACTAACAGCATTGTAAATTAACTATGTCAGTTTTTTTAAATGGTTTAAAAAAGTTATAAAGAAATGATGCATCATTTATGCTCTTGTGACATGTATGTAAAGTTAGTGCATTAGTTTATGTAGCAACCATTCATCATCTTATTGCCTTAAAAAAAAAAAAAGTAGGAAACTTTCACTGTTACTAGATGAGTTCCCTGTGTACTCAGCATGGACACACTGGCATGGTTATAGACCAAATTATAGACCAGTGTCACCCAAGTTATCTAGAAAGACTCTTCTTATCTGATAGCCTCTCCTTGTCCAGGTGTATCAAGTAAGCTTGGAAGGCCAGCTTCCCCACAGAAGGAATAATCCTGGGCAAGAAAGCAGATGAATTGGGTTCTAGGCTTGGCCCTGATAATTTGAGTCTCAGGTTAGTCAAGGCAGCAGGCTCTGCAGAGCTGTGCTTCTTTTCACAAGAGGATTCTGTAGCTCTGATTTCTGACTGCATCCAGAGGCTGTGCAAGTTAGTGAAGCTCATGCCTATAAAAGAAGTCTCCCATTTATTTTTAGAATTATTACTTAACTTGAGTTCTGTGTTTTTCAGCCTCTAAAGTATATGAGGTGTGGGCTGTCACTTGGGAAGATTTCTCCATCATCCTGCCTTGCTTTGGCAGGCAGAGTTTCATTTGCGTACTTGGTTCAATACCAATTTGGCATTTAAGCTTGAAACAGGTGCTTTTCAGAGGTTTTTTTTTTTTTTAAAGAAAACACATTTAGAACAAACTAGGGGACTTTTCCCTGGGGGATTAGTCAGGGCAGGCTCCATCCCTTCATGTGTTCCCTCTCCCTTCCTCCCCCTCCTTAGTTTAGGAAGCAGTTCAGAATAAGCCAGAAAAACAAATGATCAGGGATGCCTAGGCACCAGATGAGGAGCCAAGACAGAAGACTGGGCACTGGAATGGCAATGGCAAAAAGAAGGTGGGGGGAGCAGGAAGGACAATTGAGAGAGAACATAGCCAAAGACCAAAAAAAAAAAAAAAGAAAACTTTGACAAAATAGCTTCTTTTCCTACTAAGCACAGTACAGGCTAGTCTGAGATGGTACTTGTGAAAAAAAATGTCTTCTCTCTCTGTTATTCGTGAAACTAGGATAAGAGGGAAACAAGATTTTAGAAATAATCATCATTAAATTTAGGAGGACAGAGTATCCTCATGTTGTTATACCTATGTTCTTTCTTTTTTTCTTTTGGGGAAAGTTCAATCTTAAACGGCTTTTGTCAAGTAGATGGTTAATTTGCCTAGAGGTGGGAGTGAAAGTAAAAAGAGATCCTAATGATTATGATTGTTATTGTTTTGTGTTTACATAGCAGTGCCTCTGCTCCAAGGTGCTTAAGATTAGGGGGAAAATGTAGGAGGAGAGATGCGGTTCAGTACTTGTCATCCATCTGCTGTAACAACCACATAGAAAATCCTTGGTGATTAATGACAAAATGAATGAAACTGTTGAGTGAGTGCACAGATAGTACAATATGTATTGAGTGGGCAAATGTTAAGTGAAAGGAAAAAAACGCAAAACGTCATACCGTCTGTACAAGGATTTTCCTGTAGCAGTTGCATTGCAGTAAAATTGCTTGGATGAAGATGCATTCCACTGAGAGGTAGGAAAACATTTTTGTGTGACTAAAGCAAGATCTTACTTAAAAGTAAACTTTGAGGCACTCCTGTTTTTGCTTTTCTCAGTGTTGTTTGTTGTGGGGAGGCACAAGCCTCTAATATTAGTGGAAGAGAGAAGCTAAGAAACAATGTCTTTGAGCTGTGAGGTGCTTGCATATTTTGAAAGTATGATTTATATGCATGTGTTCGTATTTGATGACTTGGATAATCTGAAAATCAATTTGCTTTGTCAATGCTTCCTGGATTAGAATTCCACTCTTTGGTCCCTATCCTAGGTAAGACATTGTTTGCATTGTGCTACTTGTGAGATGTTGCGGTGGTTGCTAAGGCATTTAAGGTACTGATGAAAGTAAAACGGTTGTCATGGTGACTGATAAAAATAAATGTTGAAAATGCCCTGGATTCTTTCTTTTCCAGTCTACTAAAGAAAATTGAGCGGGAAACATGGAGAGAAAGTGGCGTTTCCTTAATCGCCACTGTAACTCGGCTGATGGAGAGGTTGTTAGATTACAGGTAAGCCCCTGTTTCTCAGATACACAGCGCTCCAGTTAGGAAGTTGAAGAGTCAGAATACAGTTGCACTTGAGTTAATCACTCAAAGAACTGATAATCAGACCATGGAACCTTGTGCAGTAAAATAGCGGACTTTTAACTAGCTAGCTCAGTTTCTTCTTTGTTTTTTTTTTTTTGTTTGTTTGTTTTTTAATGTTTTGTTCTGGGTTCTTCAGCAGTTCTTTTAAAGTTTTTATAAATTGAGAGAGTCCTGTTATTAAAGAAATCTTTTGTTCCTGTTTTTGAAACTCACCCATTAGAACCAATAGACCTATTCATCTTAGTGTGACGGTAGTGTAACAGAATTGTATAACCATGCTGCTTTCTTATAGAAGGAGAGAGGGAATGAAACTCACACCGTTACCTTTCAGAGACATGATTTTTTGATTTTGAAGTGATCTAAGCTGTTGAAGCAGGTCATCCCACTTAAATGCATGGTATTTTAAGAAAAAAAGCCTCATTGTTACTGCTGATGGCCAGGCTTACCGGCTCCTTTTCAGCCCAGTAAAAGGTGTGTTATGATACACCTTTTACTGTTACTTTTACTGTTTACTTTTACACCATAACTCCTCTTCCTTACCCCCTCTCTATTGAGAGAGGGCACAGCCCACCTGGAAGTGAAATCTACAGCCACGTTGGTGCTCAGGGAGGGTCTGACCAGCCCCCTCAACCCAAGCCTGTTGGGGCTCTGGCCTCGTTGATCCAAAGCAACTTGCAAATAGCCTCTAGTCTCTGACAGTTTCTTTTTTTCCCCTAAAAGAACAAACTGTGTTTGCCCTTAGGAAGGAAGTTCTGAGTTCTGACTCTTTCTTCTTGTTTTTAGGGACTGCATGAAAATGGGCGAGGTAGATGGCAAAAAGATTGGGTGCACCGTGAGCCTCCTGGTTAGTCAATGATTTCCCTTTTCCTCCTTGCATTCTAATGTTTGCTTTTTCTCAGAAATACTATGTTTTGTTTGTTTTTCTGCTGCAGTGTGTCTGTATCTGAGTGTTTCTTAGAAGAGTTTAGAAGTGTTCTTTGCTTTAGTTTGAATTAAATGCTAGAGAATTCTCAGCTCCCGAGTGTTGCAGAAAGTACCCACTGTAAGATCCCATGGTGATGCCAGCTTCTCCCTGTTGTATTGTTTTTCTGCCCTGAAGTCCTTTGTTGCTCTCCTAGGAAAAAAAGATGATGTCCCTGGAAAAAGGTCTGTTCAATTCTGTGTAAACAGTTCCTTTCTACCCTGCTTATATTTATTCTAGATTTTAATAAATATTAATGTTCCTTTCTGAACAAATGACAGTTTCCTGTTTAACGCACATATTTTCACTCTGTAGCTTCTTTGCAAATTAAAGCCATCTGTGGTTAAGATTTGGACTATAACTGGGATAACCATATAGTTTCTCATCCAAACAAGAAATTTTGGAAAACAAAAATCAATATCGTAAGGATAATAGGCTATAGCAGAACAGTTCTGGGAACACAAAGTTTACCCTGCAAGTTCTCATAACTAATTATCAAATAGAATGGTATTCTCACTACAGAGCAAAAGAAGGACTATACATTTACATTCCTTTTTCAAATTTTGGTGTAGGATAAATTGATGCTTTTAATAATTTACATTGATCACATTTAAAATACAAGAATACTCTGTGACTGCTTCTGGTTCTAAATTTGTGTATATCATGGTTCCTTTTTCTTATTTTGCAGAATAGATAACACCTCATCATCTATCCTAAGTATTTGCACAATCAATTCTAATTCTTACTCTGATCCACAAGTCTCTTATATCCATGCCTTTTTGTTCTCTATTTGCCTGCACCTTAAAATTTTGTTTTTTCCCCAACCTGATTCTGTCTTGTCTTAGCTCATTGATAACAGATTTGGTTTGTTTGTTTTGTTTATTCCCCCTCACAGTCCCTCTTCAGAGCTCAGAATTTTTACTTTCTTAGGACTATCTTTTTCCTTAATTTCTTTTCTCGCTATACTGTTCATCTCTGAGTATATGACTTTATCCTTTTTTTTAACCATACCTACCACTTCCTCCTCATTTTTGCATTTAATTGTTACATTCCACCTCTGATACCAGTTGCTAAAAATAGTGAGACCTGAGCATCTTTTGTCAGGCCACCTCTTGTTATGCAGTTTCTCTTATAATTTTTAAAATTATAAAAAATTATAATTTTTATCATCAGATCCAATAGTAACCTGCAGGCTATCAGGCCAAGCTTGTTTCTCCCATAATTTTTTTATGCAGTTTCTTCCATAATTTTTTTTATGCAGTTTCTTCCATAATTTTTATCATCAGACCCAATAGTAACCTGCAGGCTGTCAGGCTAAGCTCATGGGGTCAGCCCATTACCTCTCCCCTTAGCACTTAATGTCTAACCTTGAGCACAGTCATTCCCACTTCTAAATTTCCTTTCTGTGCTTTCCCCACTGTTTGCCAGCCTTTGGCCATGGTCAAGGTCCTCAGCCTGATCTCCTTCCATGTCTCTGCTTGTACGTCAATATTTGAGGAAAAAAGCCAAGTGCTCTATCGTCTTCAGGTTTTCTCAGTCTGTCTCCTTAATCCTGGCTCTCCCCCAGCTCCAAGCCTGAAATCTCATAAATAACCTTAAAGGAAAGCCTTTACCTTTTCCTGAAGGACTCATCTTCCATTGTCTCCATCTGCTTTCACAGCGCCCTCTGTGACCTTGAGAGGTACACTCTTAAATGTAGACTCTGGGTCCATTTCCTCAACTGGTATAAACAGAAGATATCATTTCCTCAGATGAAAGACTGAATACTCTGACCTAAATGTGTTTACTCTAGTTTCCCAGTAGGAGTAAGCCAGAGACAATAAAATCAGTGGCCCCCATCAGTGTTCACATGAGACAAAGAATCTAGCTTGTTAGTTTTGCCCTGACCAAGAATAGTCCTTATAGGAAATGCTAACACTTTGAACACTGCTTTCATTTCAACTAGCACAGGAATACTTATTATTAAAGGACCGAATATATAACTCTGAAGCTAATCTTTTTAGCTTATACTCCATATGGAAAGTTTTTTGATGTTTTCTAGCTGCAATATGCTTCTCTTTGATCACTCACTTCCTCCTGGAGATTTTTCTTAACTCTTTGGAAAGATCAATTCCAGAATGTCTTCAGAGGAACTCTGACTTTCTCTACAAGCTCTGAGTTAAACGGTAGTATTAGACTGGTAAAATGTGTAATCTTTGACATGACTAAAACTAGGAAATTAATTATTGTTTTGTTCTCTCTGTCACTAGTTTTGCCAGACATACATGAAAGCGACTCATCTGCTGACTGAGAGATTTTTTCTTTCTTTCTTCTTTTTTTTTAAAGACCTATTATTCATTTACAGAATGATCACTTATTTTGTTCCCAAAGAAATTTGCTTCTTTCCAGAAAGCTATTGGAAAAAAAACATTGCTTAATAATGTAAAGGTCTGCTATTGAGTGGTTAGATTTATGTTTATGGTACAATAATTCTTGCTGATTAAAATTATTTTGATTATAATAAGAGAGATGTGAAGAGCATTGTTTACTAGCTTTTTAAAGAATGCTAAGATCTATAGGACACTGTAGCCTACCAACTCCTCTGTCCATGGGATTCTCCAGGCAAGAATACTGGAGTAGGGTGCTGTGCCCTCTTCTTGGAGATCTTTCCAACCCAAGAACTGAACCCAGGTCTATTATGTCTCCTGCATTGGCAGGTGGGTTCTTTACCATTAGTGCCACCTGGGAAGCCACTCAAGATTAGTGCCACCCAAGGTATATAGGACACCAGAGGAAAGGGGAAGGATAATGGTATAAATTGGAGGAAATATTTTTTTATAACGCGTTCAACTACATGTCAGCTTCTTGAAGTTAGATGAGTCCTCATATTGAAGAATGGATACTATTAGGTAGTGGCCACAAAGTGCATTGACAGGAGACCCTCAGGCTTCATGCCCAAGTACAGTTAAGCAGCCACACTGGCTAGTTTGGTCCGTAACCGAAGCCCTCTCTAGCTAATCAACTTTAAAAATGTTTAAAATTCCTGGCCTTTCCCTGTTACTCCTTCAAGTCAACAGATTTGTCTCCCCATCACTATTCATTTTTCATTCTACACACCAAGTAGCATCTGTCAAAATAATAGCAATAGTAATGATAGTAGTTCAGATGGCTGTAAGCAGAGATTTCATAATATCTGCAGTGATCTGCTCTCTGAAAGAGCCTTATACAGAGCCTCACAGCATCACGCTTTTGCTGGATTCCAACTTCTTACACTTTTACTCCTATGTTTACTAAGTTCAGTGAGGACTAACATACTTTCTAATATGATAAAGAAATAGATGTGGAGGCTTGTAAAGTAAACATTTAAAATGACAACATAATGTGTTCAGTTAAGTCAAAGTTGAGTTTTTGATGATGAATGTTAAAACATTTTAGAGAAGTTTAAATAAGATCCAGATACTTTGTTTTCATAAACCAAATATTTTCAGTAAGCATACCCTTGTAACAATAATTTGAAATAAAATCTCTTACAAATCCCTTTATGTTGTAGTCGTAAACTGGAAACCTTTAATTCACCATAAAATAATTTTAAGATGAAAGAAATTATCCTTTGACTATCAGTGATCAAATGTAATAAATAGGTTAATATCTTACATCTTTTTAATATTTTAGTTGAATTTTTAGACTAGTTCATTGGCAGTTAAACTTAACCAAAAAACGATAGACAGTAACAAAAGAAATGTGAATCAGGGGTAATAACATACCCCCAGGAGTTACCAGCCTATCTAGTTGTTGATGGGTAATTTTTAATACAGACAGTGTTGAATTAAAGATATATCACTGTGTTTTGCCCTTGACTGGCAGTCCAAAGGTTGAGACTGCCCTAACAATGCAGGGAGTGTGGGTTCTATCCTTAGTCAGGGGACTAAGATTCCACATGCCATGTGGCACAGCCAAAATAAAATAAAAGGAAAGAAATGTCAAAAAAAAATGTATATATATATGACTGTGTCCCTTACTTAATTTTGTGAGACATTTATGTAGAAAAATTTGTCTATTTTCTTGGTTCAAGACATGAAACTTCAAGCAGAGTAAAGGGTACATACCTGCCAGCCTAACCGTTGAGAAGTTATCCATAGTTGTACTCTTTTTTGTCTTTTAGAACTTCTATAAGACTGAACTGAACAAGGAAGAGATGTATATACGCTACATCCACAAACTCTATGATCTGCACGTCAAAGCACAGAATTTCACAGGTAATTGTGTCTTTTGACTTGGGTTGGAGGAAGTGGGCTGGTCACTGTTATATTAAACATAATAATTCCTCTGTTTTTTAAACTAGAGCCGAAGACTCAACCATTTCTCCTTTTAAAATTGGAATTTAGAACTGGAATATATATGTTGTTTTTTCTTTACTATATCTCTGCATAGTTTTTTAGGGGTTGGTTTTGGGATTGGTTTTTGAATGGTTTATAAAATACACACCTAGATTTTCACAGTCTATTTAGAGTTAGTATTTCACCACTTCAAGTTAAATATAGGAACTTTACAACCTCCCCACTGTACATTGTAATAGTCATAAGCATATATGTATGTACATTGAAAAATTCCATCAGGTAATGTCATAATTTTTAAGTCATACCTATTTTAAAGAATTTAAGAGGATAAAAATTATCTATTATATTTACTCAGATATTTACCATTCCTGTTGCTCTTTGTTCACTCATGAAATTCTCAGTTTTCCTCTGTTAACATTTTCATTCAACCTCCAGAACTTGTTACAGTATTTCTTTTATTTTTTTTTAATTAATTTTATTTTATTTTTAAACCTTACATATCTAGTAGTGAAGAACTCTTAGTTGTCCTTCATCTTTATTTTACCTTCATCCCTGAAGGAAATGTTTGCTGGGTACAGTTGGACAGTGTCTTCGTATCAGTACTTTAAAACTTTTATTTTCTTTTGGCCTCCATTGTTTTTGGTGAGAGCTGTAGTCATTTAAATTGTTCCCTGTATGTAATGTGTAATTTTCTCTGGTTGCCGTTAAGACTTTGTCTTTGGTTTTCAGCACTTCAATTATGGTATATATATCGGCATGGTTTTTTTTTTTTTTTTTTTTAATCTATCCTGGTTGGGTTTGCTGAGCCTCTTGGATCTCTCAACATTTCTTTCACCAAATTTGGAAAACTTTCAGGCATTATTTATTCAAATATATTTTCTGCACTGATTCTCTGTTTTGGGACTCCAGTTTTATGGATGTTAGACCATTTGGTATTGTTCTGTAATTTCCTGGGGTGCTGTTTTGGGGTTTTTTGTTTCAATTTTTTTATTCTTTCTGTTTTTCAGATTGGATAATTTCCATTTATCCATTTTCAAGTCCATTGGCTCTTTATTATTTCCATTCAACTACTGAGGCCTTCCAGTGAAGTTTTAATTTTTTTAATTTTTTATTATTTTTCTAAGTTTATTTAGCTATTTTTAATAGCTTCAGTGGTTTTGCAAAAATTTGTATTTTCTCCTCATTTCACGAGTGTTCACTTTTACTTCAAGTAACATGGTTATAATAGCTGTTTCATAGTATTTGCCTATAATTTCAAAAACTGAATCATCTTAGAGTTGGCATCTGTTAATTGCTTTTTCCCTTTGAGATTTATTTAGTGTTCCTGGTTCTCTGAATGTCAAGTAATTTTGGATTGTATCCCAGACATTTTGAATATTGTGAGATTCTGGGTTTTCTTAAAATATTCAAAAAATCAATCCAGCTAAGTTCAGACCTAAAGTCCTGAGTTACCTTTTGAAGGTCAGTTTAGTTTTCAAAGCCTTTGCTGCATTTTTGTGGTCTTTCCTGCTTGTGTGCCACCTGGGGAGAGCCTGGGACATGGACAGTTATCTATACCGTAGTTCATTTATCAGAATCTTTGTTATGTTGATTCTGATTCATTCTATACATGTACAGCTTAAGGGTGAGCCCAGGAAGACATGCACATAATTTAAAAATTCCTTTCTCCATCTCCTTGTTCTCTCTGATCTTTCTCAGTCTTACCATCTCCCAAGGGCTCGTTTTCCTGATACTCTTGCTTAATCAGAGCCCGAGTACTCAGAGCCAAGACTTGATCCTCCACACTATGATCTACTATGTATAGTCAGCCTCCCTGGTAGACGGAAAGCAGTGAAAGAAAATAGGAAAAGTGGAAGCCACTACTGCTGCCACTGTGAGTGCCCCTGATGCCACAGTGTGGGTTTGCAGCTTTGTTCCTGGGACTCAGAGTGGACCAGAAGAATAGAAAGGACTCCCACAGAGGGTCCTTCTCCCAGTTCTCTGACTAAAGGAGCTTTTTCTGTCTGTTTTCCATTTGAAGTTACAGGAAACAGGGAAGGCTAAGCCTGGAGATACAAAAGGCAAAAGGGTAAAAACAAGGAGCTCACCACTCTGTCATCCTCCTTTAAGTATTGATTTTCCTGTTCTGTCTACCTTCTCATTTACTTTTCAGAATTCTCCAATAGTTGCTTTATATATTCTGTCTTGGGTTTTTAGGTGAATCAGTGAGAAAAATACACTAAAATGTGCATACTACATCTTAACCAGAATGAGAACCCTTTAATTGGATTTAGAAATTACAAATCTTAGTCTTTTGGCACACTGTTCTTCCAAGGAACTCCTGAATCTTGGTTCCTCCGCCAGCTTTGAAAGAGTAAAGGAACACTTTCTGAAGTGATGCTCATGTTCCCAGGATTTAAGCATGCCTCTAGCTACGGTTCCACTATATCAGCTAAGAGCACCACTTAAAAGTTAAAAGTTCCCAGTTCTTGACTCAGACTGGAGACCTTTATGATATCTTTGATACCTCTCATTCATGAGGTGCTATTGGTTCTGCTTCCTAAAAATAAAAGCCATATCCTCTCTTATTGTTTCCAGTTTCACTGCCTCAATCAGGCCTTCATTGTCTCTCTCTTGGACTGCTTCTTAACTATCCTGAGTTATTCACTAGAGCAGGGATCAGTAAACTTCAACCTGCAGCCCTGTCATTTGATTTTTTAAAGAATGTTTTATTAAAACTCCAGCCACACCCACTTAATTACATATTGTATATGGTTGCTATAGCACTCAAATGGCATAGTTGAGTAGTTGCAACAAAGACTGTGTGTCCTATAAGCCTAAATTATTGACTGTCTGATCCTTTGAGAAAACTTTGTCACCCCCTTCTCTAGATGTAACTTTGTCAATTCATGTCTTCTGCAAAGTAAAGCTCAAAGTCTTTATTCAAGGCCCATCATAATTGAAACAACACCTGTCCATTCAGCCTAATGTATTCTTGTTTACCTCTAATACTGTGTTCCTTCTTCTTATCCTTCAGAGCCAGCTCCTATATCATCTTTTCCATGAAGTCTTTATCTTCCTTCTCTCTCCCTCACCAACTCGCACCCCCAGCTTTGGGCTGAATTAATGTTTTCTACTCTTTTCCCATTGCAGTTTTTTCAGATTTCCATTCAAGTACTTATCATAACATTTTATTCATAGTTATATAAAAAATGTGTGTGTGTGTGTGTGTGTGTGTTGATAAGTAGGGAGGTAGGTAGGTTGAGAGATCTTTAGTTGAAGGTAAATTCCTTGAGGACAGAGATGATATTTTCTTCTTAGTCTTCTCAGTTCTTAGATTAGTGCCTAGTGAGATTTAAATAAATGCACTACTAAGAATGCATTCAGATTTTAACACCCCAAGAGCAGATTTTTCTCCTTTAATATTGTTAATTCCTTAATCACCAAGGAAACCCCCGGTATCTCATCATACAGATGTCCTGATAGTTTTGATTAAATAAACTAAGATTTTTTTAGCTGACTTTGTTGTCTAGAAGTTTAAGTAGTCATTTGAAAGTAGTTTGTAGCTAATATTAGAAAAATGGTGAACCTGGTTTTTTTAATCTGTGAAAACAATCTAGTAGACGTGCTTTATTTTGAAGCCCATTAAAAAAAAAAAAAAAAGAAGAAGAAATGAGAGAGGGAAGTGAGGACAAGCTCTTGCAGATATGTAACAGATATATTTTGGTTTTTTGAAACTCCAAATCTGTCACCTTATATTTTGAAAATGTGTAAATCTTGTTTTCTTGAATTTGTTTACTAAGCTTGAAGTTTTTATGTTCCCCAAAGTCATAAGAAATAAGTTCTTCTCCCATATAACATTTTACTCATTTCTCCTCTGTCCTCATTTTTGTGGGTCCTTGGAGAAAGTGGAATTGATGGAAAAACTTCTGTCTTTACAGGATTTGTTTCTTATGGCTTAATCCTTTCCAGCCCTCTGTGACAATGCCCTCCATTGCACGATTCATCTCCACATTTATCCTGTGTTACTTCTTTCTGCATATTGATTCCTTCCCTGTACAATTCTCAAAATGATGGAATGAGATGGCCCATATATTTAATTATGTGATGATGGCCTTTTGTTCAAAATTGTAAACACTTTTAAAAACATTGTTCATAATTTTGGATGTGAGTCATCTTTCTCTTTTCAGTATGCAATACAGTCTTCTAAAGATACATAGGAATAAACATGCAACATATTGTAATAAAACATCTTCGATATGCTGATGTGTTCCAGAAACCTCAGTAGTCTGTTGCTGACGCCTCAGAGGCATACGTTTCCTTTAATGAAAATTTTCTGCAGTTTCCTTCACACACACCGTTTACCCCTGATATACATCTTTCTGTTCCAGGTGTAACTTGTTTTCACGCCTCCCCACATCACCCTTCGGTCATCTGTTAGCTTGCTCTGCTGGCCTGCCAGTTGTTGTTCATTCACTAAGTCATGTCTGACTCTTTGTGACCCCATGGACTGAAGCACGCCAGGCTTCCCTATGTTTCATTGTCTCCTGGAGTTTGCTCAAAATTCATGTCCATTGAGTTGATGATGCCATCCAACTATCTCATCGTCTGTCCACCCCCTTCTCCTCTTGCCATCAATCTTTCCCAGCACCAGGTTCTTTCCCAGTGAGTCACCTCTTCACATCTGATGGCCAAAGTATTGAAGCTTCAGTTTCAGCATCAGTCCTTCCAGTGAATATTCAGGGCTGATTTCCTTTAGGATTGACTGGTTTGATCTCCTTGCTGTCCAAGGGACTCTCAAGAGTCTTCTCCAGCACCACAGTTTGAAAGCATCGGTTCTTTGATACTCAGCCTTCTGTATGGTCCAACTGTCACCTCCATACATGACTACTGGAAAAACCATAGCTTTGACTAAACGGACCCTTGTCAGCAAAGTGATGTCTCTGCTTTTTAACACACTGTCTAGGTTTTGGATGTCTTGGATGTCATAGCTTTTCATCCAAGGAGCAAGCATGTTTTAGTTTCATGGCTACAGTCTCCATCTGCAGTGATTTTGGAGCCCAAGAAAATAGTCTGTCACTGTTTCCATTGTTTCCCCATCTATTTGCCATGAAGTGATGGGACCAGATGCTTTGATCTTAGTTTTTTGAATGTTGAGTTTTAAGCCAGCCTTTGCCCTCTCTTTCACCTTCATCAACAGGCTCTTTAGTTTCTCTTTGCTTTCTGCCATGCAGAGATCCAGGGAATAGCAAGGAGAGATAAGAAAACCTTCTTAAGTGAACAATGCAAAGAAATAGAGGAAAACAATAAAATGGGAAAGACTAGAGATTTCCTGAAGAATATTGGAGATACCAAGGGAATATTTCATGCAAAGATGTATACAGTAAATGACAGAAACAGCAAGGACCTAACAGAAGCAGAAGAGATTAAGGTGGCAAGAATACACAGAAGAACTGAACAAAAAAGCCCGCCAGTGGTTACTTCTTTTCCCGCCCTTCTCAGGGGCAGCTCACCCACACCCGACCTTCCCGCCATCCCTTGGACCTTCCCAGAGCAAACGTTACTTGAACAGCAGTTTACAGATTAGAAACACTTCATTAGTCCCCACTTTTTTCTTTTTATTTATTGTCGCAAAAGGTACATAACATAAAATTTGCCATCTTACCCATTTTTCAGTGTGCACTTCAGTGGCCATTAAGTGCATCCATGTTGTTGGGCCACCATCACCACCATCTGTCTCCAGAACCTTCTCATCCACCCAGTCTGAAACCCTGTACACATTAAACAGTAACTTCCCATTTTCCCCTCCCCTCATCTCTGGCACCACCACTCTACTTTCTCTCTGTGTAAATTTCACCTTCATCGCCTTTTCGGTCCCTCCCTGTGGGCAGCTGGGATGTGGGAAGGGGTTCCCTCTGGCCTCCCCACTCACTATTCCACCTTTACACTGTGTCATGGTTAGTCTCAAGGATATTTTTTGAAAGTTCAGGGAGATACAAGAGAAATCTGAGAGGCAAAGATGATCATTCTGGAGCTGTGTCATTAAAAGAAAATAGGAATTATTCAGCAGCTAAAGGCTTGAAGGAACAGGCTGTGAAGGACCCCAGGTGTCGGTTGGTGTGATAAGGGAGAGGAATCTTAGTTTGTTCAGGTGACAGGAGCAAGAGTGGGCAGAAAAACAAAGATGCCCTTGGGGTTTTCTTAGATGCTTGGCATTAGAAGGGTATGTGGGTAATTAAAGATTAGGAAGTGATCTCAGGAGGCCTCAGGGAAAATGAGGATGCTGTTCAAATACAGTACAGCTCTGATGATCTTGTTATCATCATCGTCTGTCTTGTCCCCTGCAAAGCAGTCTTCCATGGCAACCCACGTCGTGACAGATTTGGCTGCTTCTACATCCACCGATTAATCGACACCCTCCAGCAGACATTCACTCTGTCCATCTCACCCCAGGAAAGGGCCTGTCCCGTGTCCATGCAGTGGAAGGCGCCTGTGTCCCTGACAGGCAGCCGCCTCTGGATCAGGATGCATCATGTTTCATTCAGCAAAAGTGATGATGGGGTTGAGGGGCTGGAGGCTTTTTAGGAAGACAGTAGCAGGCTCACAGTAGCAGTCTCCTTACCCGTCATAAGTGGGGACATTGGGAAAATGTGAGTGGAGGGACCAGATCATGGGCAGGCTTCTGTGTCACTTTAGGAAGTCCAAATTCATTCTGTTGTTAATAGTTAGTGAGAATCATTAACTAGTTTTAATCATGGGAGTGATGTGATCACTTGCATTAAAGAAAACTTATGTTAATAACAGCTTGCACACTGAATGCTGGGGAATAAGAGACTGCTGGTGGGTGATGAAAAGTTTTGCTGCAATCATTGAAGTTACTGGGTTGAGCTCACCAAAGGTAATTAAAGAGGAAAACACAGCCAGAACCTAAGAGACAAGAGAATAGTGATGGTGACCCAGGCCTTTCTCATCACAACTATATTTTATACATTGAGATGGCCAGATCACAGGACTGGAACATGTGAGTTCCAGTACACATAGGCTCCAGTACACATAGGAGCTCCAGTACACATAGGAGCCTTATGTGTAGTTATCCTTAAAGCAAATAAGTGAAGAAAAAGAATTACCATTTATGGATATTGTATTAAAAGTTACTACTGTGTCTTTTCAGACATGTGTGGGGATGGTAGGTAAATGGATACCTAACATAAGGGTTTTATCATTTTATTCAGTTTAGTAAGTAAGTTGGCTGTTAGAGTGTCAGGTGAAAAAAATTATAGTCTTTCATCAGGGACAGTGAATTCTGGTTCCCATTCTTGATGTATTTGGCCGTATTTATGGTTCAGGAAAAGAAGAGACCTGCAGAATGGCAAGTATCCTACTAAATACATTACCTGTCAACCATGCTTAAGCCTGTGGGTCACCATTTCTATACACGTGTATAGAATGTCATCCCTTTACATGTTTCTCCAGGAAATCACCCCTACACCAAACATGTCATGACTTTAGTAACCATTATTGAAGATTTGTGGGGCCAGCCAGAGGGGGTGTCAGAGTACACAGCCCACACAGTTTGTTCTCTCTCACACACACACACACACACACACGCACACTCCTCTTACCCAATACTTTTACCCTTTCTGGTCCTTTCTCTGTTGGCTATTAATAGATTTTAAAAGTTTTTCTTCTCTGAACTCTTCTCTAGCTTTTCCCCTTCCATATTCTGTCTGTACCCTGATACCCCCCCACACATAAACAGTAAGTCCCCTACATACGAACTTTCAAGTTCTGAACTTTCAAAGATCTGAACGTGTGTTCCATCAATGTCAGCGTGAGTGAAATGGCAACTTGCCCTCTGTCTCCTATTGCTGATGATCCTTCAGCTCTGCCATCTCCCACCTCCTATACCTTCTTCAGTGAGTAACTCTTCTTGCCTGTTCACTCAATGCCAGCCCCCTGTGTGCCAGCTGTTGTACCATACTACTGTACTTTCAAGGTACTGCACTTTAAAGGGTTTTCTTTATTTTTTGTGTTTTTTTAATGTGTTATTTGTGTGAAAAGTATTATAAACCTATAACAGTACAGCACTATAAAGCTGATTGTGTTTGTTGGGTACCTAGGCTAACTTTGTGGACTTATGAACAAATTACACTTAAGAACACACTTGCAGAACAGAACTCATTTGTATATAGGGGACTTGCTGTATCACTTTCACATTTTTCAGCCTTTTATTAGCCAAGAGAAATGAGCTATCATTTTTTGTCTCTTAAGCATGCCCTTTTTTGCCAACAAAGATCCATATAGTCAAAGCTATGGTTTTTCCAGTAGTCATGTATGGAAGTAAGAGTTGGACCATGAAGAAGGCTGAGCATTGAAGAGCTGATGTTTTTAAAGTGTGGAGTTGGAGAAGACTGTTGAGAGTCCCTTGGGCAGCAAGGAGATCAAACCAGTCAATCCTAAAGGAAATCAATCCTGAATATTCATTGGAAGGACTGATGCTGAAGCTTCAGAACTTTGGCCACCTGATGTGAAGAGCTGACTCACTGGAAAATAATCTGATGCTGGGAAAAATTGATGGCAGGAGAAGGGGGTGACAGAGAATGAGATGGTTGGATGGCATCACCGACTCAATGAACATGAGTGTGAGCAAACTCCAGGAGACGGTGAAGGACAGGGAAGCCTGGCGTGCTGCAGTCCATGTGGTCACAAAGGGTTGAAGAAGACTGAGTGACTGAACAACAACAAAGCATGCCCTATGGAAACTACCCATAGTCCCCTGCCAAAGGATTTACCAGTGAACCTATGTAGCAAACAAAAGCATGTCTCCCCTACATTTTGAACCAGCTACAGAGCTATCCTTAAACATTTTTATTATGCCAGTACATATGAACAGTAGTGGGGGAAATAGATGGGAAGGAGAGAAAGACAAAGAGAAACAAAAGATCAAACACAGTCTCTGGTAATTCCATCTCCCGGGGCGCTTCACATTCATTCACCTTCCGTTGCATGTGTCCTGGACATGTGTTCTTCAGTATCGTGAAATTCAGAAAAAAAGTATTTAATCCAGCTTGTCCTGAACCAGCTGCATTGGGGTCCTGTCTCCATCATCACCTTCCCACTTATCTTTCAGAGGCTGCATATACGCTGTTGTTATATGATGAGCTGCTGGAATGGTCTGACCGGCCCCTCCGGGAGTTCCTGACCTACCCCATGCAAACGGAATGGCAGCGCAAGGAGCACCTGCACCTCGCCATCATCCAGAACTTTGACAGAGGCAAGGTAAGTGGACTGTCACATCTCCTTTATTTCTAGTTCATTGATGGCCACCTCTTCAAGCAGGGGCCCTCAAATTTTCAGTGTGCATTAACTCCTGAGAGTTGACTGAAATTAAGATTCCCAAGCCCCACTCCTGCAAATTCTGACTGAGTAGGTGTGGCTTGCACCAGGGGGTTCTGCGATTTTAATAAGGACTCCAGAAAATTCCAGTGTGTATGAACTTGAACCCCATCTTGAGAGACCCTCATCTAGAGGTTTCAACATCCAGGCATTTTATTAACTGAAAAACCACTATCACACCTCCCCTACCTCCCCAAATTGGCACATAGTAATCTGTCCCAGTCCACTTTTTTTTAAGGTGAAATAAATGAAACTAAATTTATTTACAGCATTTTATGACATTCCGTCATATACTCAGAGTTGCCATGGGGTGTTGAAAACCTCCCTGAGCTAATAAAGCAATTCAGCATGTCACTTCCCTGCCACCTGCTCCCTCTTCAAGGATTTGCAATGCTCTTGGAAAAAAACGTGAATCTGACCCCAGTTGATTTGAACACTTGGATGCTTTGGTGATACATGTCTTAGATTTAAATATATCTTTCAAAGTTCCAAGGTTAAACAGGAAATGAAAATACACCCAGTGGCTGTCATTCTTTTATAAAACATAATTGGGTACTCCTAAAAATTTGATGCAAGGGAATTGCTTCTTTCCTATCCTCTTCTATTATTTATCTAACTACACTGACATACCGTTCATTACGTTAATAGCAAAGAAATGCCTCTGTGTCCTCCTGCAGTAAACTTTCCACCTGTAAGATAAGCTGTTACAGAACTTCTCTTGGCCCATTCCCAGGAGTCTGTGCTTTATGAGGACTTGGAGACTATGGCCCATGGGTCAAACAGTTCACTGCCTGTTTCAGTTCAGCCCACAAACTAAGACTCACTTTTACATTTTTAAATGCTGAAAAGAACTAAAAAGAAGAATGGTATTTGGCCTGTGAAAATTATATGAAATTCATATTTCAGTTGTCAATAAAGTTTTATTGTAACACAGCCAAGCTCATGCGTGTCTGCGGATGTTTTCATAGTTTAATGGCAGTGGTGACAAAGGTTGTATGGCCCACAACACCTAAAGCATTTACTGTTTGGTGGGAAAATTTGCAGACACCTGAGCTAGATCGAAGAAGTTTTACATTTCTGCTGAGAGTAACCAGCTGGCTTAGACCCTTGGAGTTTACAAGTATGCTTGGGCCAACAAGGAATCCACTGAGCCAGCTGTGGATAATTGGACCTTAGGGGTCAGTGGCAGTTCCGCATATCCCAGCCCCGAGGGGCTGCTCATCCATCTCCTTGGCCATTGTGGAATTGCAGTTATTTCAGCATGATCGTTTTGTCTATTTTTTAACTATAAATTATTACTTTATTTTTTTTTCATTTTATTGAAGTGTAGTGATTTACAATGTTGTGTTAATTTCTTCCGTGCAGCGAAGTGACTCATCTGTACATATATATGTTCTTTTTCATGTTCTTGTCCATTTCAGTTTGTCACGGGATGTCGGATATAGTTCCCTGTGTCACACAATAGGACCTTGTTGTTTATTCATCCTATATGTACTAGTTTGCATCTGTTAATCCCAAACTCCCAATCCATCCATCCATTCCTTCCCCACCCCTGCTTGGCAACCACATGTTTTCCATGTCTGTGAGTATGTTTTTGTCTCATAGATGTGTTGATATGGGTTGTATTTTAGATTCCATATAAAGTGATATCATATGGTGTTTGTCTTTCCTTGACTTACTTCACTTAGCGTGATAGTCTTTAGGTTCACCCATGTTGCTACAAATGGCATTATTTCATTCTTTTTGATGGTTGACTAATATTCTAATGTATATGTGTGTGTGTACGCCACATCTTCAGGATAATAGTTTTGAGATGATACCAGGAAACGTTGTTTTTGCACCATATGTTAATAATTTGTAGGTTATCACTTTCAACTCTCTAAATATTTTAAATAATGAACTTGTTAATTACATGCTATTTTCATGCTTAAAATTGCAGTGGTACTATTAAGGGTAGGTTTTAAAGTTTAAGAAGTAAGGCTTGATCATCTGAGAGCGGTCCCCTCTTGACCTCTGGGTGGAAATTAGTAAATGCCGTGAGATTGCTAACATTTATGTTATTCATTTGTCCACAGTGTTGGGAGAATGGCATCATCTTGTGCCGGAAGATTGCAGAGCAGTACGAGAGTTACTATGATTACAGAAACCTGAGCAAGATGAGGGTAAGGTACCTGCATGCATCCTAATCAGGTTATGGAATCCTTTTTTAGATTAACTTCCCCACATGGTGCTAGGAAGTCAACTTTGTGATCGTCTTGATGTGTCTTGTAGAAAGCTTTTGAAAGATACCTTTCCTCTGAAGCATACTCCTCTATTTATCCAGAGAAATAGCATGTTGACCTGTGTGATGCTTTTGATTAATATGCAAAACGTAAGCTGTTGATCTATTCTAAACACTACATCTGAAATATAACATTTAACCCAGGATTAATACTTTTTGTTGGAAGAGCTTGTCACTCACACACAAATCTCAGTAATATTCCATTCTTAGTCCCATAATCTGTGCAGTAAAATAGGAGAAATGGCTAGCTGACGCATTTTGAAAGATTTGGGGGCTAACTTCTGAAGGTATCAAATCTTTTTAGCTTCAGAAATGTTTTTATTTGCTAAAACTGAAACCAAGGTCTTAGTACCCAAGAGCTCAAGGAGTTTAATATTCTGTGTCCCTAAACCAAATCTTTTATATTGAGGTAGCCAAAAAGTTCGCTTGGGTTTTTGTGAAGCATCATACAAAAACCCAAATGAACTTTGGCCAATTCAATACCTTTTCTTCTTGAAGGTTCAAGCAAGTCCCTCTGGTACTCCACGTCCTTATTCTTGTCAGGTCAAACATTTTGTATCATCTTGTTACATTTAAGCTCTTCAGGGCTTCTAAAACAGGATCATCAGATTATATATACACATGCACATACATATATATTTTTAAAAATTATGATATTGCCTTTTTATTCCAAGGTAGTAATATAAGAGATAATACTCATAAACCTTTAACAACCCAGTATCCCTTATACCACAAGTAACTTCTTCCTCTGGCAGGAGCCAGCCCTGTACTTTGGGTGTACTATTTCATGTCAGGAGTTCATCGATATTTCTCCTAACAGGAAAACCAAGGAGAAAAAGCCTTGTTTTAACTTCAGCCCATCACACTGGCTTTGGCAGGCATTGCAGTTTCATATAAAAATGTCCCTGTGCTTCTCTTTGCATCCTGTCCCTGGAACAGAAGCGAGGTTACAGTGTTTACCTGTGAGGGCCCTTGGGTGCCATAGTCACTAAGATTTTTATAAACTCAAAGCTTTGCACTTCATGCCAAGTGCTCTTTTGGGTGCTGTTACTGGGGGCGGAGAAAGGGGAGATATTTTCAATTGCAATATTAGTCTTTCTCTGGAAACCCTGGGGATGATAATACCATGAATGGAAAACCATAATCTTTATGTACTTCATGCTTCCAACCTCATCAAAGACACACTTAACAGCCTTCAGCCCCCACAACACTTGCACTATGGGCCCCGTTTGGTTTGTTGGTTTATCCCCGTTCAACCTGTACAAGGTTACATCTTCCAGATGTCCTGAATTACCATGACCTAGGAGAACTGAATGCTCAGGTGAGTACAAGAATTCTCCAGAAAGATTTTGCCTCTAAGAGTTCATGTTAATTTTTATTATGAAGAAAATATTTTGATAGACTATGTGCATAGAAATCATTTCCTCTGGTAAGAACATGTAGTAATATACTCGATCCTTTAAAGCAGAGGTCAGGAAACTGAAGCCTATGGACCTCAAAGAATTGAGTAGTTATGACAGGGATTAGGTGACTTGTAAGGTCTGAAATATTTATTGTCTGGCCATTTACAGAGTAAGTTTGCTGATCTCTGCCTTAAAGCATAGAAAAGGAGTCAACCTTCTTTTCTGCAAATGGAACTAAAGTGACATTCTCTTTTTTTTAATAGAAGAAATAGCCTCTTCTATAAAGTGGTAGAGCTAAAAGATGAGATAAAATGATTAAAACGCCCCCTGTTCTTTGCTAGATGATGGAGGCCTCTTTGTATGACAAAATTATGGACCAGCAACGTCTTGAACCAGAGTTCTTCCGAGTTGGATTTTATGGGAAAAAGTTTCCATTTTTCTTAAGAGTAAGTAATATACTACTTGATTTGCTTTCATGCTTCCAATATAGATACCCCAATCAAGCAAACTAAGATACGAATGACATATTTTCCTTTTAAGGCAGGTAATAACATCATGAGATTCTCTTTTAACTTTAGTTTGCAAACATCATACTCATATAGAATGCCTTGTTTTGAATAATTTCCCAAGTTTTCAAACAATCAGTTGAATTTTCTTCCTACATTTCAAAGCTTATTATATTTGAGGAGCAATTTTTGACAATTACAGTTGTTTCCCTTGTATAATTGGTAGCATTACTTCTGTTCAGCCTGCAATTTCCATAGAGTGAGTCTCAGAGAAAAATGGCAGGCGCTATAGGGCCTGGGAGTTGCAGACCGCAGAAAACACGACAGTTTCACATCTTGTGGAAACTCTGCCTCCAGGCTCCAGAGGACCATTGTTTGTCCTACTTGACTTTGAAAAGACAAATGCCACCCAGCAAAGACATTCAACTTATTGCTAGTAGAAACTATTTCTACAAAGGGAAATTTTCGAGAAAGGTACCTACCAGATAATAAAATATTTGACTCCATTCTTACCATTGTTCTCATTTGGCCAAGTCTCTTATGTGCTGAAATAACTTACGTAACATTTCAGTTTGTAACATCTCATTTATACTCACCTAAAAGCTCCGCCAGTATGCTGGCTCAGACGGTAAAGCGTCTGCCTACAATGCGGGAGACCTGGGTTCGATCCCTGGGTTGGGAAGACCCCTGGAGAAGGAAATGGCAATCCGTTCCAGGACTGTTGCCTGGAAAATCCCATGGACAGAGGAGCCTGAGAGGCTACAGTCCATGGGGTCGCAAAGAGTTGGACACACTGAGCGACTTCACTTTCACTTTCAAAAGCATTGATAAGGACGAGAATGCACCTTTTCCAGCAACTAAAGAGGAGTGATAGGAATAATTTGTAACATTGAGTGAATTCATTACAAACTTTCAATCTTAAATATCTTCCTTTAGCTGTTGGTCGGAGAAGGCAATGGCACCCCACTCCAGTACTCTTGCCTGGAAAATCCCATGGACAGAGGAGCCTAGAAGGCTGCAGTCCATGGGATTGCTGAGGGTTGGACACGACTGAGCGACTTCACTTTCACTTTTCACTTTCATGCATTGGAGAAGGAAATGGCAACCCACTCCAGTGTTCTTGCCTGGAGAATCCCAGGGACGGGGGAGCCTGGTGGGCTGCCATCTATGGGGTCACACAGAGTCAGATAGGACTGAAGTGATTTAGCAGCAGTAGCAGCTGTTGCTACCTATGAATAGATACAGGAAGGGGGTACTTGAAGGAGGACAGAGAGGAGAAACATTTGACTTCATTGCTTCTTTAATAATCGTTAATGTATCTGCCTTTCAGAATGAAGATATATGTGTGTGTATGTGTGTGTGTATGTATGTATGTCAAAGATTCACTTAGTATCGCATAAAACAAATGCTCAAATAACAAATCAGTCATCTAACTGATTGAAATAACCATGAATTTGGGTACTACAGACCTAGGTATAAAATCTCTTTGCTGGGTTAAGGAGGATCCACATACATTGTCGGCTCTGCAGATGGACCTGCCTGCAGACAGAGGAAAGCTTGATTCCAAATCAAAACTAGTGGCAAATTCAGAACACTTGCTGAATTTGAAAGACTGTGTCTTGAAAGTGGACACACTGGTCCTGGGCTGTCATCAGCCACCTCCTGCAGAGTGCAGGGTCTGGGTCCAAGTTCTGAGGGGAAGGAGGGACATTCTGGAGCTGTGAGCAGCGCAGAGGGCTGGAGACCCCACAGTAGGGCCCAGACATGATTCTCATGCTGCAGACCACCCCTTCCTCTCTTGGCTCAAAATAATGCAATGATTCTGTTTTATGGAGTGGGCTACCTGATCCATTATGCACAGTAGATACAGTGCTTAGGGACCATAATATTCTTAGATGGTTCATAAAACTGTTTTCTTTTAAAAATCAGAAGAAAACAGTGAACTTTCAGGTTAAAATACATATTTTAACATATGTTAAACATATTTTAACATATGTTAACATATTTTAAAATGTTAAAATACATATTATAGTGTATATTATGGGTGTGAGTGCACACTGTCATGCCCGATTGTTTGCGACCCCATGGACTGTAGCCTGCCAGGCTCCTCTGTCCATGGAATTTTTCAGACAAGAATACTGGAGTAGGTTGCCATATCCTCCTCCAGGAGATCTTCTCAACCCAGGGATTGAACCTGCATCTCCTGCATTGCAGACAGATTCTTTATCTGTTGAGCCATCAGGGAATCCCATAGTGTATACTCTACACTAGATTGTTATTTAATTGTGTATATTGTACATTAGGTTATTATTGATATTATTTGTCTTTATACCAAATGAGTCATACAGTATGATTTTTAATATTTTTAATAGAGAAAGCAGCCCATAAAAGTTGTATTGTAGCCCTGATCAAATTCTGAATTCAGCTAACAAGTGTATTATAAAGTACCCTAGAACTCTATCACGTATGTGTGATTAGTGGTAATTAAAAGTGTAAAGATTTTTAAAAGTCAGAAGTAGTTTAGGAGCCATATTTTTAAAGGAAATTTGGCAAATTAGGAGATGTATCAGCTAATAAAATGAATTTTGTTAATCTATCAATTGGAATAGACCAATAAATATATCATCTTTCTTTTGAAAACAGCTTTTCTAGAAATAAATGGCATTTCCTTCTAAATGAAAGAGAAGCGTCACCCTCTATTGGTTTCTAAATGGCACTGCACCCTTTGGAATCACAGGACTAGACTTTTTAAGAGATCAGGTTCTATCTAGTCTGTTCTTTGATTTAAAAACAAATATCAACTTTAAAAATTTCCTTTCACTGTATGATCAATTTCCAGAGAATTTTTATTTTATTTTTTATTTTTTTTTTATTTTTTTATTTTTTATTTTTTTTATAATTTTAAAATTAACCTCCTCCCTCCTCCCTCCCCATACCATCCCTCTGGGTCGTCCCAGTTCACCAGCCCCAAGCATAAAGCTCAAATAAATTGATATGTTTGTGTTATTGAGGTAGCTTTTTTTACCCTTATGGAAAATGAGTTCTTTATCGACAGTGTTTAAATGCGTAAAATATCTTTGAATAGTGATTTGTCTGAGGAGGATGATTGAGGTCAAGAATGGGAAAGATATTTACTTTTTATTCTATGCTTATACTATTTGGGAATTTTTTATCCCATAGGTATATATCTCCTTTTTAAAGAAAGACAATTTTAAAAACTAACTATTAACAAATTGTTGTTCAGTCACTAAGTCCTGTCCAACTGTTTGTGACCCCATGGACTGCAGCATGCTATGCTTCCCTGTCCTTCACCAACTCCTGAAGTTTGTTCAAACCCATGTCTGTTGAGTCAGTGATGTCATACAACCATCTCATTGTCTGTTGCCCCCTTCTCCTCTTGCCCTCAATCTTTCCCAGCATCCAGAGCTACACAAAGACATGTACATGAGTATGCACAGCAGCATTATGCACAATTGCCTAAAAGTAGAAACAGTCCAAATGCCCATCTACTGATGAATGGATACACAAAACATGGCATAGCTATACAATAGAATATTCAGCGATAAGAAAGGAATGAAGTACTGATAAGGCTACAAAATGAGTGAAGCTTGATAATATTATGTTAAGTGAAAGAAGCCAGTTACAAACAGCCACATGTTATGTAATTCCATTTATATGAAATGTCCAGAATAGGTAAATCCATGGAAACCGAAAGTAGATTAGCCAGGTGCCAAGGGGAGGGGGAGCTGGGGAGTGACTGCTAATGGGTACAAATTTCTTTTTGCAGTAATGAAAATAATCTGAAATTATATAATGCTGATAGTTGCACAACTCTGTGAATATACCAAAAACAACTGAATTGCATACTATAAAAGGGTAAATTTTATGGCTTGTGAACTATATCTCAAAACTATGGTTTTAAAAAATAATTGATGGAAAGAAAGCTTATCTCCTTTTTATTTCTCCATAACTCAAATATTAGTCCCCAAATTTGTGTTTATTCCAAAATTATTTCTTACTACCTTTGAATGACCTTACACTTAGAGGCATTCCCCTAATTTTACAAACTGTTGTGACATATGAGCATTGCTTTAGAACTGTTTCAGTTTTCAGATACTTATTTGGGGACTTCAGTAATATGCAAGAAGATATGTATTATTTTATCAAGGAAATTTATATTTAAATTTTTTAATTTTATATTGAGTATAGTTGATTTACAATGTTGTGTTAGTTTCAGGTATACAGCAAAGCAACTCAGTTACATGTATACATGTATCTGTGGCTCAGATCATGAACTCCTTATTGCCAAATTCAGACTTAAATTGAAGAAAGTAAGGAAAAACCACTAGACCATTCAGGTATGACCTAAATCAAATCCCTTATGGTTATACAATGGAAGTGAGAAATAGATTCAAGGGATTAGATCTGATAGACAGAGTGCTTGAAGAACTATGGACAGAGGTTCGTGACATTGTACAGGAGGCAGTGATCAAGACCATCCCCAAG
>NW_011495076.1:7042899-7086073 GCF_000754665.1 Bison bison bison | reverse complement strand
AAGGAAAGATATACCCATTTGAATGCAGAGTTTCAAAGAATAGCAAGGAGAGATAAGAAAGCCTTCCTCAGTGATCAGTGCAAAGAAATAGAGGAAAACAATGGAATGTGAAAGACTAGAGATCTCTTTACACCACTCCAGTACTCTTGCCTGGAAAATCCCATGGACAGAGGAGCCTGGTAGGCTGCAGTCCATGGGGTCGCTAAGAGTCGGACACGACTGAGTGACTTCACTTTTACTTTTTACTTTCATGCATTAGAGAAGGAAATGGCAACCCACTCCAGTGTTCTTGCCTGGAGAATCCCAGGGACGGCAGAGCCTAGTGGGCTGCCCGTCTATGGGGTCGCACAGAGTCAGACACGACTGAAGTGACTTAGCAGCAGCAGCAGCAGAGATCTCTTCAAGAAAATTAGAGATACCAAGGGAATATTTCATGCAAAGATGGGCTAAATAAAGGAAAGAAATGGTATGGGCCTAACTGAAACAGAAGATATTAAGAAGAGGTGGCCAGAATACACAGAAGAACTATGCAAAAAAGATCTACACAAGCCAGATAATCACAATGATGTGATCACTCACCTATAGCCAGACATCCTGGAATGCAAAGTCAAGTGGGCATTAAGAAGCATCACTACAAACAAAACTAGTGGAGGTGATGGAATTCCAGTTGAGCTGTTTCAAATCCTGAAAGATGATGCTGTGAAAGTGTTGCACTCAATATGCCAGCAAATTTGGAAAACTCAGTGGTGTCCACAGGACTGGAAAAGGTCAGTTTTCATTCCAATCCCAAAGAAAGGCAATGCAAAAGAATGCTCAAACTACCGCACAATTGCACTCATTTCACATGCTAGTAATGTTCAAAATTCTCCAAGCCAGGCTTCAACAGTATGTGAACCATGAACATCCAGATGTTCAAGCTGGATTTAGAAAAGGCAGAGGAAGCAGAGATCAAATTGCCAACATCTGCTGGATCATCAAAAAAGCACAAGAGTTCCAGAAAAACATCTGCTGCTAAGTCACTTCAGTCATGTCCGACTCTGTGTGACCCCATAAATGGCAGAAAAACATCTACTTCTGCTTTATTGACTATGCCAAAGCCTTTGACTGTGTGGATCACAACAAACTGTGGAAAATTCTGAAAGAGATAGGAATACCAGACAACCTGACCTGCCTCTTGAGAAATCTGCATGCAGGTCAGGAAGCAACAGTTAGAACTAGACATGGAAAAACAGACTGGTTCCAAATAGGAAAAGGCGTACATCAAGGCTGTATATTGTCACCCTGCTTATTTAACTTCTATGCAGAGTACATCATGAGAAACGCTGGGCTGGAGGAAGCACAACTAGGAATCAAGATTGCTGGGAGAAATATCAATAACCTCAGATATGCAGATGACACCACCCTTATGGCAGAAAGCAAAGAACTAAAGAACCTCTTGATGAAAGTAAAACAAGGGAATCAAAAAGTTGACTTAAAACTCAGCATTCAGAAAACAAAGATCATGGCATCTGGTCCCATCACTTCATGGCAAATAGATGGGGAAACAATGGAAACAGTGACAGACTTTATTTTGGGGAGCTCCAAAATCACTGCAGATGGTGGTTGCAGCCATGAAATTAAAAGATGCTTGCTCCTTGGAAGAAAAGCTATGGCTAACCTAGACAGCATATTAAAAAGCAGAGACTTTACTTTGCCAACAATCTGTCTAGTCAAAGCTATGGTTTTCCAGTAGTCATGTATGGATGAGGCTGGCAATCACGAGGCCTCTTTGGCCAGTCTTTCTCCGAGTTGGACTATAAAGAAAGCTAAGCACCAAAGAATTGATGCTTTTGAACTGTGGTGTTGGAGAAGACTCTTGAGAGTCTCTTGGACTGCAAGGAGATCCAACCAGTCCATCCTAAAGGAGATCAGTCCTGGGTGTTCATTGGAAGGACTAATGTTGAAGCTAAAACTCTAATACTTTGGCCACCTGATGTAAAGAGCTGACTGTTTTGAAAAGACCCTGAAATGGGTAAGATTGAAGGCGGGAGGAGAAGGAGACGACAGAGGATGAGATGTTGGATGGCATCACTGACTCAATGGACATGAGTTTGAGTAAACTCCGGGAGTTGGTGATGGACAGGGAGGCCTGGCGTGCTGCAGTCCATGGGGTCGCGAAGAGTCGGACATGACTGAGCAACTGAACTGAACTGATACATGTATCTATTCTTTTTTAGATTTTCTTCCCATATAGGTTATTACAGAGTAGTGAGTAGAGTTCCCTTTGCTATACAGTAGGTCCTTGTTGAATATATTTTGAGCAAAATAAATAACAAAGCATCAGAAGGTATGACTTCAATCAAGAAATTTTAAATATAGGATTGTTTGTGGGGAGGGCAACCCTGATTCCTAAGGAGTCTGTCTTTAGCTTGTGTTTCTCAGGGGTTTATTGGTTTATTGAGTGACTTGTGGGGCATTGTGGCAGGTTCTCAGAGCTCAGTTCTGCTGCTTGGTTCCTCTGCCTGCAGCTGCTTTTTCTCAGCTGCAACCCTGAGCCCCTTTCCCAGAGTGGTTTCTAACTTCCTCACTCTGGCCCAGAGTGCTTCCTCACTGCATTTGGTGCAATCACAGAAACCTCCCAGAGCTGAGAACTGCTGAGATCATTGGGCCTTAACTCCCCAGACCACGAAGCACTTTACTCCTTAAAGATCCTCAGGGCATCTTATCCCGCAATCTTTCTTGGTCTCTGTAGCTCTTAGGAGTTTTTCTACGTACCAGGCCACGTTCAGAACAGTGGGAGCTAAGGCCTTGGACTCAGACCTGAGCTTAAATCTCATACATGTGGACAAAGTATGTAATGATCTTGATCCTCAGTTCCCAGCTACAAAATGGTGGCGGGGGACACCCTCTCAAGTTTCTTTGGGTTAAATAAGGTATGTGCTGGCTGTGCTTAACAATTATAATTTCATTATCATTAGACTATCATTAAACTTCCCTGGTGGCTCATGATAGTCAAGAATCCACCTGCACTGGATTTGGGTTCGATCCCTGGGCCAGGAATACCCCCTGGGAAGGGAATGGCTACCCATTTCTGTAGTCTCACCTAAAGAATTCCAGGTGAGAATACAGGAGGCTGGTGGGCTACAGTCCATGGGGTCGCATAGAGTAGGACATGACTGAGTGACTAATACTTTCACTATAAACTGTCAGGAACAGTTGTTCCATATCGATAACCAGATAGTGAAGGTACTTGTTGAGAAGGTCCCCATTCTGCCAGCTCTGTGGCCTCCATCAAGGATAACCTTCACCGTTTTTACCTGAATGAGAGAGTCCTAACTAACAGAATATTTACATGTATTGTAAAACCAAACCAGAAACAGACAAAAATTTGTCCAACATTTAGCAAGGCCTTAAAAGTCCCCAATGTTGGCTTTAGTCAGTTAACAGAGGTCCTTGCTACAGGACGCTGAGCAGAGTCAAGGGTGGCAGGGATGCTTGCAGCAGCAGCCCTGCTGAGAGCTGGCATGCAGGCGGCTTGGCCTTCCTCTCCATGGAAGGATCTAGGTGTGAAAGGGTTAAGACCGATCTCTGTGACCTTTATAGAAAGGATGCATAAAATGTATTTTTAGGGATTGTGCTTACTTTGCTTTCTTCCAAATTGAGAATTTGCCCACTTAACTTCGTTATACAGTTTTTAAAATACTCTGTAACATGTGTTCACTAACATTTGGAGGGAACACGGTTGCTTTGTTTTGTACTTTGGTGCTCTGAGAATCAGACACTCCTTTGCACCTCATGCAGGTGAACCTGGAAGAGTGAGGCATGCTGTGGAACTTACTAGAAGCAATAGAGAGTGATGCTTCTGACCTTTGCCCTGTATTTTTAATATTCGTACAAATTCTCTAGACTGTTCCAGTGTGGGTTTTTTTGGTTATATTCTATTGATGTTGGGCCTATGCTTAGTTACTGCCAGAGTTGCATATTTTGGCTTCTCTCTGTAGTGATTGCACTCAATTACACAGTCCTAATGTTTCTTTTTCTGATTTTACCTCCAGAATAAAGAGTTTGTGTGTCGAGGGCATGACTACGAAAGACTGGAGGCCTTCCAGCAGAGAATGCTGAACGAGTTCCCCCACGCCATCGCCATGCAGCATGCCAACCAACCCGACGAGACCATCTTCCAGGCAGAAGCTCAGTGTATCCACACCTAGAAAGGCCAGATTCTGACTAGGTCCTGCTGGCCTTTGGCTGCAGAGTGTTTCTGTGCAGGTGCTTCAGGCACTGGCCCCTTGTCAGTAGCCCTGTTCTCATTCTCCTTCTTTCTCATCATCTTAATTTTAGCTTCGCTCCTTCCAAACAGAATTATGCTAGATATTCTCATAATGTCAGTTGAAAAGAAACCCCGTAAGGATTCTGTTAAGAGAATTATTTTTTTCCTTTTAGTTGCAGCTTTTCTATATCTCAATCCTGCTTTAAAAGCTCCTTTTGAGGGATTTCCCCTAGAATAATTTTCCTCTGGCATCCCCTGTAGAAATGGGCTTCCCAGGTGGCTCAATGGTAAAGAATCCACCTGCCACTGCATGAGATGTGGGTTCAATCCCTGAATCAGGAAGATCCCCTGGAGAAAGAAATAGCAACCCACTCAAGTATTCTTGCCCAGGGAATTCCATGGACCGAGGAGCCTATTGGGTTACAGTCCATGGGATCTCAAAGAGTCAGATGCAACTGAGTATGCCCATGTGCGCACACGCACACACACACCCTGTAGAAACTACTTCAGTTCAAGGAAATGATAGCATTATGTTTACTGGCATATATCACTTACCCACTTTTCCCTTGATATTTTTATTCTGGATGAAAGGGAAGAGGAAGAGGTAGCCCTATATCTTTCAGGGACTCTTAACCATGGCATTCCGGATAGCATTTAACAATTGTCGTGTAATCGACACTCCCATTGTGCAAACATAACAACTCAACTGAAATTACACAGGCATTAGAGACAAAGAAACTTCACTCCAGGACTCCTTTATGAATTGTTCTTTCTTCCTGAAATTGACAATCTTAAAGAAGATCAGAAATTCCCCCCTGAAAATTACGGATACCATTCCAAAGTAGAAACTTAAATGTACCAGAAGCAAGCAATTACTTAAGGGAAAAGATTTTGCTATCTTTCTTTGAATGAGAAGAAAAGATGGTAAATTTATAAGTAAATATAATACCTCTTTAATGTAGTTTTCAAAAATACCAACTATAACTAAACACTCTGCTTATGCAATACAAGGTTTGGGAGAGTGGATACCTCAAATGTGCGAAGGCTAGAGACAGGGAACATATGAGTTACTATCAGTACCGGTTGCTATCTTTGATTGTATAGGTATTTATACATTATTTTACAAACACATTTTAAAAGGACCATACATGCACTAAAGATAAAAGAGAAAAGCCTCATAAACAAGGGTTAAAATTAATACAATCCTTAGTACCTAGGATCCAAGCCATTCAAACCTACCCCCACTCCCCAAAAAAATCTATGATAAATGAATTCACAGGAAATAGAAATTTCAAACTGGTACTTTGTCAAAATGACCTATGTGAAGCTATTTTAAGGCTTGTAGTTTGAGAAGTGATTTGCTATGAACTGAGTTCTTGGTACCTTCTTGGCAGTTTTGACTTTACCCCAGTAGAAACACTCGCTTGTTCACCATCCCTTTCTTTCTGCCATAGCTCAGGTCAAGCCACATGCCCCAAGGAGTCTGCCAAATCAGGTTCCCTCCTTGACTCTTGAATCCTAGATTTGCAGATATACGCCGTGACTCCCATCCCAGAAAGCCAGGAGGTCCTTCAGAGAGAAGGTGTTCCAGACAACATCAAAAGTTTTTATAAAGTGAATCACATCTGGAAATTCCGCTACGACAGACCGTTTCACAAAGGCACGAAAGATAAAGAGAATGAATTCAAGGTACTGAGCAATTCTTATGATATATGGTTTCCTCAAATAGCTTTTTATATCAAGATGCTTGTTAAGTATTTACTCAAGACACAGGTGATAAAACCAAAAGGTGGTCTAATTATTCTTAAACTCTACCACTTATCAGAGTGACATGAGTTGTTTTCTAACCAAGCAGATTTCTTGGCCTGGGAATTCTGACTCATTGGGTCACAGAGGAGGCCCTGAAGTTTATGATGACTCTAATGGCAGTGGTCCTCTGTCTAGTTTTTGAGATCTCAGGGTTCAGCTCAGTCCTCCATTCATTCATGTTGAACCAACTGTGGGAACCTCAGGTATTTATTCTCAGATACGGGAGACTGGCATGAGTAAAGGATACTGAAGGAACAGGTGATTCTGAGATAGAACCACTAGGGAGGCTCCTGGCCCAGTGAGAGAGACCGTGCTATCTTCTGCTGCTTTTTCTGGATAGAATGATGTGTAACTCAGACATCTGAGAGGACCAACCATAGATTCTTTGCATGGCTTGAGTTTTCCATCCTCAGTTCTGATAAACCTTGCTAGTTCTCTCTCAGCCAGAAAGAGCAAGGTTTCTCACAGCCCTACTGGGGGAAAGGGGTGAAATTGTTCCACAGATAAATTATAATCTGCCCTTTCCTTGATAACAGTGACAAAGTGAGACCATACAGACCCCCAGTATCTCCCTCCAAGCAAAAAAATGTAAAATGAATGTAGGATCCTGGGTGACTGGGCTTAGCTTCTTTCATCGCAGTGAAGTGAAGTGAAAGTCTCTCAGCATGTCTGACTCTTTGTGACCCCATGGACTATACAGTCCATGGAATTCTCCAGGCCAGAATACTAGAGTGGGTAGTCTTTCCCTTCTCCAGGGGATCTTCCCAACCCAGGGATTGAACCCAGGTCTCCCACATTGCAGGTGGATTCTTTACCAGCTGAGCCACCAGGAAAACCCCAAAATACTGGAGTGGGTAGCCTATCCCTTCTCCAGGGGATCTTCCTGACCCCGGAATCGAACCGGGGTCTCCTGCATTGCAGGTGGATTCTTTACCAAGTGAGCTATCAGGGAAGCTGGGAAATGTTCTTCTAATGCTATCAGCTGTGATTGATGTGAACTCACTTGTCACTCCTGCCTAAGTTTCAGTCCCTGGTGCTCCTCACAGTAACTCCAGAATCGCTCACAGCCAAGTGATCAGAGGGAAAGCTGGGTAGTTTTGCAGTGTTATGATGAGACCAAGCAAAGCACAGTCCTTTGGTCAAGGACATTGATGGGTTAAACATCAAGGCCAGGAAACCACTGGAAAATAACGCTATGATGTTACTGAAAAGGTCCATGACCATTTTCTAATCCCTCTGGATGATTTTTCTTTCTGCCTTCCAAAACTGATTAAAGATCATTAGTGTATAATATAGTTTTCATTGCAAGTTTCCAGTAGATAGAAAGTCCAAGGTCGCCCAGAATCAGGCAGGTGACTTGCTCAGAATGGCATTCTCAATGCCCCAGACCCTGCACTAGAATGCACATTTTCTGATGCCTTCTCCATTGCTTTTTCTGCCGCACCACATTTCCTTTTGGCCATCACTTTAAATATTTATCAATGGTGTAGCAACCCTCCTTAAAAAAAATAATAAATCTGGCTCCTTTTTCCTGTGCTCACAACCCTCAGCATCTGTCTCCAAACTGCCCTTCCAGAAGCCTCATCTCTGCTGCAGCCCACTCACCCACTCTATCAGCTCTGGCAGCACGGAGCCCTCCCTTCATCTCCTGCCATGCCCTTTCACAAGCCGCTTGCGTCTCTGCTTCCTGCTGCCTGCACCGCCTCCCCCGCTCTCCGCCTGGCAAACTCCTACTCACTCTTCAAAATTCCGCTCACGTGTCACCTCCTCAGTGAAGCACAATCCTCCTCCCACAGGATGCCTTGTGTGCCTGCTTCCTCCTGTTTTCCCCCAGCACCTGGACTGTTCCTCTCTCTTCTCCCTGAGCCTTTCTTCTTTTTAAAACCTGTGCTGGGTCTTCATTGCCACTCAGGCTTTTCTCTAATTGCAGCAAGCGGGGCTACTCTCTAGTTGCGGTGCTCAGGCTTCTCTTTGCGGTGGCTTCTCGTTGCAGAACACAGTCTAGAGCATGTGGGCTCAGTAGTTGGGGTTCCCCAGCTCTGGAACACAGGCTGAATCGTTGTCGCACACGTGATAAGTTGCTCCTCAGCATGTGGCATCTTCCCGGATCAGGGATCGAACCTATGTCTCCTGCATTGGCAGGCAGATTCTTTTCCACTGAGACGCCAGGGAAGCCCCCTCAGCCCTTCTTGATCTGCTTCACCCCTCGTCACCAGCAGAGTGCTCTGGCGTCCTGTCACAGGGCTGCTGCCATATTCATCTCATTAGATCTTGGCTGGCACAGAGAAATCCTTCGATTTGTTGTTGTTGTTGAATGGCAGAGTTTCAGGAACTTTGTCAGGTTTACTACACGTAGGAATACGCTTTGTTTAACCAGGAAACATGAGGCAGAAATGCAGAAGCCTGTTGACGAAAGAGAGACCCATTGTCAACAGCAGCTCTTACCAAAGGCACCTGTGATTTCACATGTCATGGAGGTGCTCATCCTGGCCAGAGGGAGGCCCAGCTCCAAGTACAGATCCTCCTGGATCACAGCAGTGCACATGGCACAGTAACTGTAGCCATGCAGGAGTCAGACATTCTAGTGCAGGGGTCCTGGGGCTGGCAGTACAGGTGATGAGAATGTAGCTTTGAGCAGGTCACATGCCCCTTGGGCTTCCCTGGTAGCTCAGCTGGTAAAGAATCTGCCTGTAATGCAGGAGACCCTGGTTCGATTTGTGGGTCAGGAAAATCCCCTGGAAAATAGGCTACCCACTTCAGTATTCTTGCCTGGAGAATCCCCGTGGACAGAGGTGCCTGATGGGCTACAGCCCATAGGGTCACAAGGAGTCAGACAAGACTAAGCACAGTACACATGCCTTTTGGAGGGCTAATGTCTTTCATCTTGAATACAGAAAGATTAGGCTATGAGAGTCCTAAAGCCCTTTCCTTTTTGAGGATTCTGTCTAACCTCATGATGATTAGCTGATACTATATTCCATTCCAAGTAAAAATGGCTAGACCCCCTTGAGGAGTGGAGAAACTTTAAATTAGAAATTTAGAGAAAAAGGAAAGAATGTGATGACTTGTTTTTACATTTTTAAGATTATTGTCTGAAGTATATCATGTATTCTGCACAGAAAAAAGTTTCAGATTATATACAATAAGCTTCAGCATGTCTTACTGAGATAGCTTCCTGAGTGCAAGGAGATTGCTGAAGCACTGGAATGAATACTAAAGAAAAGCTGACAAAGACTGAAAACTTGGTAAAATTGAATGGCAAACATTAGTCATTGCTCAGTAACTGGAAAGAAGGTAACTTGGGAACTTGGTAACAAATTAATTTGTTTTGTATTTCATAGAGTCTCTGGGTGGAAAGAACATCACTATACTTGGTGCAGAGTTTACCTGGAATCTCCCGCTGGTTTGAAGTGGAGAAGCGTGAAGTGGTAAGGATCAGAGCTTACTCTCAAGTATTGATACTTGCTCAGCACAGTTGTTCACCTGGAGTCAGGCCATGTATTCACTGCTTCTGCTTTGGACTCCAAGTCCCTGGAAACACTCCTAGTAATTTAGTGAAGTTTGTGATGTTGACTGCTATGATGAAAGCTGGAAAGGGACCCATTGGCCTAGCCCAGCCAGCCCGAGTGATCCCTCCAAAATAGCTCTGAATGCAGCCTGTCAACGCCTCAGGCCCTTGAGTTAGAGAAACTGGAATTCCAGCTCCCCTAACCAATCTAGCTATGAGACCTTCACTGTTTATCTTCAGTGGAAGAAAGTTATCTACATTATCTTATTTGATCACCATGTCAAAGCTACAAGGTATGTATTCATTTTTGTTTTGTTATTTGCATTTCTTTATTTTTAGATTTCACATGTAAGTGATAACAAAGAGTGTTTATCTTTCTTTGACTTATTTCACTAAGTATAATACCCTCTAGGTTCATCTACATTGTTGCAAATAATACGACTTAATTCTTTTCTATGGCTGAGTAATATTCCATTGTGTGTATGTGTGCGTATATATACGCAATTATATACCTCACCTCTATCTTCTCTATCCATTTATCTGTGGATGGGCACTTGGGTTGTTTGCATATCTTGGCTATTGTACAGAATGCTGCTACGAACATTGAGGTGCGTGTATCTTTTTGAATTAGTATTTTCTTTTTTTTTCACCATATAGCCAGGAATAGGATTGCTGGATTACATGGTAATTCTGTTTTTAGTTTTTTGAGGCACTTCCATCCTATTTTCTAAGGTGACTGAACCAATTTACATACCCACCAACAGTGTGCTGTGGTTTTCATTTCTCCATGTCCAAGGTACATATTCTTACCCTTCTTTTCACAAGTTTTGACAAGAGGTTAAAAGCCTTTGCCACAGATCCTGTAGCAAGATACTGAAAAAGGATAAACTCAAACCCAGATTTTTCTGACTCCAAAGCTAGGTATATTTTTTTCTTCTTGCCTTATAAGCAGTGTGAGGCCAGTGTCAAGCCCAGCACAGTATCTGAAACACAGTAGGTCCATGCTGTAACAGTTCACAGTAGAAGGATGCCACTGTGCTGTTCTCCCTGAGCACCAGTGGAGCGATCAGTGGGTGTCATTGAGAATGTGGAAATCACAGCAACCAAAGAGCAGTTCAGTTCAGCTCAGTCGCTCAGTCGTGTCTGACTCCTTGTGACCCCGTGGACTGCAGCATGCCAGGCCTCCCTGTCCATCACCAATTCCCAGAATTTACTCAAACTCACATCTGTTGAGTCGGTGATGCATCCAAACATCTCATCCTCTGCTTCTTCTCCCACCTTCAATCTTTCTGAGCATCAGGATCTTTTCTAATGAGTCACTTCTTCCCATCAGGTGGCCAAACTACTGGAATTTCAGCTTTAACATCAGTCCTTCCAATGAATATTCAGGACTGATTTCCTTTAGGAGGGACTGGTTGGATCTCCTTGCAGAACAGAAGAGCCTTCGATTGTAAAACATTCCCCCTGCTGTGGGAAGGGAGAGAGCATTTGTGGAAGGCAGCCATGTCTGGAGTGAGAACCCCTCCCCAACAGTTATCAAGGCCCCAGCCCCTTGCTGTCAGCCACAGACCTATGCCCCCAAGAATCCCCCCTCCCACCCCTGGCATATCCATTATGTCAGGGCCAGCCCTTTGCCACAGTCCTGATGGAAAAATGTGCCAATTGTGAAGATGTAATGTAGCCCCTTCCTTTTTTAGGTAACAAGCCCAAGCTGTCAGTGAATCCGTAAGAGCAGATCCCACCCAAATTGTCTTCCAAGAATGGCTTGTCCTACCTGCAGTCTCTAAGCATTGAAATGAGCCTCAGTTTATTCTGTTCAATCACGCTAGGGGTTTAATGGCATTTTCATTTTGCAAGGCTAAAAAATTCATACAGCTCTCTTAACAAACTGCACTCCATTCAGCAGATTACACCAGTGTGGGTATGTTCTTGTCAAGTCTGAATCAGAGGTCCACAGAGTTGGTCGCTTCCGTGATGGACCCTGTGGCCTCCTGTGGAAGAGGCTGCTGAGTTCATTGCTCAGAAAGTCTTAATGTTTTGCTTCCTGCTGAATGGCATGGGCCCAAACCACAGGAATGTTCTTAGTCATCCTTGCTGTATTAATGATTCAGAGAGCCTTGCCAGCTACTTACTACCCAGAGAGGTAAATTCTGTGAAGTCTTACCAGTGTTCCTAACCTTAGAAATATTATACACACACTCACACAGCCTGCTAATAAAAAGCAGCATGCTGATAGTGATTAAGGGAGAGTTACTAAACACAGCCTTTCAAACAGCAGCTGCCTGCTTTATTAGAATATGCAATCTTAGACTCTGTCAAACAGAACAAATCCAACTGGGCTGTTTTGTTCCTGAACACAGCCCACTTCTGACAACCTCGTGTCTTTCTCTTATTCCCGCTGCCTGGCATATCCCCACCTTCTATTAGTGTTGTTGATTTCCTGCTTTAATTGCCAGTGAGAAGGTCCTGATGATGGGGGCACTCAAGACATATGTGCCACAGTGAGTTAAAATTCCTTTTGGACCTTACCAAACTCTAAAAGATTCTGAATACCAAAAGATGTGTTTATAAGTTTGGCTCCAAAATTCAGTTAATATACCTAACCCAATCTAAGACCATTTATGATCTTTATCTCACTTAGTATGACTACTCATATACTTTACTACAGAAATATTAACACATTTGATTAAAGGAAACGTCTTTAGACCCTGCCTGAGGATGGTGTAATATACTATATGTGCTATGTTACCTTTCTGAAGTCAGAAAAATTCTGAGTTCTGAAACATCTGGCAGCAAAGATTTCAGATGAGATAATGGGCCTTTATTCTGTAAATCATAACTCCAGAACATTATTGAACATATTATCCCATTCTTTCAAAGATGATAAGCCTCTTTGAACTACTGTTTCCTCAATAATTGTTTTTAAAAGAAAATATTTTTGATTAAAAATAAGCTTATTTAAAACATTTTAAACATGGTGAAAAAGCTATAAAATAGAGTGTACAAATAATGGTATTTCTAAGCCTTAAAGATAATGACAGTATTCTTATGTGCTGTGTGCTACGCTAAGTCGCTTCAGTCGTATCTGACTCTTTGTGATCCTATGTACTATAGCCTGCCAGGCTCTTCTGTCCATGGGATTCTCCAGGCATGAATACTGAAATAGGTTGCCATGCTCTCCTCCAGGGGATCTTCCCCACCCAGGGATCAAACTTGCATCTCCTATGACTCCTGCATTGACAGGAGGGTTCTTTACCTCTAGTGCCACCTGGGAAGCCCCAATATTATCATGTGTGTGCATAGTCGCTCAGCTGTATCTGACTGTGACCTCAGGGACTGTGGCCCTCCAGGCTCCTCTGTCCTTGGGATTTTTCAAGAATACTGGAATGGGTTGTCATTTTCCTCCACCAGGGATCAAACCCACCTGTGTCTCCTGCACTGCAGGTGAATTCTTTACCCACTGAGAGAGAATGTTATCATACTTCACATCAGATCCATCAGAAAGTTGTGTAGCTCTAGGTACTTTCCAAATTACCCAGCATCTGAGCCCTGCTCATCGCCCTTCTGATAGCGCCATCTACTGCCTGATTTCTTTTTAAAATTTAATTTATTTTAATTGGAGGCTAATTACTTTAGGATATTATGGTGGGTTTTCCCATACATCCAGTGCCTGATTTCTCTTTTTATTTATTTTAATTGGAGGCTAATTACTTTAGGACATTGTGGTGGTTTTGCCATACATCCAGTGCCTGATTTCTTTTTTTAATTTATTTATTTTAATTGGAGGCTAATTACTTTAGGATATTATGGTGGGTTTTCCCATACATCCAGTGCCTGATTTCTCTTTTTATTTATTTTAATTGGAGGCTAATTACTTTAGGACATTGTGGTGGTTTTGCCATACATCCAGTGCCTGATTTCTTTTTTTAATTTATTTATTTTAATTGGAGGCTAATTACTTTAGGATATTATGGTGGGTTTTCCCATACATCCAGTGCCTGATTTCTCTTTTTAATTTATTTATTTTAATTGGAGGCTAATTACTTTAGGACATTGTGGTGGTTTTTGCCATACATCCAGTGCCTGATTTCTTTTTTAAATTTATTTGTTTTAATTGGAGGCTAATTACTTTTGGACATTGTGGTGGTTTTGCCATACATCCAGTGGTGCCTGATTTCTTTTTTAAATTTATTTAATTGGAGGCTAATTACTTTTGGACATTGTGGTGGTTTTTGCCATACATCCAGTGCCTGATTTCTTTTTTTAATTTATTTTAATTGGAGGCTAATTACTCTTGGACATTGTGGTGGTCTTTGCCATACATCCAGTGCCTGATTTTTTTTTTTAATTTATTTTAATTGGAGGCTAATTACTCTTGGACATTGTGGTGGTTTTTGCCATATATCTAGTGCCTGATTTCTGAGTAGTTTCCTAAGAGGTTACCTGCTTCTGCCTTTCTGGCCTCCCCCTGCTGCAGCCACTCCTGTACACAGCAGCCAGTCTCCTTTTTAAAACTAAAGTTATGTCGTGTAAAAATAGAGACAAGATATAATAAACCTAGTTACCCATTATTTTACTTCAACAGTTATCAAAAAGGCCGATTTTGTGTCTACACCTCCCTCCATTCCCTTTTACACTGGATTGTTTGGAAATCAGTCCTAGACACTATATAAGAATATTTCAGTCTGTGTATTTATCAGAAACATAAATACAGTACCATTATTGTCTTTACGTTTTCCATCTAAAAATTTTAACAGTAATTCCTTGACCATAAAATATCCAATTTATTCACAATTCTCTAATTCATTTTATAGGTTTTTGTTTGTTTTTGTCATCTATTTTTTTAACCTGGACCCAGATAAGGGCCACATATTCACATTGGTTGAAATACCTCCTAGATCTCATTTGATCTATAGGTTCCCCCAAATTATTTTTTTCCTTGCAGCTTTTTTGTTGAAGAAATCAGGTTGTTTATCCTGAAGTGTTTCCTTGAGTCTGGATTTTGCAGACTATGAATCAGTGAGATCACTTAATATGTTTCTTTGTTCCTATATTTTTTGGTAAATTGACAGCTAGATCTAAAAGCTTGATAAAATGTCTTTTTGTCTTTTATTTTTTGCAAGACTACTTCTCAGGTGTTATATGCTGTGGTTGACAAGCAGCACTGATCATTGCCCCTGTCCAGGAATCTAGTAGAGGTTACAAAAGGGTGATATTTTATCACTTTCTTCATTTATTGATTAGAATACTTCTATAAAGAGAAACATCCCTTCATCGACAATCTGATTACCCTAAGGTATGGGAAAGGAAGTCTAATACTTTTTTCTTTCCTTTGATTTACCAATTTTCAAAATAATAATTTGGTTTCCTAACACCCTATAAGGGCTTCTCAGGTGGCACCAGTAGTTAAGAACCTGCTTGTCCATGCAGAGGACATAAGAGATGTGGATTCAATCCCTGGATCAGGAAGATCCCCTGGAGGAGGGCATGGCAACCCACTCCAGTATTCTTGCTTGGAGAATCCCATGGACAGAGGAGCCTGGTGGGCTACAGTCCTTAGGGTCATAGAGAGTTGGACATGACTGAAGCGACTTAGCACCCACTACTACTACTACTACTAAGTCACTTCAGTCGTGTCCGACTCTGTGCGAACCCATAGACAGCAGCCCACCAGGCTCCCCCATCCCTGGGATTCTCTAGGCTAGAACACTGGAGTGGGAGGCCATTTCCTTCTCCAATGCAGGAAAATGAAAAGTGAAAGTGAAGTCGCTCAGTTGTGTCCGACTCTTAGCGACCCCATGGACTGCAGCCCACCAGGCTCCTCCGTCCATGGGATTCTCCAGGCAAGAGTACTTATAACACCCTGTAAATGTGACCAAAGAGGGTTTTATTTTGATAGTTTTGTTTAGCATCATGGATTTAAACATATTTGTTTTGTTTCAATCCACAGCAATTATTACTCATTACTTTTCACATGGTTCCATTTTGCCCATTGAAAGCATTTTCAGGTTGGCTCCTCAGTCCTTTTGACAGTATCCAAGTTGTCTTTGTCACTGAGCTAATACACAGGCCAGTTGTCAAATCAAGCATAGGAATCAGCGTCAAACTTTACTGACAACTTTTAGGCAGTCAAGAGGTTGGGGTGAAGCAGAGAGATATCTGAGACCTCAAGTTTTGTCCTCCATGTCCTTCCTTCCCATATCACTAATAATTCAGATCTGGAGATAGAGTCTCTAAGGGAAGTTCACAGAGTTCCTCATACAGAAGGCACATTTGAATCATAAAATTTAAATTGTGAAACATTCCAATTTATACTCCAGAGAGTTGTCAACTGCTCTGGGACATTCTCTAGTGAAGCATGCCTGAGGGACTCTGGGTTTATTTACTGTAAGCAATCTTGTAGCTGGGGACTTCTGCGAAGGGCATTCCATAGATACCATCTCTTCCTCTTAGCAGTTAGTCTATATTGAAGCTTTAATTGACAAGAAGATAAGACCTCAGTCACCTGCTTTCTTTCCTGTTCCCCAAGGACATCCCTCCAGTAAGGAGAGTGAATTGACAGCCGGCCAGCCCAGCTGCTTTAACAAGCCTTCCTTGCTCTCTGGGTAGTGCAGACTCACTTGTGCAATCTTGCCCCAGACCTGAAAGCGACCATTTCTCCTATGACTCCTGATTCTTTACAGTGGTGAATAGTAATTAAAGATCACAATCTGGGACCAATGGAAAATAATTTATTGATAAACATTTCTACACAGTATTCTTTATGCACTTCTTTAACCGTCTCCTTAGAATAATTTCACCATCATATAATCAGTAATAGTGACTCATGGATCAGCAGTGGCATGTATCAATTTATGCCCTGTCTGGAGGAGATAACTGTTCTTGGGAATAACCATTTTCCCAGAATTCTCAACACAGAGTGCTGTATATTATTTTAAAATTTCCAGATATTAGGCCAAAAGTGGTCACAGTAGGGTTGGCTTTTTTTGGCATTTGTTGAGTGCTAGTGAAGATGGTATGTTTTCGTATATTAACTCACTTTTTGGTGAATGCACTGATTATATTCTTTGTATAGTTTTCATCAGTATTTGAGATATATTGATAATTCATCTGAAATATATGTTGGAAGTATTTCCCTAGGTTATTATTTGTCTGTATTTACTGTATTTTATTTTGCTTACTTGTAAAATGTCTTCATATTACTAACATTTAAAGGGTAAGCATGAATTTTTTAAAAACTGTGATCAAAAATACACACAAGTCACCATCATAACCGGTTTTAAATGTATAGTACAGTGGTATTAGCTGTATGCACATTGTTGTCCAATATCCATTGAGCAGCAATTTCCCTTTTCCCCCATCCCCCAGCATCTGGCAACCACTGTTCTACTTTCTGTTTCCAAGAGGTTTTGTTGCCTTTTTAACTTTCAGTTCATCAGAACTCTCAGACTTCTTTGTGAGTTAACGTTTGTAATCTCAAAACAAAAGTTTAATGTCATAAATAATTGGAAAATAAAACCCTGTTTACCGCCGCTCAGAAACGGCATATTGGCAGTAGCACCCTGCTGGCCTCGTGTGCCGCTCCCTCCCGTGTCATAGCTTTTATGGTGCCCATTCTCTTGCTTTGTTTATTACCTATATATGTCTCTTTAAACAAGTCAGTTTAGTTTACGTGGTTTTAAACTTTACAAGGCATATCCTGGAGATGGTGCAAGTTCAGCTTCAGACTACCACAATAAAGCAAGTCACACGGATTAGTTGATGTCCCAGTGTATGTAAAAGTGATGTTCACATTATACTATAGTGTATTAAGTACGTAATAGCGTTGTCTTAAAAAAGTGTATGTGAACTTTATTCCTAAAAAAATGCCACATCAGTTATAATAGTAACATCAAAGACCACTGATCACAGATCACCATGACAAATACAGTAATGAAAAAGTGTAAAATATTGTGAGAATTAACAAAGTGTGCACAGAGCATGAAGTGAGCAAATGCTGTTGAAAAAAATGATCCCAATAGACTGACTCAATGGAGGGTTTCAATTTATGAAAAACACAGCATCTGTGAAGCACAGTACAGCAAAGTACAATAAAAAGAGGTACACCTGTGGAATAATGTAATTCTGTATGTATTCTAGCATAACTGCATCTGTCAGTATTTACAAGATTAGTCCACGTTATAACATGTGACTTGTTTTCACTGTTGTGTACTATTCCATTGTATACCTCTATACGTTTATGCATTTTTTTTTTGATGGATGTACAGGTTTTGGAGATGAGTATGAATATTTTGTACATGTTTCCTAGTACACATGTATACAGATCTTCTACTCCACTTCTCCTCAGATATATGCCTAGGAGCAGAATTACTGGCTCACAAAATATATAGATATCTTCATCTTTAATAAATAATCCCAAAGTGATGGAACCGATTTGAACATTCAACAGCAGGAGTTAAGAGATTCAGTTCCTCACATTCTCACTTCATTTGCTACTGTCATACTTATTTTGCCATTCTGCTGAGTGCTTAGTAGTATATCAGTGTGGTATTAGTTTTCACTTCTTAGATCAAAAATGCAGTTTGACACTTTTATGTCTACTGGTCATTTGGGTTTCTTCCTTCATAAAATGGCTATGTTTTTTGTCCATATTTAAGTGGGCTGTTTGCCTTTCTCTAAATGGCTTATAAGAGTTCTTTATATATTCTGGACATAGACTGATGATTTTTACATGTTACAAATATCTTCTCCTACTTTCTGGTTTATCTGTCCTCTTACATAATGTCTTTTGATAAATGTACATTCTGAATTTTGACAGAGTCAAATCATTCTAGTACTTTTGAGTGTTGGTTTAAGATGATTCAGATGACCTTTAGAAACTATTTCCTTAACCGATAATAATTTCCCTTCCTTAATAATCCTTAAGCTTAGCTTATTATACAGACGAGAGCTTGGCAGACCTTCTCTTCAAAGAGCATGTCAATGTCAGTGCCAGTCACAGTGCTGTACCTTTGAAGAGCAGCAGCAGCATTTTCACAATGAGTCTCCCATTAAAACTCAGAATGGAAAGGTCACTATGACTCTAGTTGGCTCTCCTGGAACAAATAGATCCTGCAGCATATCTGATTATCTTATTTTCTGTAACTCACAACTGTGTGCCATCCTGTGCCACCTTATGGTGCTGTTATGTATGCATGTGGGGTCCATATGGGCATATGTCCCATCTTCCCAACTGGGCTGAAATCTCCTTGACATCAGAGGATCTGTAAATGCATTTGTTATCTCCTGTGGTACTTTGCATTAAGTATCTAGAAAGATGCTAAGAATATGAAGGGTCCTTGAATATTTAACCTTCAAAAGAAAAGAAAAAATAAATTGTAAAATACATAGGCTTGAATTTTGTTTCAAGGATTAAATTAACTGTTTTAGTGCTAATGTATAATCGGTGATTGCTGATTATTTGAACCACATTTCAGACAGTGAATATAATCACCTTCTCTTCCCAGGGCTTACAAACAGCTAATTTGTCTTCTATATCCTTGTCTGTTCTATACTGATGGCCCCTGGTAGAGATATTGAGGGGAGCACAGATAATTCAGAATGTGGATAATCTACTTTGTCTTTCTTCTTCAGTGTCACAAAAGCCAATATATATTTATGCTCATTTGTTCTCAGGTAGAAATGAGTCCTCTGGAAAATGCCATTGAAGTGCTGGAGAATAAGAATCAGCAGCTGAAGACTCTGATTAGTCAGTGTCAGACAAGACAGATGCAGAATATTAATCCCCTAACCATGTGCCTGAATGGAGTTATAGATGCTGCGGTTAATGGTGGAGTTTCCAGGTATCAAGAGGTAAGAATTTGGTATTGTTGTGTGAAAGTTTACATTTGTGATTTCTTAAGTTTTCGGAAGTCTTTTATCAAGATATGCACATACATCAGCCTGCTGACATAGGGCTACAATCAATACAACCAGATTTCTTTGCTTAATAGAGCAAATGTATAATCACTGGGGATGCACACTGACTGTGTTTCCCAGAATGTGATATTTTGAGGTTAAAAGTGTGTGTGTGTGTGTGTTTTCTTGAATAAAAGTAGTGAAGATATCACAATTGTTTAATAAATGGCTACCTATACCCATTTCCCTGAGTAAAGAGTGATTCTTGGACATAAAAGAATCTAATCTTATTTGATCATTCTGAGTCTTTAGGCAATTTATTTTAGGATAGCGTGTCATAAGCAGATGTTTTTCTGGAATTCCCTTGCTTTCTCTATGATCCAACAAATGTTGACAATCTGATCTCTGGTTTCTCTTCCTTTCCTAAACCCAGCTTGTAAATCTGGAGGTTCTTGATTCAAGTACTGCTGAAACTTAGCTTGAAGGATTTTTAACATAACCTTACTAGCATGGGAAGTGAGCTCAATTGTCCGGTAGTTTGAACATTCTTTAGCACAACTTGGGCAAAGTCTGGGAGACAGTGAAGGACAGGGAGGCCTGGTGTGCTGCATTCTATGGAGTCACAGAGAGTCGGACACGACTGAGCGACTGAACAACAACATGATGTCATAAAAGCTTATGGATTTAGATTTGCTATCTGTTTTACCAAAGATACAAAGTTCATGCAATCTCTGATTTCCTGTTAACAATCAACTCCTTATATTCCCTCTGACCAGCTGCCATACTTTGAATCATTCCATCCAACCCCCAAAAGTGGTGTATAATGGAGTCATTTCTTTAAAGAAGCCTTAGAAACAATAAGTGTGTCTTCTACTTCCTTTGTAACCCTCTTGAAGTAAACGTTCCTTCTTCTTACCAGGCATTCTTTGTCAAAGAATATATCTTAAGTCACCCTGAAGATGGAGAGAAAATTGCACGGTTAAGAGAGCTGATGCTTGAGCAGGTAAGGGGGGCAGAAGTCTTCTCCCTCTTTCATGCACACATGTGCTTGCCTGCCCAGGGTCCCATCTACATGGTTTTCTCTGGGTTAGCCAAAATGTTTGTCCGTATTGTTCCATAAGCTGTGTCAAAAAACCTTTTGTGGCCAGCCCCATATGTCAGTGATCTAGCAGTCACCGGTTACAGATTCAGTTGTGATATATCCTGACTTGCTAATTTCTACTTTTTCTTCCCACCTAGATACGGGGTTGGGGTGGGGAAGGACAAAAAAATTAGTAGACTATGGCAGCCCCTTATAGCAAACATGTCACCCCTTGGAACATTCTTTGAATGCTCTGTCCCCAAAGACTTGATGCCAACTTTTCACTCAAGATTTTGGGATCATATAAGTTCAGGCCAACTTAACATGAATGATTCAGTAAATGAATGAATGAGATTCATACTTAAATGTTAGACTAAGGAAGTGGGCAATCAATAATACCCTTTGCTTTAAAACAGTATCACGCTGTTTAGACAAAACCTGTAGATCATATGACGTAGACAGAACTAGATACAATCTCATCATCTTCAATTCTACAGAAGCACAGTTGGCTTTTATTTCTTTGGTTCCATCAAATACGAAGAACTAGGGTGAATAATCTGTTGCTTTCTCTTCCCCTGTTGATAGCTCCTGGCCTGAAAATGGTTTGAAAACCATTTTCAAACATGAGATACATTATGGGAGATATTATGGTGGAGAGGCTGGGTTCAATAGGAAATGAACAGGAAACATTTTATATCTATGAAAAATGGAATACATATGATAAAATGTGACAGAAGCATCTCTTTCCATTTGATAATGCCAAATTAATAAAGCATGTTCTAGGAAACAAAGCATGGACTAGGAAATGATGATGCTGTATCTGGTTTTAGTCCATATTTTATGCTCTGTAGGCTTAGTCCACAAAATTGATACTGAAGGGAGAGAAGTGGCCGTGGACCAGGACCGTGGGTGGAAGAGTCAGTTGGACAGCTTCTGGAAAAGAGGGATTACTTGAAGCTGACCTGCAAGGAAATAGAGGAAAAGTTAAATTCTCACTGTGGCCCTAGGGTTGATATAGATGCTTGAAATGAAGTGAGCATCTTAGGTCATCAAGTACTTAGGATTATGGAATGCCTTTAGCCTTTGTTGATTTTTAATTCTCTTGTGAGTGGTTTGTCTCACCCCAGGATTCTTACCTGCTGTATTCAGTCTGACTGAACTCTTTCCCTCGAGTTAAAATCAAAAGGGTTAGAAAGCCTCTCAATATTCCAGCAAATTTGGAAAACTCAGCAGTGGCCACAGGACTGGAAAAGATCAGTTTTCATTCCAATCCCTAAGAAAGGCAATGCCAAAGAATGCTCAAACTACCGCACAATTGCACTCATCTCAGACGTTAGTAAAGTAATGCTCAAAATTCTCCAAGCCAGGCTTCAACAATACATGAATGTGAACTTCCAGATGTTCAAGCTGGATTTAGAAAAGGCAGAGGAACCGGAGATCAAATTGCCAACATCCGTTGGATTATCGAAGAAGCAAGAGAGTTCCAGAAAAAGCCGAAGAATTGATGCTTTTGAACTGTGGTGTTGGAGAAGACTCTTGAAAGTCCCTGGGACTGCAAGGACATCCAACCAGTCCATTCTGAAGGAGATCAGCCCTGGGATTTCTTTGGAAGGAATGATGCTAAAGCTGAAACTCCAGTACTTTGGCCACCTCATGCGAAGAGTTGACTCATTGGAAAAGACTCTGATACTTGGAGGGATTGGGGGCAGGAGGAGAAGGGGATGACAGAGGATGAGATGGCTGGATGGCATCACTGACTCGATGGACGTGAGTCTCAGTGAACTCCGGGAGTTGGTGATGGACAGGGAGGCCTGGCGTCCTGCAGTTCATGGGGTCACAAAGAGTCAGACACAACTGAGTGACTGAACTGACTGAAGAAGTCTCTCAAGAAAAAGATTGAGGAAGCTTTGTTTTGTCTGCATCATGGGACCCTGTGGAAAGAGCTGTGGCCTAGGAAGCATTAGATCCTATCAAGCCGTGCACGTTATAGCCTTGTGACCTTGGGCGAGTTACATGTCTTTGCAGGACTGTAGGAAGCTGGGAGGGCTAGAGAGGGATAGTCCTCTGGGAAGTGGTTCAGAGATCTGTCTAGTAGACTCGGAGGTACACAGCCCCAGGGCTCCTTCCAGAAAGGACCTGTAGCCCCACCTGCTGGAAGACACCTTGGCCTCTCAGATCCTCCAGCATTGCCTCTGCTGCAGAGTGTCACCTAGCCTAATATCCCTACCTTCCTGGATGACCTGCATCCAGTAACCAGGAAGGAGAGGCCCAGCCTGGCCAGTTGCACACACAGTGCAACTGTGACAGATCATTCAAGATCCAGAGCTGCCTTGGGGTCGGCAGAGGCTTTCAGGATGCCATGCAGGTTCAGTTTCCTTTTTGGTCAAGTCCCGCTCTGCCCCTCCCTCCTACAGGCAGTGATCCCAGGGATACTCCCCAACAAACATCCCAATGTCCATGCCGAAGCCTACCTCCAGGAGAATCCAACCTGCAGCGTTACCTGGACAAAAGGCCGGGCCCTTCGCAGCCAGTGTCCAAGAGGCAGAGGACCAAGGGCCCTGCCCTTAGACTCAAATCCATCCCTCCTCCCTCCCCACAGAGACCGGGCTTGCCCTTTGTGCCTCAGACATACTTCACTTGACATTTATTTCAAGGTGTTTTTATCTTTATGCAAATATTACAGGCAAAGTTGCCACAATTCTGACCCTTAGGAAGGTACTGGATGCTCTCACCCCCACCGGGCCACTCATGTCTGCCCTGAAGCTTTCAAACTTGAACCATCATGGGCTGTAAAGATAAAAGAGCATCTAGTAGTGATGTGTGATTTGTTTTCCTCTCAGCCTCTGAAATGTGTCCTTTTGACCACTATAGCATGGGGCATTTTTTTAAATGTAAAAGATGTCTGCTACTCCCATCAAAGGAATTAAGCACTTTTGACCTAGCTGTACAAAGGAAATGTGAATGTTTACATTCATCTCAGTTTAGGTTCTCAGAGCAGGAAACCTTTTTTGAAAATAGGAACTGTTCTTTTTTGCATTATAATAAGTGAACAAGAATAATATTTTTAACAAAAACAAGCAGCATAGCAACTGTTACAGAATACCCTCTCATTTGTTCCTTCCTCCCTGATAGGTTCTGAAAATCTGAGAGAGGGAGGGGTAGGGACAGAGGAACCCATGGGAGAGAGAAGGGGAACATGGCCGAGAGTGCCATCCAGAAAAGAGGTCCCTTGGGGAGTGCCACGTGGTGCGTGCTAAGTCACTTCAGTCATGTCCGACTGGCTCCTCTGTCCATAGGATTCTCCAGGCAAGAATACTGGAGTGGATTGCCGTGCCCTCCTCCGGGGGATCGTCCCGACCCAGGGATTGAACCTGTGTCTCTTACATCTCCTGCATTGGCAGGCGGGTTCTTTATCACCAGGGGGAGAGCCACCTGACTCTCCTAACAGGGAGCCCCCATCCCTTGTCCCCTCCTGAGAAGTGCAGGAAGGGGCCAAAGGGGCACTTAACTGTTTAATATGGTTGTTGTTATGGATTGAAAATACATGGGAAAGAAACTTGGGGTAGTAGGACAGTTAAGTCTTTGGAATCAGACTTAAATTCAGATTCCCATTTGTCCTTTAGTACATGCAGAATTTTTCTTTTTTCTTTTTTAAAATTATGTATAATTGCTTTACAGTGTTGTGTTAGTTACAGCAGCGTGAATCTGCCATATGTGCACATATGTCCCCTCCCTCTTGATTCTCCCTCCCAGCCCTCTAGGTCATTACAGAGCACTGAGCTGAGCTCCCTGTGTTATAAAGCACTCCCCACTAGCTAGCTGTTTACACAGGGCATTATAATGTATGTCAATGCTACCCTCTCAACTCATCCCATCCTTTCCTGCCCCAACTGTGTCCACAAGTCCTTTTGCTACATCTGCGCATGCAGAATTTTCTGATCCTCAGTGTCCTCCGCAGTAAACTAAGGATTGCTCCTATCTTGTCAGATGGGGAGGTTAACAGTAATGTATGCAAAATGCAGGGCACCATGCTTCAATCCCCAGCAGGCACTTAAGGTGGTACTCACTCATGCGGATTTTTCTCCTTCTATTAATCTCAAGGCACAGATTTTGGAATTTGGCTTGGCTGTGCACGAGAAGTTTGTGCCTCAGGATATGAGACCCCTTCACAAGAAGCTGGTCGACCAGTTCTTTGTGATGAAGTCCAGCTTGGGGATCCAGGTGTGTACACAAAGGGTCCACCAGGGGGCAGTCTGACTTCTACCATCTGCTTTTTGTTAGAGGGACCATGAAGTATGCAATAGTGACATCTTTTGGTGTGTCTGCCAAACTGCACCAAAATTTTACCAGAGAGCCCTCAAATATTAAAATTGCATTAACTTCGGTTTGCCACACTTAACTTTCATGAAAACAAAAAAGTAAATGAGGGAAGGCTTAATGACTTACATTCCTAAGCGCCTGTATAAAGGTTTTATGACCATCAGAATGCACAGTATAGCACAGCACCTCTTGAGTGATTGTGCCCTTACCATTACAATTCTGAAATATTTTCTTTACTACCTGTTTAGGAATTCTCTGCTTGTATACAAGCCAGTCCAGTCCATTTTCCTAATGGAAGCCCTCGTGTGTGTAGAAACTCAGCACCTGCTTCCATGAGCCCAGATGGTACCAGGGTAATTCCTCGACGCAGGTAAGTCATATTCTGAATTATCTGACAATTTGGCATTCCCACAAGATGATCCGGAACGATTCTCTCGTTCTTTATGGCACAATTTGTCAAATACGCGGTTTCTTAATGAAATAAGTAACCCTAGAGGCAGCTGCAGACATCTGCCACTGGTGAAACAGCAACAGCATGAGAAATAAACTCAGACATTTGATCACATTGAGGCAAATGGGAGGCGACAAAATGGGATGTATATATTTTTTTTCCCTTTGGTTTTTATACCATGCCAGCATGTGATAAAGTGCAATGTAGAGACTGAGTTAACGACCATTTCTTTTTCTCCCTGAAAACAGCCCATTAAGCTACCCAGCTGTCAACCGATACTCTTCCTCCTCACTGTCCTCACAAGCGTCTGCTGAAGTAAGCAATATTACAGGGCAATCAGAAAGCTCTGATGAAGTCTTTAACATGCAGGTACTTGATCAGCTGTTTTCTTTTTGTCTGGTCCTGTTTATTCCCTTTCTGTCTCAATCATGAGTGTTTCCATTCACTCTGCTGTGCTTAGGAACAGACCTACGAGCGAGAATTTGACCTAAGGACAAACCTTTACACACCTGTATTGCTTTATTGGTCCCTGGAGTCTGCAAACCTGATTCTCTCAAAGCTGCCCCGGCCACTCTAGGAAGACCTGAGCCAGCGGTGGGCAAGCCCGGCCAGGCCCTACGAGGGGAACTTGGAGCTCTGCCTCTGAGTCAGGTCTTCAGTCGGGTGTCCTGGAGCTTGTCACCACCGACCAGCTGCCTCTTAGCGTTCCTAAGTGTTTTGTTCTTTTCCTTAAGAAGATATGGTTTAGGGGCCCATTCTAAGATTTCTCTACTTAGTTTTTTATCATGGGAAATTTCCAACATATACCTGTTTACTAAAGAAAAATAGAGGTTTTTAGGGATTTAAGTGTCAGTGTAACTCTTGCAACAAAAATTTGTGTTTAGATACAGCTAATAGGACATTGATAATCACTAGGTAAGACTCAGCTGAAATTTTCCTCACCTCTGTCTTTGGAAAGGGGGCATAATACATATTGCCAAATTCACGCTTTGAACATACGACGTTGGAGAAAAGGCACAGGCGTGTTCTCTGCCGTTTAGAGGCACTCACCCGTTTACCTGCTGGAGGCTGGGAGCCTTTCTGCTCGTGCTGCAGTCAGGGAGCCGCTGCTGACTGGTCTTTAGTCGTAGGCTGTATGGAGCTGAATTGAACACAAAGGCATTCCTTTGGCAGGTGTCAAAAAATCTCAGTTTTTAAAATTAATTCAGACAGGCATCCTTATTGGTCTGAGTTAGTGAGACTTTTCCATAATTCTTAATGGGCTTTTTTTTTTTTTGCTACTTTGGGGAAAAAAAAAAGTGATTTTGTTTCAAATGTGTCAGTGTAGTCTGCAGCCTTTAAGCCCTGTCTGATAACAGCTCTTGTGTTTTCCAGCCAAGTCCATCTACCTCAAGCTTGAGTTCTACTCACTCCGCCTCACCTAATGTGACAAGTTCTGCTCCCTCGAGTGCCAGAGGTCAGTGCCAAGGTGTGGGGTGACTGAGGGTGCCCAGAGGACCTTCCAGCCTCCCGCAGGCTCAGGCTTTCTCCTCCAAATGGTCCCAGCTCACCACCACCCTGACAAGCCTCTCTTTCCATCTCTTCCCAGCTTCTCCTTTGTTGTCCGACAAACACAAACATTCCAGAGAAAACTCTTGCCTGTCCCCAAGAGAGCGGCCATGCAGTGCCATCTATCCGACACCTGTGGAACCTTCTCAGGTAGTGTTTGTGGGATGGAAATTCTAGGAAACAAGGAAAAGTCTGGATGTTACTTATAGGGCTGCAGAAAGTCATGGTAGCTGCCAGAGACCACCAGATGGGCCGTGTTGACAAGTCCAGCTGGGTGAAGTCCACCTCGGCCCCAGGCCTGTTGTTAGGAATTTCTGTGTGAACTGTGGAATCTGACGTGGATACCTGGTGGTTGCCTGAGCAGTAAAGCTGAGAGAGAATTGGGAAATGATTTTTCCCACTTTGATCTATTTTGTTGCTGCCACTTGAACATTAAGAGAGGTCATGGGTGAATGAGTTAGGGGCGGGGTGTCTGTCTGCATGTGTCTGTAGCAGAAATTTGGAGGAACTCCTTGTACTTCATGTTAGGTCGCTTCAGTCATGTCTGATTCTTTGTGATCCCATGGACAGGAGCCCACCAGGCTCCTCTGTCTGTGGGATTCTCTAGGCAAGAATACTGGAGTGGGTTACCATGCCCTCCTCCAGGGGATCTTCCCAACCCAGGGTTTGAACCCATATCTCTTATGCCTCCTGCATTGGCAGGCAGGTTCTTTACCACTGGCACCACCTGGGTCTGCTTGCATGTGTCTGTAGCAGAAATTTGAAGGAACTTCTTACATTAGCCAAAGATCCTTGAGGAGAAGCATGGCTGCCACAGATTGCTTACCGAGGTATCCAAGAGTGAAGACGGTGTCTTTTTGCCTCTGCTATTCTTAAATGCACTGAGGAGGGAGTGGCTAAACCCTGGGGCCTCCCCGCGGCCCTCTCCACCCCACTCAGACCTGCTCTGCAGTGATCTCTCTCAGCCTCAGTGACTACAGGGCCAACGTTTTGACCCTCTCGGCCCTTTAAGCACTTTGAGGCGGGGTTTCAAAGGTAAAGATTCCTACGGAGCCCTGCATTTTATCGATTATTTGTGGATAACTCAGGAGCAGAGAATAATCGTTATTTATCCTCCAGCTCATTTTCTGTTTTTCCACACCATCCTGGCAGAAGGCTGCAGTTGCATCTGAAAATGGATGAGAATGAGGGGGATTTGTCTGGATTGGTTTCTCTCTGCTGATTGTGTGATCTTCCCAAAAGTTCCAGGATACCCCATCCACACAGCACTGACATGTTGCAGAAACTGTACCTGAGTGCATTTTCCTGAACCACCTGACTGGTTTAATCTCCCCTTGTCATGACTTTCAGTTTGTTTCCTCTGCTCCTGGAGAGCAGGTCACCAGCGTGGGGGACTCTGAAAGACCTCCTGATTAGCCTTTCAAGTTTTCTGCTTTTGGTAAAATTTGAAGAAGTGTGTGTTGCCAAAATTTCCATAATACACATTCCTCTGGTGTATCTACTTTTGAGGACTTGGTGCCTTTTGTTTAATATATTAGGTAGAACTATGTAAAACTGGCATTTTTGTGGGTTAAAAATTGCAACATACTAACCATTTCATATGTTTTAACCTAATCTAGGATTTAAAATGTAAAGTTCATTGACTAGAGATTTTTTGAGCTAATATTTCTTCTTTCTTACTTACATTTTATATTGCCAGTCTAGCATTTGTATTTATAAAGAGCACTGTAGCTTAACTGCTACTTACTGTTTATTTTTTCCATATTTCGTTACAAAAATTTATTTGCCAGTTATATTGGGTTGGCCAAAAAGTTCATTTGAGGATGGTATGGAAAAACCCAAACGAACTTTTTGGCCAACCCAATATTTGAAATTCTGTATAGACTTTTAATGGAGAAGGCAATGGCATCCCACTCCAGTACTCTTGCCTGGAAAATCCCATGGATGGAGGAGCCTGGTAGGCTGCAGACCATGGGGTCGCTAAGAGTTGGACAAGACTGAGCGACTTCCCTTTCACTTTTCACTTTCATGCATTGGAGAAGGAAATGGCAACCCACTGCAGTGTTCTTGCCTGGAGAATCCCAGGGACGGGGGAGCCTGGTGGTCTGCCATCTATGGGGTCGCACAGAGTCGGACACGACTAAAGTGACTTAGCAGCATAGACTTTTATTTATTTATTTTTTTTCAGCATAGACTTTTAAAACACCATTTAGAAACACTGTTTAAAACCTAAGGGTCTTCTCCTTTTTTTCCCTTAAATATAATTGAGTCATTATTGAACAATAATTCAGTAATGATAAGCCAATCATCAACAATGTTGAGCCAGTAATGTTTTATATGGCTTATTTTGGCATATGAAACATTTTTTAAAAACAAAAGGTTCAGTAAGGGCTTCCCAGGTGTCACTAGAAGTAAAGAACCCACCTGCCAATGCAGGAGACACAAGAGCTGTGGGTTAGATCCCTGGGTTGGGAAGACTCCCTGGAGTAGGGAATGGTAACACACTCCAGCATTCTTGCCTGGAAAATTCCATGAACAGAAGAGCCTGATGGGTCCAGAGGGTCGCAGAGAGTCGGACACAACTGAGCACTAGCATACACCATTCAGTTATAAAATAATCATCTCGTTTTCTAGATCTCACCTGTCAGTATCTTGCACCATAAAAATAGATTCTTGTGCCTTTCCAGAGGCTCCTGTTTAATCACATTGGAGATGGAGCCTTGCCACGCAGTGACCCCAATCTTTCTGCTCCTGAGAAAGGTGGGTATGAAGCCAGCATCTTCGGCAGTCGTGGAAAGTGTAACAGTGTGTTCTGGCTTCATTTCCTCCAGCCGCCCGTGTGTCCCTGTGGAAGGCAGATGTGCAGACCTTTAATGATCAGGACTGATCTTGTCTTTAGGGGATAGATGGAAGATAGTTATTTCTAATACATTCTTCACAAACTGTTTTCTTGTAGGATTTAACAGCAGAATCTGAGCAAGGTAGGGACTCCTGTTTAATGACTTTTGGTGTCATTCAGTGAGTCAGGGAGGCAATCCCTGTGCTACCTGAAACAAAGTGGCCAATTAGGCTACTTGTTCAACACAAGGAAAGTAAGCACCTTCCCAGATGGATCTTCGGTCCCGCTTTGTGTCTGCCTTACCAAGCTCATTCAGTCAGCTCATCTGTTGCTTGTGGGTGACTCAGATGCTATTGAAAATTTGCAATCCAGTGCATAATGGAGTGTGCCCTGCCTCAAGGTCACATGAAAAATGAGAAACCAACATATGTATAGCAGTTAATAGCCGATTAGCATGGGTCTGTGCAACACAGCCGAGGAAGAAGAGTGGATTAAATGTGACTTCCTCAGCTAGGGGGATGGGGGCTAACAGCAAGGCACTCGTTCACCTTCCAGAGTCAGCCTCAAAAATCAGAGCAGTCCCCAAGCCAGCAAATTAACAGTCACTAATGACATATCCCTGTAAAGTGCATTTTAATTGTCCCCATTAAGATCTCGACTGCACTGTCATTTGAGTACACCAATACATTAAAACTTTCCTCGGGAGATAGGAATCAGCAAGACTGTAGCCTAAATTACTTTAAAACACACATTTTGCTTTACAGCTACAAGTAAAATATTGATCTTTGTCTGGATAACTTAGAATTGTGATCATTTTCTCACTTCTTCTACCAAAGAAAACCCACAAAGCACCTTTTAAAGGACGAGAAGAAATGTTTTTTACAAGTGGTGGTTCCATCCAATTAAAATGGTAATATAATCATAAAATGTTGAAATTCTGGCTATGTCCACCAGGTGGCAGTGTCTGCTCAGTGAGCAAGAGACTGGCGCTCTAAAGGCTTGATTTTGTAAACCTCCCCTCAGAGCAGCTATTTATAACCTTGTATGTCTTGCCCTTGTTCCTGAGGGGGTTGTTCCATATTTCAGCATCTTACTGAAGTGTGGAGCAGGTAGATTACAAAAAAGGAATGATACTGTCAGCATTCCAAATTATTTTTTTAGGACGTTCTCCACTGTAGCCCTTTGACTTGAGGAACAAGGGCCAACAGGATGGTGTGGTGTGGCTATTCCTTGCCAGTAATTCTGCCAGGCATTGGAGATATTAGCATCCACTGCCTTCCCCCTTTTAGGGTGCTATTTGCCCAGAAAATTCCACTAAAAATCAAGTTTTAAAATAGTCAAGTGACTACATCTTCCATCTGTTATCCAGCATCTAAACACATTTGTAAATCTCAAGTTTCTACACTCTTTTGTCAAGATGTGTAGTTCTGACTGCTTGAGGGAAAAAGAGAGACACGCTATCACCCAATGAAATGTCAACTATAATTGTGAGATGGGCAATTAAATAAAGGGTTCACATTTAGGAAGTTTCCTTATTATTATTTGTAATCCAGCTGATGTTTTCATTCTGGATAATTCTGACTTCTAAGACTGAGTGCTTGCAGGGTGATGTAGACCATGTGATTTTAGCTGTGTTATTCCCTTCCAGCTGTGAACCCCACCCCTAGCAGCTGGAGCCTGGACAGTGGGAAGGAAGCCAAGAACATGGCAGATGGTGGGAAGCTTATCTCTCCCCCCGTCCCTCCACGCCCCACACAGACTGGTGGGTATTTGAAGCATTTAACAGTAATTTTTATAAAAATAACTTTTATTGACTACTCCGACCTGAATTCCTCAGAAAGGTAGGCATTTGGTGTGTCCAAGGTAAAAACCTTAGTAGTAGCTACAGAATTCATCTGCGGTGTCCCCTCTTTTTCTTCAACTCTTGTTACACTAAGCCCACGAGTGCACCATTCCTAAACTGTAGAACATTCTTCTCCTAGGTATCATCCTCAGAATTGGGGCGGGGCACCCGAACCTTGCTGAACCACTAGCATTTTCTCTATCCTTCCCTTGAATCACCTCATTCTTATCAACCTCTGCTAACTCCAGCCACTTTCTGCAGGACTGATGCCCCAGCTTCAGGTTGACCCTGAATAGGATTGACTGACTGGGATTTGGATAGGCTTGTGGAGAACAACCAACCAGTACCTTGCACCTACTGCTTAGACAAGACTGTATTCCAGGGTCGTCTTTCTCAAAGGCTTCATTCAAGGCTCTGCATCTCCTAGGGAGGTGGTTTAAGCAGCAGACCGGCTGAATCAGAATTATCTGGGCCAAAGCTCTAGAATCTGTGTTTTACCAAACCTTTCTAAATTTTGAGAACCACTGAAAATTATTCTCAAGAAACTTCCTTTCTGAGTTTATAACAGTAATGGGCCCCCTTTCCTCTTGAACAAGCCGTTGCTAGATGACCTGCATATGAGGGCAGTTTTTAAGAGAGGCTGTTGCACTTTACTAACTGTATCCTGTTGATGGGGAGAGCTTTTTCAACACTTCGCCTATATTTAGAGTCGTTTTGAAGCTTTACAAATACAACTAGCCTAAAGGCATGAGAGACTATGACGCTGTGTTTTTCATGGATTTTTCTGGATGGATTATCCATGTTTCGTTTGCTGCATTTTAACATCTTTCTAGCTTTTTTTTTTTTAACCGAAGAAAGAAAAATGACTCTCTTTTTAAAATAAACTGTGCTACCCAGTTTGTTTTATACTTTCCAAAGCTAGAAGTTGCCAGTAGATTTGGAAAGACATGTGAGATCTTCAAACAGAACAAGAAAAAACTGTAGCCTTACTTGATAATATGCATTGCTAGGTCAGTGTGACCATGGAAGTTTAAAACTCACCACCCAGTGCTTGGTGTTTTATTCATGATGTTTGTACATTGAAGCGACCTCCAGTTTAAACCTGGTTGTGTCCATAAAGTTGGAAGCTTGAAAAGTGTTTTCTAAGGGACAATAATATTCATGGTATTTAGGTTCCTAGGCTAATTCTACCTTGCAGGCAAGGACAGGGATAGAACTGTTTTGGGTCTTTTCTGGAGAAATATCACTCTAAACATGCAGTGGATACAGGGGCTGCTGGGTAGTCCACAGTGATGGAGTCAGGGGATGCCTAAGTTGAGAGGAAGAGGGTCCCAGACAATAAAGATACCATTTCCCAATCAAGCTGTGCTTCTCTAGACGTCCATGCTCTTATGCTATACTTGACTCCCACAACTGATGGGCTAGGAGAACTAACTGGCAATGGAACATGGCATGTGCTGACAGCGTGCCCTAGCACGCACGATGGATCTGCACAACCCCGAGGGCAGGCCCGGCCACTCGGCCTAGTCCCTTAGGCCCAGAGCACGCAGGTGGCCGTAGCGCTCCCCGGTTACCCTGGCAGTGCTGCCTTCCCTTCTGCACTGATTGCTGTCATGGTCTGCCCTCGTGTCATCCTGTGTGGTCACTGCTGGCGGGATCTGTAACTGTCTCTCTTCCCTTTGGCCTTTCTGTAGTTTTCTTATGAGCTGCAAACCCCACTGTGACAGCTGGGAGGATGGCAGCTCATCACAGGGGTTGCTGCTGCAACCCCTGAGCCCACTGAAAACTCTGTAGGCAGACCTGGGAAATCTGGCTTACGCTCATGCGTTGACAGTGTCATGGTTGGCTGTAGTATATGTGGTTATGCTTTGGAGAGCTTGATTTGGTCCACAAGTGCACACACAGAGCAGTCATCACACTGGCCTTGTCCCAGATGTAGGGCTTGAAAATCTGGTGGGAGAAACAAAGAGAGGGTTCTTCTTACCTTAATGATGACGTCCATAGGGTATCACCTCCTAGAGATAAAGGAGGTCCCAAGTACAGACATTTGGGAGAAAAATGGAAAACTTCTTACCCTTTATATGGATGTGGCCAAGGGTTTTCTGTCAATTTCAGGAATATTGCGGGGGGTGGGGTGGTGAAAGGGGAGACTGATGTCAGTACATTCCCAGGGACCTATTCTGAGCTGCCTGGGTGACCTGGGTCTTTCCATTCTTGCTCAGCCCAAAGCCTGCTCCCTGGCACCTCATGTGTAAAAGCACCTTTTGAAATAGACCAAGGGGCAGAGAAGCATCTGGGCTTTGAGGAAGTGGAAAGGACGCTGGACCAGTCACCTGGTTAAACCATCATGTGTGCTCTGGTGACTTTTCCCTGATTACCCATGTCTTGGAGCTGCCATCCTTTGTGGGGAATCCATTTTGGGTGGGCACCATTTAGACTCTCCACCCACGCCCCTCCCCCTTGCCTCGATCCTTGTGCACTGGATCATCTGTATGGGTTTGTACACACAGAGGGCTTTTTCAGGTAGTCAGTTATCTGGTTTTCTGAACTGAAATGCTCTGTCTCTTCACAGCTTCACCAGCAAGACACACGGCGTCAGTATCCCCCTCGCCTGCTGGGCGATCTCCACTGAAGGTACAGGCTCTTGTTTAGATGGGAGCTAGAAATTGGCTCCTTGCTACTTTTTCCCGTTACATCAATGAGGTGCTTTCATCTACAAAGACCAGGCAGAGAACATAGAAGGGGGAGAGGAAGATGGGCAAGAAAACAACATTAGACTTTCCCTTTGGGGAGTCTGCCGTTTCATTTCAGATTAGCAGCCTTTTTCTCCAAATGGTGGCAATGAGAATGTACAAACTAGAGTGAGAATATACACTGAATGAGAAAGAAATGGTCCCTAGGTATCTTCTAGGACATTTTCAGCCTTATCTTTTAGTTTAAGGCACATCAAAAACAAACACTTAAGTTGTAAAATAATCAAGATCTATTAAATATTCTCAAGTGCCTTTTTCATCAGTCTCACTCATTTTGAAAAGGCCAAACCAAACTTTTTCTCTTTTAAGATATTTTAGCAAGGCTTTCATTTACATTAGAGATACATACTTGATCATGAGAAACAAGACAGTAAAATGAATTTTAAAATCTCTGGGAAACAAACTGGAAAGCTTTAAAGGTCAGACATTTATTTTTATTTCATTTTTTTTAATTTTTATTTAATTTTTAAACTTTACATAATTGTATTAGTTTTGCCAAATATCAAAATGAATCCACCACAGGTATACATGTGTTCCCCATCCTGAACCCTCCTCCCTCCCCATACCAAGGTCAGACATTTAATATGAAGACATAGGCTAGTTAATATCTCTTAAACATACAAAATTCCTCATGAAGGTAAAGAATAATATTTAGTCTCTATCCAAATTGAATCAGACTGGCTGCAAGGATTGTTGGTGCATTCAGAGGTAGGTGTTCAGAGCTACTACACCAGAGGCTTAAAGATGAAGTGACTGCGACTGCGAAAAGAATGATTTGTACCTGAATGACTTAGGATTTGCATGCTGTGTTTCCTTTTTGTTGATGGACATTTCTAACTAATGTAAAAGAAAAAGAGAAATCAGCTTCTGCAAACACATAGGTGCAGATTGTGATCCTGTGCATCTGTGGTACTCAGGATTGTTGCTGGTAGAAATTGAGACTCTGGAAGGAAACCTCCCCTCCCCCTCCCCCCTTGCAGTGGAGAAAATTGCAAAAAAAAAAATTTTTTTTTAAGCGTGATTTGCATTGCTGACATTTCTGATGTCACAGTTTGCTAGTGGGTGCAAATTATCTGCTGGTTTGGTTGTCATACTGCCATGCAGCTGTTAATCGTAAAGTGCAAGGGACTGTATTCACCCCGGGAGCCATAGACTGTTATCTTAATGTGATGGAAAGAAAGCAACATGGTGTTTCCGCATCGTTACATTTCCCCTTACTAGCAAAGAACCCCACATGTTGCTATGGGATTCACATATGCATTTTTAAACTTGATTTGCAAATTAGTAATCAGATAAAATTAGGAATTATTCTTTTTTAATAATAGAATCAAAGAGTTGAAAACATTCAAGTAGCCACCAAATAGTTAGCAAAGTGGTGTATACTTTTTTTCCACAGACCTGCCTGTGTTCTTGCTGGCCGTAGGTAGCCTTGTAGCAGTGTCTACAAATCAGGCTTTGAAAAGATGAAACATTGTGTTGTAACTACAGGTGACATTAGAGGGCGTAGTGCTACCAAGTTACTGGCTTTGCTGTGCTTCAGTTCCGTTCACTCAGTTGGGTCTGACTCTGCAACCCCATGGACTACAGCACGCCAGGCTTCCTTGTCCATCTACAACTCCCAAAGCTTGCTCAAACTCATGTCCATCAAGTCAGTGATGCCATCCAACCATCTCCTCCTCCATCGTCCCCTTCTCTTGCTGTGCTTAGAATGCAGAAAACTCTTTTAAGAGTGTTTTTCAGCAATTAATTGAGGGAATTAACCCGTGGAGAAGACTCAGTTTACCTGCCCTATTTTGCACTTGAGGTCTAACTTTTAACAAAAAACACCAGTGAATTTGGATCTTTTAATTGGCCATTCTTGATCTGAGGCTCCTGATAAATGAAAGGATTTGTGTCTACCAGAATTCTCGTGTTTAAAAAGAGAGACCGAGGTAAAGTTAGTCTAGGATAACATTTCTTGGTTTTATAGGCCATTGTGTGATAAATGAGGAGGGAAAAAAAAAAGGTCTGTGGTGAAATAAGTTTAGCAAACACTGGGCTGAACAAAGTCATTGAGGTTCCGTTATTGCCAGATTTTAATGAGCTAATAGGCTCTGAATGGACTCAAGGAGTACATAGGATGCAGTATCTCCCAGTAGAATCCTCTGTTCACAGAGCGCTGTTAGGGGAGAGGGAGAAAGAGTGGGGAGAGAGAATGTGTGTGTGTCACTCAGCTGTCTCTGATTCTTTTGTCATTCCATGGACTGTAGCCTGCCAGGCTCCTCTGTCCATGGGATTTCCCAGGCAAGAGTACTGGAGTGGGTTGCCACTTCCTTCTCCAGGGGATCTTGCCCACCCGGAGATGGAACCCAGGTCTCCTGCATTGCAGGCAGATTCTTTACCCTCTGAGCCACCAGGGAAGCCCAAAGGGAAGTGCAGATTTTGCTGCCAGTGAGAAGAGACAGTTAACAAATGAGGCCTCTGTGTGATGTGGTGGTAACGGTGGGTAACGGGCGGATTCAGGCCCCATCTAAAGGGCCAGCTCCTGCTCAGCAACAAGAGATTCTCTACCGAAAGAGAAAGTGACCCCTGTTGCTAGAACTTCCAGTGCTTAAAGAAATGCACATTTGGTGGGAAACCGTCCTATTTGACAAAATTAACAACTGAGGCTTTTAAAAACACTGCAGATGAAACGTCTGGTCTCTCAGGCTACATAGCCTGAGGGCTGCCAACCCGCGGCTTAAGCTTTTGAGTCTGGCAGGAGCTCAGAAGTCTCCAGGGCAGGGCTTGCCATGCCTTCCCCAAGGGTGTAGGAGAGAGGCTTCAGACTCTGGGTTTTGATGGGGGACACAGCAGAGCTCATCACCCTTTCGCTGACACTCTGCCGTTTCCCCTCCGCACAGGGCTCGGTGCAGTCCTTCCCCCCCTCTCCCGTGGAGTACCACTCCCCAGGACTCATCTCCAACTCCCCCGTGCTGTCGGGCAGCTACAGCAGTGGGATTTCGTCCCTCAGCCGGTGTAGCACGTCAGAGACCTCAGGCTTCGAAAATCAGGTGAATGAACCGTCTGCGGCGCCGCTGGGGTCGGGGCCGGGCTACGGCGGCGGGTCGGAGGAGCCGGTGCGCAAGGAGAGCAAGACGCCGCCGCCGTACAGCGTGTACGAGCGGACTCTGCGGCGCCCCGTGCCGCTACCTCACAGCCTCTCCATCCCCGTCACCGCCGAGCCGCCCGCCTTGCCCCCCAAGCCCCTGGCGGCGCGGTCGGGCCACCTGGAGAACGGGACCAGGAGGACGGACCCCGGCCCGCGGCCCAGGCCCCTGCCCCGGAAAGTCTCCCAGTTATAAGTCCCTTTTCTATTTCCCTGCCACGCATTCTTTGCCGTTTACAAGACATTAAGAGGTATGGTGAAAAGACATCTTTAGTGTAGGCACTTTAATAACTTAACTCAGATTTGTCTTTAGATGAATGGAATTTAAACTCGCTTAATAGAATGTTGCACAATATTAAAAGTTACTGATCCCCAACGCCAGATGTCCCAAGTATGGCTGAATTTCATTACACCGTTTCTCGTTTGAAAGTGATAAATAGTGATAAAGCCTTCTTTTGTATCTTTTTATGTTCACTTTTTTTTTTTTTTTACATAGTTTAATCTCAACCAGTAAAATATTGTCGAACAATACGAAGCGTGATAATGTTGTATACTTTTTACTGAATACTTGATACTTCATGAAAGCTTATTAAGTCAGTGCACATCCTGAGGCAGTGGTCCTTACTTTAGAAGACTTCTGTAAATAAGGTGAGATTTCTGACTCTATCAACAGACAAATGAATGCACATCACCATAATTAAAAGTTAAAGCAGGCTAGTGAGATACACACTAAAGGAGTTGCAAGGATTGGGACTGGAAGCGGTTTTGTTCTTGAAACATACGTCTTTAAGGTTGCTTTTGACCTTGACTGCTGTCTACATTCTTCAGAAGCTACTCTACCAGTTGGTTGGTAAACCGTTTAGTACTCTGACACCATGATATCTACTGTATTTCTTTTCAAGGTGCAATTTACTTCCAGAGTTCCAATCAGGTTGATGAAGCAAAAGACCCCAGGAGAAATGTTTACTTGAATCTTGTGCTTCCTTAGATAATTCCCACTACCCAATTTGTCATTGAAGAAGAAATGTTCGTGTATTAAGTAGGCACAAATTAATGTGTCCCATTAACAAGAATTCAGGAATCAATACAGGACAGTATTAAATCGATAGAGTAAATGAAGAAAAAAAGTAGAGAAAATATATTAGCATGATTAAATGGCAAAAGGACTTTGAAAAGGCAAGGGCATTAACTTGCAGTCCTGCACAAAATAAGAAATTCCTCACAACTCCATTGTTACCAGTGGGGCTTGTCCTCTGAACTAATCCTGTTATCCTTTTGTTGAAGGAGGATGGCTATAGACTGCTGTAGCTTGAACATTATGACATAGCATCTTAGATCTAGATAGGGATGCTAATGCCACAGTCATAGGAGTGTGAAAAGAGAAAAGCACCTTGTATGTAGTAATGTATTTTGTATCTTGTTTTCTTTACTGACTGTTTATAACACTCAACTGACAATAGATATGAACTGTATTTTAAATCATACTGTTGAATATTTTCCCTCTTTTGTTGGGAAGCTCATTTTAGTTTAACTGTGTTTGTTTTTGTTGATAGCTTACCCAGAAGGCAGTGACCACTTTTTTATATTCCCTTCGAAACCGTTCAGCAGGTATATGCTGTTGAGACTGGTTATAGAGGTTTTCTATAATAAATGTTCAAGTATTTTTGTACATAACTGGTTAATTTTAATAAGAGATACCATTACATGTAAAAAATTAAAAATAAAAGCAAACTGTTGTGGATGCAGTATGATTGTTATAATTATGCCAAATACTTTATGTATGGAAAAAGAATATTTGTACATATGTGCTTTTAACAATAATTCTGCCATATTGACTACAGTTTTGAATGTCAGAAAAATTAATATATGTTAAAATATTTATGTTTAGTGAAAGTATTCTTAATAGAGAAAAGGAACATGAATTTTAGCTTTGTATCTTTCAAGTTTTTCAGTTGAAAATGTCTTGAACTAGCTTTTGCTTTTGATGATAACACTTTGTAATCACATCCTTAAGTATATATATATATCTATATATATAGGAAGATACATATTTCTGTTGCTTTAAAGAAGTAAAGCCTTCCTTCCATTTAAATAAGGTGACATGCTTAAGATAACAAAGCTCTGATTTCCTTTTCTTCTGTAATTTAATAGATTTCTTGACTAGTGCTTGGGCACAGTGTAAATCAGTGTTATTTGCTCTTGAATCCATTTTTACAAAAAAAAAAAATTGGGGCAATGAGCAGTCGATCATGTGCGTGTATTTCTGAAGCAGCTATATAGCAGAACATTTCAAGAGATTCTGTTAGCCCAGATGTTCATGTTGGTTGCTGCTGAACGGTAAATATTAAATAAAAGTACCTGATTAATCTTGGTATTTCTGTCTTTATTCCAGTCATAAGCATATCCTTACTTGAACAGAAGCTGTGTAAATAACTGCCAAATGTACAAAAGGAATAGTTGAGTGCTGCTTTTGCCAGCTGCACAGACTATCTGCATGCCTGCTTTCTCCCTGATGTTCGTGAAATGACAGGAAATACATTTAACACTGCAAAGTCCATGGACTACCAAATTTGCTAATAAAGCCTGGCTTTTAATTTTGTGAGCTGCATCTATGCTGTGTTAGATTTACAACATTTATGTCACTCAGTGCTAAGCAAACCACTGGCTAAAGCCTCTGTTCCATTCAATACCAAAACTCACTTCAAGGTCATTGTCAATGTCTTCCTGATGATTTCTCAACATTAAGTGATTTTAGAGCATTTGGGGAACATTTTCATCACCACTGAATCCACAAGTGTTTCGATTCTACAAGCTTAATTACAATAAGAATAGCTTCTTTCTCTAGTAGTCTTCTCTCTGGATTGATATCGATTGTTCTACAAAATACAACAAAGAAAATAACAAGCTACACAGCTTTGCCCTTATTTGATCTTTACACATTAAAAGATAGCTCTACCAGAATATCTTCTTAGTTATTAACTGAAATAAACCTTGTCCTCATTACATAATACCATTTAAAAAAACTTGAAAATTTGACAGTCCCCTAGTATAACTATTATTTTTACATATTCCTTTTGTCTTTTCTCTATGCATATATTGCACACTTTCCCTACATTAAGTTCTGGTTCCCCAACATAATTATATAATTATGTACCCCAACATAAGTATCACAACCTGATTTATCGACAATACAGGGCTGAGTTCACTGCCCACTGAAATAACAGAGAACGTCACTTCAACAGAGCTTTGGCAGTATCTCAGAAGGGCAAGGGCAAGATCAGATTTTACTGAAATTCTGGAGTTTTGTTTAAGGTAGATCTTTGAAGGAGCAGGGCTTAAGACTAGGTATAGATCACGATATAATTATTGAGGATTGGTAAGAAACAGCAGTCTTAGGACATAACTGTTAGTTAATAATTTCTATTGACAACTTGATGAGTCTATTGACAAATTACATCATAAAAATAAAGTTATTTACCCGGCAAAAAGACTCCTGGAAGAGTAAAGTTATACCAGCAAATATTGGAATATGGAGGTCATGTTCGTGTAAACTGTATGGACTAGATGGTTTCAGTTTTCAACAGGTATGTTTAACAGAGTCATAGTCACAGGGTGCTGGACAGACTACTCAGTTTGTTCTTGTTTAATGTTACCATACAGTAAGTATTTTCATATTTTACATGTACATAAAAAGCAAAGTATATATTCCCACCATTTACTTAGCCATTCCCCTATTACTGGACATGATATTATTTCCAGTTTTTCACCAATGCAAATAATACCATTGGCACATACAGCTTTTTCCATGTTTTAGATTAATTCCTTAACATGGAATCCAAGACTAAAATTGCAAAGGCAAGGGAAGGATGATTTTTGTTGTTATCTTGCATATTGGCAAATTATTTCTCAAAAGTATTGTAACAATTTTAATGCCACCAGCAATATTTTTCCAAGGTTGGATAGCAATGCCGTTATTTTTTGCTATGTGGGAAGAAAATATTGCTGCTTTACCTAAAATTTGAGAAAATATTACTCCACTAATTAAGTATTGTACAGAATTGTGTATAAGGAAGTTGATTATCTATAAAGAAAAGGAGAGAGAAAACAACATTAGAGTAACAGGCACTAACACTTAAGTATATCACCTACTGAAAATACTTCATCCCAGAGAAGGCACTTTAGATCCTCTGTTAGTATGGAATACTAGAAAATCCCCGACATTCTGAACACAAATACCATCTCTTATCCAGTTTACCGCCCCACCCTTGCACCTCCCCCCCACCGCCCCGCTGCATCATTCACAACCAGTGAAGAAGCCAAAAACCTAGCAGTGAGGACACTGAACAGCCACAATAAACGTCACCATCAGCTGAGTGAAATGTCCCAAGAAGATGAGGCTGATGAAATGCTTGATGTGTTTGAACTTACTGACAGGAGATGAAACTTTTGTAAGACAGTTGAGGGGTGGTTGAGAGAAGTACCTAGAAATCTATGCAAGTCAAAGGGAAAGGAAAAAACTCCAGAGAGGACAGAAAAATGTTTAAATAAGTAAATGTAATTATAGTATACCAAGGAGTCACCTCTGCATATTTACATAGCCTTGGAAATGTAAAATATGTAACCCCAAATTATATTGGAAAGATGAGGGTAAGGAAGACGTGTGTATGTAGTGAAAGTGAGCGAAAGTTGTTCAGTTGTCTCCGACTCTTTGCAACCCCATGGAGTATACAGTCCATGGAATTCTCCAGGCCAGAATACTGGAGTGGGCAGCCTTTCCCTTCTCTAGGGGATCTTCCCAACCCAGGGATCAAACCTAGGTCTCCCACATTGCAGGTGGATTCTTCCTGCATTGCAGGCAGATTCTTTACCAGCTGAGCCACAAGGGAAGCCCAAGAATACTAGAGTCAGTAGCCTATCCGTTCTTCAGCAGATCTTCCCAACCCAGGGATCAAACCAAGGTCTCCTGCATTGCAGACGGATTCTTTACCAACTGAGCTATCAGGGAAACCTAAATGTGTAACCACCTTTAGTGGTAAGGAGGAAAAGTTCCCCTGACCTGCAGGGGGATCAAACCCGCAACCTTGGCATTATTAGCACCACGCTCTAACCAACTGAACTAATCAGCCATGACATGTATGTGGAGAATAACAAATTCTCTCATATAGGGATGTCAATCAGAAATGCCTAAAATTTAAAGACAATCAAAAAGTAGCAATTTAAGATGTTTTTTAAATCTAGATATAAAAGCAAAAATTAAGAAATAACTTGAAAATAATGCCCTCTGTGGAGTGAAATAATGGCTGCAGGACATTCCTGTTTTTCACAGTGGTTTAAACAACTATATGCATATTTTAAGAGATTTTTTAAAAAATGGTTTCTACAATGTTCGCCACACTGGCTTCACTTCTCTTGTTTTTTTTTTCCTTCCAAATTCAAAGCAGACCTGGATTTGGAACTCTTTGAGAAACACATATAGAGCTTGCCAGAAGATTTCTACTTCAAAAGCATGGGTGCGACAGGTTATAGGGAGTAAAGGGGAGGAGTTTGGACCCATATAAAACTCCTCTGGGAGAAGTGATTGGCAGTAATACTAACATTTTAGTTCCAGTCATGACTTAAGCCTGTCCACTAAGTCATTTGCAATTATTTTTAAGGGGCTGACTCCTCCTTGTTTTTTAGTAGCAGCGTGAAGCAGCCAATAGATAAAATTTTTAGGCATGTCTGAAAAGAACACTGCACACACCAACAG
>NW_011495076.1:7011581-7042799 GCF_000754665.1 Bison bison bison | reverse complement strand
CTTTCACGTCAATAACATGAGTTTTCTCATCCCGAAAAAATACTCAGGTCTTAGTGTGACTGACTTGGGAACAACAGTCAACAGTCCCATGTTATTTCCCTTCAAGAGGGAGAAAATTAGGTTATTAACAAATAATTTTTTTTTTAAGGTAAAAAATGGTGAGCATTAGAACTTCAAGCCTGAAATGAAATTTGGCAGAGGGTCTCCTGGTACAGCCATTGTTCATTCCCTCACTATACCTCAACCTCTTGCTTCACCACCCACAACTTATCCAAATCTTTGTTCCAAAACCAGAAAAGGAAGAAACCCCTTCATTGGGATTAAGTTTTCTACCCTTGAGTTGATCCCACTTCATCTCCCTCTGAATCTTTCTTTATCGATGAGGAAGTGAGGGGAATCTGACCTTTGATCTACTTAAAGCAACTGATCTTGATGACTAGGTCTGAAGATAAGAACAAATATAAGTAAATGTTTACCAACTTCAGATAACTTTCCCCCCCTTTTTTTTTTCTCCTTGGTCAGGCAACTGTCTGAGCTTAAGAATTTATAAGTTGGCATTAAATTTCAAAACTTATATAAGTCAAAGAAAAATATAGCCAAGATGTAAGAGTAAACAGACTAAAAAAATTTTTCTCCAAATATGACAGTATTAATATCCTTGTAAAGAATTCATCTAAATTGATTTTTAAAAGTATTAAGACTGTTAAGAGGTATTAGAAAGGAGAGGAGAAAATATGCCAACAGGCAAATAAATAGATAATTTACAAAAGATGAACCATAAACATATGGTAAAATAATTAACTGAACTACTAATCAAAGAAAAACAAATGGAAACAATGAAGTAACATTTGTTGCTTATGAAATTAGCTATATGTATAAAATAATAGCACCCAGTTCTGGGAAGACTATGGTAACAAGTTGTCCTCAATGATACAGCTAGTGGCACTAAATTAGGATAACTTTTTTTTGGTAATTTTATTTAAACTTTTTATTTTGTATTGGGGTATAGCTGATTAAGAATGTTGTTATACTTTCAGGTGAACAGAGAAGAGACTCAGCCATACATATACATGTATCCATTCTCCCGCACAATAGTGGAGAAGGCAATGGCTTCCCACTCCAGTACTTTTGCCTGGAAAATCCCATGGACGGAGGAGCCTGGTGGGCTGCAGTCCATGGGGTTGCTAAGAGTCGGACACAACTGAGCGACTTCACTTTCACTTTTCCCTTTCATGCATTGGAGAAGGAAATGTTAACCCACTCCAGTATTCTTGCCTGGAGATTCCCAGGGATGGGAGAGCCTGGTGGGCGGCCATCTATGGGGTCGCACAGAGTCAGACACAACTGAAGCGACTTAGCAGTAGCAGCATTCTCCGCCAAGTCCTAAGCATAACCTTTTTGAAATGCAATTTGGCAGAATAGATCCAAAATCTAAAAAATGATCATGTCCTTTGAACCATAATTCATTACTGGAAATGTATGAGAAAATAATAATTCAAAATGCAATATGGTTATATGGAGAAGCAACAGGCAAAAAATTAAAGTCCTAGAAATGTCAGTTTCTAGGACATTAAAGGAGATGGTTACATAAAATATAACATCTAATCAAAAGAATGGTATATGCTATTTTAAAACATGTATTTGAGGTCAGGTAACAAGGAAGAAAGGCTTCCTAGGTGGCTCAGAAGATAAAAAATCTGCCTGCAATGCAGAAGACCTGGGTTCAATCCCTGAGTTGGGAAGATCCCCTGGAGTAAGAAATGGCAATCCGCTTAAGTATTCTTGCCTAGAAAATTCCACGGACAGAGGAGTGTTGTGGGCTACACACCACGAGGTCACAAAGAGTTGGACATAACTGAGCAAATAAGCACACAAGCATAACAAGGAGGTAAAAACTAATAGTGTTTAAAGTGCAGGAAAAAAAGATTTAAAGTGTATGCACACTGGTGGTATAGCAGAGAAGACAAGATGGCAAAGTGAAAGAACGTGAGTGATTTCTTCTAATACAAACACCAAAATCACAACAAACTGCTAAATAACCAAAACCAACAACAACAACAAGCATGCTGGAACCTTCAGAAAAAAAAAAGATACCTTACATCCAAAGCCAAAGAAGAAGCCACAAGAGAAGGCAGGAGGGGCACAATCACAGTAAGATAAAGTTCCATACATTCTAGGCGGCAACTATCAACTGGAAAACAGTTATACCACAGAAGTTCTACCAGAGGAGTGAAAGTTCTGCCTCCCACATCAGGCTTCCCAGGCAACTAGATGAGGAGTCCCCAGAGAACCTAATTTGAAGACCAGTGAGGTTTGATTGCAGGAATTCCACAGCACTAGGTGAAACAGAAACTCCACTCTTAGAGGACACACACAGAATCTTGTGCAGACCAGGACCCAACGAAAAAAGCAAGTGACTGCACAAGAGATTGGGGCAGACATATCTGCTAATACTGCGAGGTCTTCTACAGAGGAAGGGGCAGTGGTGGTTCAATAAATGGACAAGTACACAGGCAGTGGCAGTTCTGCCAAGTACTGGCAAGTTCTGGCAAGTCCATTTGAAGGTGGCATGAGCACTCCTGGAGGCTGCTGTTTTCTCACCAAACATGGCCCCGCCCAACAGCCTGTCTCACCAAGATATGTCCCTGCTGCTGCAAAACTTCTAGGGCCCACAGCAGACTTCCCAACCTGGGGATCAGGCAAAGGGACTGAGAACCCCTAGGGAATTTGACTTGGAAAGCCAGTGGGATTTGATTACAGAACTTCCACAGGACTAGGGAAACAGACTCTTGAAGGGCACAACAAAACCTTGTGTACACCAGATCCCAGGGGAAAGGAGCAGTGACCCCAAAAGAGACTGAGCCAGACTTGCCTGTGAGAGTCCTGGACTCTCTGGTGAAGGCGTGAGTTGACAGTAACCTGCTTCAGGGTCAAGGGGCACTGACTACAACAGTCCTTGGAGCCGTGACATGCTGGCATAAGCATTTGAAGGTGGTGGCCACTATAGCCATTACCCCTACCATTGTTTGGCCTCAGGCCAAACTATAGGGAGGGAACACAGCCCAACCCATCAGCAGAAAATTGGATTAAAGATTTACTGAGCATGCCCTCACTCACCAGAGCAAGACCCAATTTTCCCCAAAATCAGTCCCTCCCATCAAGAAGCTTCTACAAGCTTCTTATTCTCATCCATCAGAGGGCAGACAGAATGAAAACAGCAATCACAGGAAACTAATCAACTGATCACATGGATCAAAGCCTTGTCTAGCTCAATGAAACTATGAGTCATGCCACATGGGGCCGCCCAAGATGGATGGGTCATGGTGGAGAGTTTTGACAAAATGTGGTCCACTGGAGAAGAGAATATCAAACCACTTCAGTATTCTTGCCTTGAGAACCTCATGAACAGTATGAAAAGGCAAAAAGATATGACACTGAAAGATGAACTCCCCAGGTTGGTAGGTGCCCAATATGCTACTGGAGGAGAGTGTAGAAATAACTCCAGAAGGAATGAAGAGGCTGAGCCAAAGCTGAAACAACGCCCAGCTGTGGATGTGTCTGGTGGTGAAAGTAAAGTCTGATGCTATAAAGAACAGTATTGCATAGGAACCTGAAATGTTAGGTCCATGAATCAAGGTAAATTGGACATGGTCAAGCAGGAGATGGCAAGAGTGAACATCAACATCTTAGGAATCAGAGAACTAAAATGGACATGGACAGGAATGGGGGAATTTAACTCAGATGACCATTATTTCTACTACTGTGGGCAAGAATCCCTTAGAAGAAATGGAGTGGCCCTCATAGTCAACCAGAGTCCAAAATGCAGTACCTGGTTGCAATCTCAAAAACAACAGAATCATCTCTGTTCATTTCCAAGGCAAACCATTCAACATCACAGTAATCCAAGTCTATGCCCCAACCAGTAATGCTGAAGAAGCTGAAGTTGAACAGTTCTATGAAGATCTACAAGACCTTCTAGAACACCAAAAAAAGATGTCTTTTTCATCATAGGGGACTAGATGCAAAAGTAGGAAGCCAAGAGATACCTGGAGTAGCAGGCAAGTTTAACTGTGGTGTACAAAAATTAACCATGGCAAAGGCTAACAGAGTTTTGCCAAGAGAATGTACTGGAAATAGCAAACACCCTCTTCCAACAACACAAGAGATGACCCTACACGTGGACATCACCAGATGATCAATAATGAAATCAGACTGATTTTATTTTTGGCACCAAAGATGGCGAAACTCTATACAGTCAGCAAAAACAAGACCTGGAGCTGACTGTGGCTCAGATCATGAACTTATTGCCAAATTCAGACTTAAATTGAAGAAAGTAGGGAAAACCACCAGGCCATTCAGGAATGACCTAAATCAAATCCCAAATCACGAAGTGCTGCACCCAATATGCCAGCAAATTTGGAAAACTCAGCAGTGGTCACAGGACTGCAAAAGTTCAATTTTCATTCCAATCCCAAAGAAAGGCACTGCCAAAGAATGTTCAAACTACTGCACAATTGCACTCATTTCACATGCTAGCAAAATAATGCTCAAATTCTCCATGCTAGGCTTCAATAGTACATGATCCAAGAACTTCAAGATGATCAACATGGAATTAGAAAAGGCAGAAGAATCTGAGATCAAATTGCCAACATCTGTTGGATCATAGAAAAAACAAGGGAATTCCAAAAATACATCTATTTCTGCTTCATTGACTCCGCTAAAGACTTGTACTGTATCGATTACAACAAACTGTGGAAAATTCTTCAAGAGATGGGAACACCAGACCACCTTACCTGCCTCCTGTGAAACCTGTATACAGATCAAGAAGCAACAGTTAGAATCAGACATGAAACAACAGACTGGTTCCAAATTGGAAAAGGAGTGCATCAAGGCTGTATATTGTCACCCGGCTTATTTAACTTGTATGCAGAGTACATCATGTGAAATGCTAGGCTGGATGAAGCACAAGCTGGAATCAAGATTGCTGGGAGAAATATCAATAACCTCAGATATGCAGATAATTCCATGCTATGGCAGAAAGTGAAGAGGAACTAAAGAGCCTCCTGATGAAGGTGAAAGAGGAGAGGGAAAACCTGGCTTAAAATTCAACATTCAAAAAACTAAGATCATGGCATCCGGTCCCATCACTTCATGGCAAATAGATGGGGAAACAATGGAAACAGTGACAGACTTTATATTCTTGGGCTCCATAATCACTGCAGATGGTGACTGCAGCTACAAAATTAAAAGATGTTTGCTCCTTAGAAGAAAAATCATTACTGACCTAGACAGCATATTAAAAAGCAGAGACAGTACTTTACTGACAAGGTTCATATAGTCAAAGCTATGGTTTTTCCAGTAGTCATGTATGGATCTGAGAGTTGGACCATAAAGAAGGCTGAGTGCCAAAGAACTGATGCTTTTGAACTGTGGTATTGGAGAAGATTCCTGCGAGTCCCTTGGACTGCAAGAGGATCAACCAATCAATCCTAAATGAAATCAACCCTGAATATCCATTGGAAGGACTGATGCTGTAGCTCCAATACTTGGTCCACCTGATGCAAAGAGCTGAATCATTAAAAAAGACCCTGATGCTGGGGAAGACGAAGGCAGGAGGAGAGTTCAGTTCAGTTACTCAGTTATGCCCAACTCTTTGTGACCCATAGACTGCAGCATGCCAGGATTCCCTGTCCATCACTGACTGCTGGAGTTTGCTCAAACTCATGTCCATTGAGTTGGTGATGCCATCCAACCATCTCATCCTCTGTCATCCCCTTCTCCTTCTGCCTTCAATCTTTCCCAGTATCAGGGTCTTTTCCAAGAAGTCAGTTCTTCATATCAGGTGGCCAAAATATTGGAGTATCAGGTGGCCAAAGTACAGAAGGAGAAGGGGATGACAAAGGATGAGATGGCTGGATGGCATCACCAACTCAGTGGACATGAGCAAGCTCCAAGAGATAGTAAAGGACAGGGAAACCTGGCATGCTACATCCTATGGGGTCACAAAGAGTCAGACATGACTGAGCGACTGGACAACAAAAACAGCCTGTAGGTTCCAGTGCTGGGATGCCTCAGGACAAACAACCAATAGGGTGGGAACACAGCTCCCACATCAGCAGACAGGCTTCAGTAAACAACTGCCTGATAAATGCACCTCCTGATGCAATCCTGCCCACCAGTGGAACAAGACCCAGCTCCACTCATGAATAGGCAGGTACCAGTCCCTCCCACCAGGAAACTTGCACAAGCCTCTTAGACAGCCTCATCCACTAAGGGGCAGACAGTGGAAGCACAAAGAACTATAATTGTGCAGCCTGCAGAACAGTAACCACAGTCACAGAAAGTCTGATAAAATGAGATGTTAGTGGAGTATATCCCAGATGAAGGGACTAGATAAAACTCGAGAAGAACAGCTAGGTTGAGATAGGTGATCTATCTCAAAAGGAATTCAGAGTAATGATGATCCAAGATCTCAGAAAAAGAATGGAGGCACAGATTGAGAAGATACAAGAAATGTATAACAATGACCTAGAAAAACTAAAGAAGTTACTGAGATGAACAATACAATAACTGAAATGGAAAGTACACTATACAGAATCAATACCAGAATAACTGAGGCAGGAAAATGGATGAGTGAACTGAAGACAGAATAGTGGCATCATTTCTGTGGGGAAGAATAGAGAAAAAAGAATGAAAAGAAATGAGGACAGTCTAAGAGACCTTGGGACAACATTAAATGTACACCAACATTCACATTATAGGGGTCTCATAAGAAGAATAGAAAGAGGAAAGACTTGAGAAGATATCTGAAGAGAGAATAACTGAAAACTTTCCTAACATGGGAAAGGAAACAGTCATCCAAGTCCAAAACAGCACAGAGTCCCAGGCAGTATAAACCCGAGGAGAAAAATCACAAGACACAATGAAATTAAGAAAAATTAAATGTCATAAGCAATAAGGGAAAAGCAAGAAATGACATTCAAGGAAACTCCCATAAGATTATCAGCTGATTTCTCAGCAGAAATTCTACAGGCCAGAAGGGAGTGGCATGAAATAGTCAAAGTGATGAAAGGGGAAAAACTACAACCAAGAATATTCTACCCAGCAAGGCTCCCATTCAGATTCAAAGGAGAAAGCAAAAGCTTTACAGATAAGTAAAGGCTAAGAGAATTCAGCACCACCAGACCAGCTTTACAACCAATGCTCAAGGAGCTTCTGTAAAGAGAAAGCCACAACTAAAAATAAGAAAATTATGAATGGAAAACCTTACCAGTAAAGGCAAACATACAGTAAAAGTAGGAAATCATCTGCACACAAATACTATATCAAAGCCAGCAATTTTTGAGATGAGAAGAGCATAAATGCAGGATATTGGAAATGCATTTGAAATTAAAAGACCAGCAAGCAAAAACAGTCTTGTTTATATCTAGACTGCTATATTAAAACCTTGTGGCAAACCAAAAGTCTACGATAGATATACACACAAAAAAGAAAAAGGAATCCAAAGACAACACTAAAAGTAGTCATCAAATCATGAGAAAATAGATCAAAGGAGGAAGGGAAGAAAAAACACTTCAAAACCATTATAAAAATGGCAATAAAAATACATATCTATAACTACTTTAAATGTAAACAGATTAAATGCTCCAATTAAAAGATATAGACTGGCTGAATGGACACAAAAGCAAGACCCGGACATGTGCTATCTACACAAAACCAACTTCAGATCTAGGGGCACATATCAACTGAAAGTGAGGGGATGGGAAAATGTATTCTGTGTAAATGGAAATCAAAAGAAAGCTGGAGTAGCAATACTCATAGCAGATAAAATAGATTTTAAAAAGACGAAATAAAGAAGAACACTACATAATGATCAAGAGATCAATCCAAGAAGATGTAATCATATAATGGGACTTCCCTGGTGGTCCAGTGGCTAAGACTCTGCACTCAGTGCAGGGGGACTTGGTTCCATCCCTGGTTGGGAAACTAGATCCCACATGCTGCAACTGAAAGTCCAGTGTTGCAACTAAAAAACCCTGCATGCCTCAATGAAGATCGAAGACCCTGCATACTGCAACCAAGACCTGGTGCATCCAAATAAAAAATTAGAAGTTTTTAAAAAGAAGATAGAACAATTTTAAACGTATATGCATCCAACATAGAACCACTTCAATATAAGGCAAATACTAATAGCCATAAAGGGAGAAATCAACAGTAACACAATAAAAGTGGAGAAATGTTAACACCCTATTTTCATCAGTAGAGAGATCATCCAGACAGAAAATCAATAAGGAAACACAAGCCTTAAATGACACATTAGACCAGATGAACTTAATTGCTATTTATAGGGCATTCTATCCAAAAGCAGCAGAATACACTATCTTCTCAAGTGCACATGTAACATTCTCCAGGGTCTTTGGCTGGGCCACAAAGTGAGCCTCAGTAAATTAGAGAAAACTGAAATTATATCAAGCATCTTTTCCAACCACAACACTTAAGAGATATTAGAAACCAAATATCAGCAAAAAAACTGGAAAACACACACACACACACACAAACACATGGAGGCTAAACAATATGCTAGTGAGAAACCAATCACTGAAGAAATCAAAGAATAAGTAAAAAATATCTACAGACAAATGAAAGCACTAAGATCCAAATCCTATGGCATACAGCAAAAACAGTTCTGAGAGAAGTTTATAGCAATACAATCTTATTTCAGAAAGAAAAATCTCAAACAACCTAACCTTATACCTAAAGCAACCAGAGAAAGAAAGTAAAACTCAAGTTAGCAGAAGGAAAGAAATCATAAGGATCAGAACAGAAATAAATAGAAATGAAGAAAACAATAGAAAAGATCAATGAAACTAAAAGCTTGTTCTTTGAAAAAGTATTAACCACATCCAACTGTTAACCCATGGACTATAGCTCACTAGGCTCCTCTGTCCATAGAATTCTCCAGGTAGGAATAATGTAGTGGGTAGCCATTCCCTTCTCCAGGGAATGTTCCTAACCTAGGAATCAAACCCAGTTCTCCCACATTGCAGGAAGATTCTTAAAAAGATTATCAAAATTGATAAGACTTTAGCCAGACTCATCAAGAAAAAGAGGGAGAGGGCTCAAGTCAATAAAATTAGAAATGAGAAAAAAGTTACAGAGGACACTACAGAATACAAAGGATCATAAGAGACCACTACAAGCAAGTATATGCCAATAAAATAGACAAACTAGAAGGAATGGACTAATTCTTAGAAAGGCACAATCTCCCAAAACTGAACCAGGAAGACTTAGAAAATATGAACAAACCAATCATAAGCACTGAAAATGAAAATGATTTTAAAATTCACAATAAACAAAAGTTCAGATTCAGATGGCTTCCCAGGTGAAGTCTATCAAACATTTAGAGAAGAGCTAATGTATATCCTTCTGAAACTATTCCAGAAAACTCCTGAGGAAGGAATATTCCCAGACTCATTCTATGAGGTCACCATCATTCTTGACACCAAAAACAAAGATATCACACAAAAAAGAAAGAAAGAAAACTATAGGCCAATATCACTAAAGAACACAGATGTAAAAATCATCAACAAAATTCTAGAAAACTGAACCCAGCAATACATGAAAAGGATCATACTTCATGATCAAGTGGGGTTTATCCCAGGGAGGCAAGTATTTTTTAATATCTGCAAATCAATCAGTGTGACACACCATATTAACAAATTCAAGAATAAAAACCATATGATCATCTCAATAAACACAGAAAAACTGTCTGACAAAGTTCCACACCCATTTATGATAAAAACTCTCCAGGAAGTGAGCATAAAGGGAACACACCTCAACATAATAAAGGACATATATGACAAACCCACAGTTAATATCATACTCAATGGTGGAAAAGCTGAAAGCATTTTCTCTAAGATCAGGAACAAGACACGGATTCCACTCTTGCCACTTTTATTCAGCATAGTTTTGGAAGTCCTAGCCATGACAATCAGAGAATAAAAATACAAGAAATCCAAATTGGAAAATAAGAAATAAAATTGTCACTGTTTGTAAATTACAGGAAACAGTGTCAGACTTTATTTTTTTGTGCTCCAAAATAACTGCAGATGCTGATTACAGCCATTAAATTAAAAGACGCTTACTCCCTGGAAGGAAAGTTATGACCAACCTAGATAGCATATTCAAAAGCAGAGACATTACTTTACCAACAAAGGTCCATCTAGTCAAGGCTATGGTTTTTCCAGTAGTCATATATAGATGTGAGACTTGGACTGTGAAGAAAGCTGAGTGCTGAAGAATTCATGCTTTTGAACTGTGGTGTTGGAGAAGACTCTTGAGAGTCCCTTGGGCTGCAAGGAGATCCAACTAGTCCATTCTAAAGAAGATCAATCCTGGGTGTTTTTTGGAAGGAATGATGCTAAAGCTGAAACGCCAATACTTTGGCCACCTCATGTGAAGAGTTGACTCATTGGAAAAGACTCTGATGCTGGGAGGGATTGGGGGCAGGAGGAGAAGGGGATGACAGAGGATGAGATGGCTGGATGACATCACTGACTCAATGGACGTGAGTTTGAGTGAACTCCGGGAGTTGGTGCCAGAAGGGAGGTATGGGGTGCTGTGATTCATGGGGTTACAAAGAGTCGGACATGACTGAGCGACTGAACTGAACTGATACATAGAAAGGGGCTTCCCAGGTGGTGCTAGTGGTAATGAACCCACTTGGCAGTGAAGGAGATGTAACAGATGTGGGTTTGATCCCTGCGTCAGGAAGATCTCCTGAAGAAGGGCATGGCAATCCACTCCAGTATCTTTGCCTGGAGAATCCCATAGACTGAGGAGCCTGGTGGGCTATAGTTCATAGGGTCGCAAAGAGTTGAACTAGACTGAAATGACTTGGCACACACACATACACAGAAAATCCTAAGATCCTACCAGAAAACTACTAGACCTCATTAATGACTTTGGTAAAGTTGCAGGATACAAAATAAATACCCAGAAGTCTGTTGGATTTCTATAAACTACCAATGAAAGATCAGAAAGATAAATTAAAAAAACAATCCCATTTACCGTTGCATCAAAAAGAGGAAAATACTTAGGAATAAACTTACCTAATGAAGCAAAAGACCTGTACTCCAAAAACTATGAGATGCTGATGAAAGAAATTGGAGATGACACAAACAGAAAGATATACTATGTTCTTGGGCTGAAGAATCAGTATTGTCAAAATGACTGTACTACCCAATGCAATCTACAGATTCAGTGCAATTCCTATCAAATTATCAATGGCATTTTTCAGAGAACAACAACAAAAAATTCTTAAAATCTGTATGAAGACACAAAAGACCTTGAATAATCAAAGTAATCTTAAGAAAATAGAACTGGAGGAATCAGGTTCCATGACTTCACACTATACAGTAAAGCTACAATCATCAAAACAGTATGGTACTGGCACAAAAACAGAAATATAGATCAATTGAGAAAGGATAGAAAGCCTAGAAATAAACCCATTCACCTATGGCCCATTAAACTACAGCTAAGGAGGCAAGACTACAAAATAGAGAAAAGACAGTCTCTTCAGTAAATGGTGCTGAGATAACTGGACAACTATATATAAAAGAAGAAAGTAGAACATACTTTAACACCATATGCAAAAATAAACTCAAAATAGATTAAAGACCTAAATGTACTACTGAATACTATGAAATTCTAGAGAACAATATAAGCAGAACACTCTGACATAAATCACAGCCTATCTTTTCCCATCCATCTCCTAGAGTAATGGAAATAGAAATAAAAATAAACAAACGGAACCTAATTAAAATCAACAGCTTTTGCACAACAAAGGAAACCATAAACAAAATGAAAAGACAACCCTCAGAATGTGAGAAAATATTTGCAATCAATGTGATTGACAAAATTTACAAATTGCTCATGTAGCTCAATATCAAAAAATAACCCCAAACAACCCAGTCAAAAAAAAATGGGCAGAAGACCTATGGGACCTACATAGACATTTCTCCAGAGAAGTCATACAGATGGCCAACAATTATATGAAAAGATGCTCAATCTCTCTAATTATTACAGAGATGCAAATCAAAACTACAATGAGATACCGCCTCATATCAGTCAGAGTGGATATCATCAAAAAGTCTACAAATAATAAAATCTGGAAAAAAGAGAATTCTTTTATGGAGAAGAGGGAACTCTTCTACACTGTTGCTGGGAATGTAAATTGGTACAGTCACTATGGAGAACAGTATGGAGATGCCTTAGGAAACTAAAAATAGACTGCCAGATGACCCAGCAGTCCTAGTCCTGGGCATATATCCAGAGCAAACTCTAATTCATAATGACGCATAACTCCAGTGTTCATAGCAGCACTACTGTTTAAAATAGCCCAGACATGGAAACAACCTAAATGTCAACGGACAGAAGAATGGATAAAGAACATGCAGTACACATATACAGTGGAATATGTAATTTAAAAGAAGGAAATAATGCTATTTACAGAAATATGAATGGACCTAGGGATTATCATACTAAAAAAAAAAGTCAGACAGAGGAAGACAAATACCATATGGTATCACTTAAAAGCAGAATCTTAAAAAAAAATGATACAAATGAACTTATTTACAAAATAGAAACAGACTCAGGCTTAGTGAATGAATTTAAGGTTACCAGCAGGGATTAGTTGTGGGGAAGGGATAGATTGAGAGTTTGGGATTGACATGTACACACTGCTATATTTAAAATAGAAAACCAATAAGGATCTACTGTATAGCACAGGGAACTCTGCTCAATACTCTCATAAGCTAAATGGGAAGAGAATTTGATAAAGAATAGTATATTCTTTATATATGTATAACTGAATCACTCTACTGTACATGGAAGACTAACACAACATTAACTATACTCCAATATAAAAGAAAAATATAATGTATATGCAAACTATGATTATACCAGTGTTTTTAAAGTTGCATACTTTAAAAAAAATACCAAAGTGATAATAGTAATAGTTGTTTTAAGAAGTGAAATTATGGGTGACAACATGTATTTACTTTAAATTTTTTAAATTTATGAACACATGGTTTTACAAGATAGGCAGATAACACCACCCTTATGGCAGAAAGTGAAGAGGAATTAAAGAGTCCCTTGATGAAGGTAAAAGAGGAGAGTGAAAAACCTGGCTTAAAACTCAGCATTCAAAAATGAATATCATGGCATCTGGTCCCATCTCTTCATGGCAAATAGATGGGGAAACAATGGAAACAGTGACAGACTTTATTTTCTTAGGCTCCAAAATCATGGTGGACGGTGACTGCAGCCATGAAATTAAAAGACACTTGCTCCTTGGAAGAAAAGCTACGACAAACCTACACAGCATATTAAAAAGCAGAGGCATTACTTTGCCTCATAGATCCATCTAGTCAAAGTTATGGTTTTCCCAGTAGTCATGTACAGATGTGAGAGCTAGACAATAAAAAAAGCTGAGTGCTGAAGAATTGATGCTTTCCAACTATGGTGCTGGAGAAGACTCTCTAAGAGTCCCTTAAACAGACAGGAGATCAAACCAGGCAATCCTCAAGGAAATCAACCCTGAATATTCATACCCTGGATGCTGAAGCTCCAATACTTTGGCCACCTGAGGTGAAGAGCTGACTCATTGGAAAAGACCCTGATGTTGAGAAAGATTGAAGGCAGCAGAAGGGGATGACAAAGGATGAGATGGTTGGATGGGATCATCGACTCAATGGACATGAGTCTGAGCAAACTCCAGGAGGTGGTGAAGGACAGGGAAGCCTGGCAAGCTGCCATCCATGGGGTCTCAAATTTTCAGACACAATTGAGTGACTGAACAAAAAAATGTGTGTTTTTTGTTCAGTCATAAAGTTTCAAAGGAATTAGAAAAGAAGGCCAAGGAACAACTAACTTAGAGTATTATCTAGAAGTGGGAAAATCCACCAGGACCAGGAGAAGCAGGAGCAGCCCCAGGCCTGGATCTGGTCAAGTTCTTCAGTCTCCTGGAATTGAGTGGGGTAGACTGATTCCTCCTACTCAGTAATGCTGGGGACCCCTGGAAACAGAGTGTAATCAGGGCATCTGGAACGTAATTTAAAGGAGAGAACTGGGGAGAAACAGAGCTAAGAGGCAAGGGAAGGGGTACTGGCCCACAATGGAATCAGTGCTCCATGGGATTAAGAAAATGGCTAAGTGTAAGCAGAGGAGGCACAGTACCTGGGGAGGGGAGCAGGAGAGAACTGCAGACTGGAAACGGAAAGAGAGCATGTTGAGGATTATGGCTGGGAAAAGTGGCAGGCATGCAGGTGTGGGCTAACGGAGTTTCTCAAATTCTATTGTTTTTCCATGATAAAGCTTTCACAGTTTTTGTAAAATGAAAAAAATAAGAACAATATTATATCGATAACATACGTGCTCAGTCGACTCTTTGCAACCCCATGGGCTGCAGCCCACCAGGCTCCTCTGTCCATGGAATTCTCCAGGTGAGAATACTGGAGTGGGCTGCCATGTCTTCCTCCAGGGGATCTTCCAGACCCAGGGACCGAACTGGTGTCTCCTGCATTTCCGGCATTGGCAGGTGCCTTCTTTGCCACTGCACCACCTGGGAAGCCCCATGATGTCAGTATTTTGGCTTAAATGTCCAATTGTTGTAACTTGGGGAAAACCTTCCTTTGTGTGACCTTTATCTAGGGTGTTCCAGTGTTCTGTTTTTGAACTGTTAGTGGTGGTAGATGAGGGGTTTTCCCCCAATATCTTTACTTGCACAACTAAAAGTTAATACCCTTGTTCCTGTTCCCCATTTTCCCATTGTACTGCTTCATGAAACCTCAAAGGCTGGGGAGCAGGATAAGAGGAGTGGACGTGGAAGTGACAGTTTATGATGAACAGTGTAGGATTCGTGATCTCCGAAGATGATGATTTAACCTGGGGGCCAAAGACCAGGCTTGATCACTCAAGAGATTTTGTATAGCAGAGTTTTATTAAAGTATAAAAAGGGACAGAGAAAGCTTCTGACATAGACATCAGAAGGGGGACAGAGAATGCCCCCCTTGCTAGTGTTAGCAAAAGAGTTATGTACTTTTTCAATTAGTTATTACAGTAAATTAAAAGACTGTCTCAAGGATCTTACTAGACCCACTCCCATAATTTGCATTTTAAAATAACAGGATTAGCCAGAAGGTTTTCAGGAAGGAGAAACTGTCCTCAAGTAGGATACATTGTTGTTATATAATCCTTAGTACAGAATTTAAAATGAGTTGCTTGTTGTGTAAACATCATATCCAGGCTTAAAGAGAGAAATGTTTTATGTGACTAAGACTAAGCAAAGTAGAGGGAAAAAAAGATATTTGTCTTTTCCTCCTCCTTGACAATTCCAGACCCCTTTCTCCTCCTTGAGAATTCCAGACCCCTTTCTCCTCCTAAAGGACCCCAGACTTCTTAACAACCTGCCTAGGAACTGACTCTCTCAGAAGCCCAGCTCTCTAAATGGAGCATCACATGGGTGTAGGTAGGGGCCCAGGGCCTGGAGATTCCATTACTCTTGATGAAAAAAAGATGGGACAGATGCAGAAACTACCTTTAATTCTCCTAATCCAAGAGTCTAAAGGATGAACTAGAGATTATCATTCTAAGAGCAGTCAGAAAGAGAAAGATAAATACCATATGATAATCACTTTTATGTGGAATATAAAATAGGACACAAATGAACCTATCTATGAAACAGAAACAGAATCACAGACACAGAGAACAGGCTGAAAGTTGCCAAGGAGGGAGGGAGGGAATGGAGTGAGATGACGGGGTTAGCAGATGTAAGCTTTTATTATAGAATGGATAAACAAGGTACTACTGTATAGCATAGAAAACTATATTCAATATCTGAAGATAAATCAAAATGGAAAAGAATATTTAAAGAATGTATATATAACAGAATCACTTTACCATATAGCAGAGATAAACACAACATTGTAAATCAACTATACTTCAATTTTAAAAATTAAAAAATAGAGTCAAAATGTACAGAAATGAGCTGATTAGTTATCACTTTAGCCTCACATATTTGAGGAGATGTAGTTTCTTAATAGTAATTTTATGTCATGTAGTAAGTTTCAAACTGGTTTACTCCTTCCTCTCTATTTCATCATGTTTAGCTGTGATTTCAAAGCCTTTCTAGGCTAAGCCTGGGGTTCATTTTGAACCCTGAGTGCTTGACTGCTACAGAATCCCAGTCAAAAGTAGTTGAGTAACCTGGTGAATGGAGAAGGCAATGGCAACCCACTCCAGTACTCTTGCCTGGAAAATCCCATGGACGGAGGAGCCTGGTGGGCTGAAGTCCATGGGGTCGCTACTGAGTGACTTCACTTTGACGCACTGGAGAAGGAAATGGCAACCCACTCCAGTGTTCTTGCCTGGAGAATCCCAGGGACAGCAGAGCCTGGTGAGCTGCCGTCTATGGCGTCGCACAGAGTCAGACATGACTGAAGCGACTTAGCAGCGGCGGCAGTAACCTGGTGAGTGGGTAATGGCTGCCAGAGACTGATTTAGTTTTTCTCCCATATTCCTGTTACTGCCTTTGAAAGAACATTCTTATATTCCTTAAACTGGTGGAAGACTGTTATTCGGAAAATTTGTTCAAGTCAGATGCATAAAATATTAAGAACATAGTGCTAAAAAAACTAATGGGCTGAAGGGTGGAGGCTGGGTGGCAACAGAAAGTATGCATTTATTTGAACGTTGAAATGGTCCTTGACCTCCTATATGACTCTTAGCAATGCCAACCAGCTATCTCAGGCAAGATCATCCACTCATTACCACCCATGAATGACACTGAGTAGGGAGCTGCTAAGTCACATCAGTCGTGTCCGACTCTGTGCAACCCCATAGATGGCAGCCCACCAGGCTCACCCGTCCCTGGGATTCTCCAGGCAAGAACACTGGAGTGGGTTGCCATTTCCTTCTCCAATGCATGAAAGTGAAAAGTGAAAGTGAAGTCGCTCAGTGGTGTCCAACCCTCATGGACTGCAGCCTACCAGGCTCCTCCATCCATGGGAGTTTCCAGGCAAGAGTACTGGAGTGGGTTGCCAGTGCCTTCTCCGGAGTAGAGAGCACCTCCAGCTATATTTAATGAGTGTGGAAGGCAGTTAGGTCTTCCCAGGTGGTAAAGAACTCGCCTGCCAATGCAGGAGATATAAGAGATTTAGTTGATCCCTGGGTCGGGAAGATGCCCTAGAGGAGAGCTTGGCAACCTGCTCCAGTATTCTTGCCTGGACAATCCCATAGACAGAGGAGTCTGGTGGGCTTTGGTCCATAGGGTCGCAGAGTCGGACATGACTGAAGCCACTTAATACGCAGCAGTTAATTATCTCACTTGGTCCTTTATGAGGGATGGAAAACATTAGCAGAATGGGGCCCATGTCCCTCCCTTCCCCCTAGCAGTTTCATGATCAAGATTAGATTTATTGGGGTGATTAAAAATATTTACTGAGGGCCTACTAAGAGCACAAACTTCTAGACATTCAAGAAAATATAATCATACCCATTTTCTAGGAATTTACTAAGAAAAAAATGGAGGTATTTATATTAACTAGTAAAAAAAAAAAAAATCACAAGTGCCATGAAGAGCATGAACGAGTGATTAATCACCAAATGAGTGACACAGCCCATAAATGCAGACTTTACATGATACACATCCCATTCAAAACATAGCTTCAGAACTTACGGTTACCATCGGGGAGGGTTGAGGGGAAGAGATAGTTAGGGAGTTTGAGATCAATGTGTACACACTGCTATATTTAAAATGGATAACCAACAACGACCTACTGTGTAGCACCTGGAACTCTGCTCAATGTTATGTGGCAGCCTGGATGGGAGAGGCATTTGGAGGAGAATGGATACATGGATGTGTATGGCTGAATCACTTTGCTGTGCACCTGTAAGGTCACAGCATTGTTAATCAGCTATACTCCAATATAAAATACAAAATTAAGAATAAACAAAAAGCATAGGTTCAATTACCCTGTTTCTCCTGCTGTTGGGTTTGATTTATTTTCATGAAAACACTGGAATTAAGCTTGTCTGGGGCTGATGATCCTGATCTGTGTTGTGTTTCCTTATTCCTAGACAAAGGTAATCAGCCTGATGACATGAATCTGACATGTTCGATGTGAGGCAGTGATACATCCAAGTGTGGTCCTGGGGACAAAGAAAATAACAAAACTGTTTCTAGCTTGTAGGAGTCTCTACCCTGATGGGAAGGAAGAGAAATATACCAATACTTAAACACAGGGTGATCCTGCTATTGGACAAATAACTACCAACACACTCTAAAATTCTCCTTGATCCAGAAATTGAACTTCTAAAAGTTTAAGAAAATGCCCTTATCATAAATATACACAAATATTTATAGTATATAATTATACTGTATTTATAATAATATTTATAATATATATTTATCAGTATAATCATACTGATCATAATAAAAAACTATAATCATAAACAACACTGATCATAAGAAAAAATACTGAGATATTCAATGAATAACACTGATCATAATAAAGAATCGGAGATATTCTAAATGGCTAACAGTACGGAATAGCTTTAATAAAATATGTATACACTAATTCTCTGCAGCTATTAAAATTATGTATGCATATTTTTGACATGGTAATATATTTGCAGCACTGCTAACTCAAAAACTTTATCATAGAAAAAAATTTAAGTATAATACTCTATATAAACCCATTATCAAATAATTATTTATATATAAAACACTTAGAAATGTAGTCTAGGTATATGCCCAAAAGTTAATATTGACTAAATCTTGGTAGAAGAATTTTAGGTTTGGGTTTTTCTTTTTTCTTATATGTATTTTCAATTTATCTATGGTTAATTTACTTCTATAAAACACAACTAGCTAAAATGATGAATAAAAAATAAGGGATGATAAGGATCATAAAAGAATCATGAGGAGGCTGTTATGGTAGTGTTCAGGCATTTAGCTTAGAGTGAGGGGTTCTGGGGTAAAGTGGAACAGAAGAGAACACAGAGTTGGGCTCTCCCTTATTCAAAGACTTGAAAAACCACCAAGGCTGACATGGCAGGGAAAAGACATTCCAGGGAGAGAAACTTACACAAGCAGAGACCTGGGAGCAAGCAAGAGTGTTCAGGGGATGGTGAGTGGGCTCTGATTGTAGGAGCATCTGGAAACTGAGCGTAGAGAAATGGAGCTAAAGAGGTGGGCAAGGACAAAGTCACAAAAAGCATGGTTTGCCATGCCAGGCATCTTGGACTTTTTTCTAGAGGTTTAAAGGAGCCTCTAACAGATTTTAAGCAGGACAAAAGCATGTTCAGACCTATGTTTTAGAAAAATTGTTGTGCCAGTTTACAGGGTTGAGGAGAACAGACTGGGAGAAGCAAAGAATGGAGGAGGCAGAAAGACCAGCTAGGGATTCCTATTGGGGTTTTCAGTAAGGGCAATCTGACTAAAGCCAGAAAAGTGGAGAAACAGGAAGGACAAAAGTCTGTCTGTAACAGAAATAATAGGATGCATCTGGGAGAGAAATAGTTGGCCTATAGGGTAGGTAACCTGTAGGGAAGCTGACCTATAAGATAGGCTTCCCAAGTGGCTCAGACAGTAAAGAATCTGCCTGCAATGTGGGAGACCCAGGTTCAATCCCTGGGTTAGGAAGATGCCCTGGAGAAGGGAAAGGCAATCCACTCCAATATTCTTGCCTGGAGAATTCCATGGACAGAGGAGCCTGGCGGGCCACAGTCTATGGGGTCACAAAGAGATGGACTTGACTGAGCCCCTGACACATACACACATAGGGTAGGTGAAGATGTTTTTGAAGATAGGAGGGGATTCAGAGGGTAGATAAAGAGGGGGATGTCTCTTCATTTCAGACTCTTGATGATGACTTGAACAGTTTTGTTTTTTTAAAGAGATGTAGTAAGAATTTATAGAACTCACTACTAGTGGTCCTGTTTTATCCATGTAGCAGAAGGAGAATTATTTGCTGAGAGAAAGGACATCACTAAACACTTATATGTGTGTTACTTAACACATGTAAGAATTATCAGGTAGTGGAGGGCCCACTGAGATTAGAAATCATGATTTTGTGATGGCATCAATTGGTGTAATTTTATAACTTTCTCCAGGAGTACTTAGTGCTCAAGGCCTAACTCCCAGGAGGGCAGATGAAAGTTGCCTTCATATTAGTTCATCATAGTTGAACTATGGGGTAAAGTGGGGCATGAAAGACCAAAGATACACAAAAAGCAATGGATCAACTAGGGTGGGTCAGACAGGGAAAGGAGTGAAACTTGTGAGGGTCTAACAGACTTGGAGGAATGTGACTAGAAGTTTGGATAAAGCCAAAGAAGAGATGTTGGAAGGAGTGAGAGCTGGAAGAAGTGTTGGGTCAAGAGTAGGGTATTGGGGATTATTTCAGAGAAGTTCTGTGGGATCAGCAGTCCATACGGTACAGTGGAAGTGAGTGGTTGATGTTAAAGGAAAGTGAAAGTAAAAATACAGCACAGAATATAATCCTAATGTTTATGTAGATTGGTCTGATGGTCATTGATGCATTCTTCTTTGGAATATTTTAACTGTTCTATTATTTGTAGGTTAATATAAATTTCTACCCCCAATATACTATTGCTTATGTCTTTGTGTTGTGAAGTGTTAGTCACTCAGTCTTGTCTGACTCTTTGCAACTCATTGACTGTAGGCTCCTCTCTCCATGGAATTCTCCAGGCAAGAATACTGGAGTGAGTTGCCATTTACTATTCCAGCTCATGTCTTTAGAGATGTTTTATTTTCCATTAGTCAAAGCACTGAATTAATCCTCCTGTTCTATAGACTCAATTTCTGCAGGGTGGGGGTGAGGGGGGCCTCCCAGATGGCTCATGGTAAAGAATCCGCCTGCCAGTGCAGGAGATATAAGAGATGTGGGTTCCATTCCTGATTCAGAAAGATCCCCTGGAGGAGGAAATGGCAACCCACTCCAGTACTCTTGCTCAGAGAATCCAATGGGCAGAGAAGCCTGGTGGGCTACAATCCATAGGGTCACAAAGAGTTGGACATAACTAAAGAAACTTAGCAGGCAAGCTCAAGCAAGGGGGTGACGAGGGGATGAGGTGGAGTCTCCTAGTTCACTCACTGACCCACACTGTAAAGTAGCCTTCTCCAGACTTTAACCTACATTTGGGAGGTTTCAGTGTTATACCTCGATTGATTCATCACAAGAAGCTTTGGACTCCAAGATCCCTGTTTGATATTACTCAAAAATTCTTCTTCAGTAGAAAGGAGCCAAGTTTTCCAACATTTCTATCTCCAAGGAACTGACAGTGAATTAAATGAACATTTATTGAATCAAACCCATGGAGATGCAACCTCAGAGATATTGTTCTTCATGAACTTGTCCTAAATGAGCCCCTTCATCCATATTTTTAGCTTCTAGGTGGCAATTTGGATGTTCCCTGTACCATCTTTTCTTGAGCTATTCTTCATGCTCCAGCACTTTTTCACTGACTAGTCATCACTTCAAATATGACTCCCCCAAATGCTGATATTCTACTAGAAATAGCAACAAAAAGATGAAAATGTTTGTTTCCTTATTTTAAAACAAATGAAAAAAAGAGACATCATTTTAGTGCCTTGGGAACACCATCAGATATATTGATTCCAACAACATCTGGTCAACCACACATATGCATTAAAACCAGGTGGTGGGGACTTCCCTGGTGGTTCAGTGGTTAAGAGTCCACCTGCCAATGAAGGAGACATGGGTTTGATCCCTGATTTGGGAAGATTCCACATGCCTCAAGGTAGTTAAGCCTGTGCATCACAACTACTGAGTCCATGCTTTAGGGCCTGTGCTATGCAACAAGAGAAGCCACCAAAATGAGAAGCTCGTGTGCTGCAACTAAAGAGTAGCCCTGCTTGCCACAACTGGAGAAAGCCCGAGTGTAGCAATGAAGACCCAGCACAGTCAAAATTAAATAAAATGAATAAAATAAAATAAACTGCTTTTTTTAAAAAAAACAAAACAGGTTGTGGGGCCCATCAGGCTTGAGTGGATCCTGAGTAGCAAAGATGGCCACAAAAGGCCTCAAAGACTGGACTTTACATTAAGCTACTTTCCTATTTTCTGCTATGAGTGGTGTCCAGGTCATCTGTGTCACATTTGGAATTACGAGCTTAAATGCTGAGATCATTTTTCCCCCCATGGAACTACAGTCATAAATCATGGTATTAATCAGACAAAGCAGTGGCTGGAAAGAATTAAAGACTCCTATTTTCCTTATCAATTACAACCAGAGCACACTCCCTGAGTCTGTTCAGAAGACAGACTCTGAAAAGAAAGCCCCGTCATTACTTTGACCTGTTTCCTGGCCTTAGTGACTTATTATCCATTCATTTACCAATTATTAGGAGCCTAATACATGTTCATAAATGTGCATATTAATACAAACAATTTCAGGATGTTTTAATAACAAAAAATGTTAGCTTAAAAGCAATTAATTACCCCTAGTGGCTGCTAAAATACAAACTAATATAAATTGAATGCTTTCTACAGCCTGGACACTGTGCCAAGCATGTTTCATCACCATTATCCGTATGAGAAAATAAAGCACAGAAGAGCGAAATTATTTACTCAAAGTCTCAAAACCAATACACAACAAAGCTTGAGTTTTTAACCAAGATAGTTTCCATGTTCTCGACTCTAAAGTTTAATTGCTTTTTCCCTCTAAAGAGCAGACAGGAAGAGGTTTCTTGTTCAACAAGACATTCCTCTCTGCACTTTATTGCAACAGATTGAGCTGTGAAAAAAACTGGTAAACTCTCACACTTTAGCTGTCTCCTGATTTGGTGGACATTGCTGAACTAGTATCCATTTTTTCCTTCTTCCTTGAGGGCTAGAACTTGTTTGTCTTAGCTGAACTCATGGCAAAGACTTTTTCCAGCCTTCTTTTCAACCAGGAGTGGCCATGTGACTAAATTCAGGCCAATGGGATATGATCATAAATGATGTATGCAAATTCTGAGGCAACTCTAATGTAAAGACAAGCTGTTGAAACATGTATATTACCCTATGTGAAATAGATCATCAGTCCAGGTTTGATGCATGAGACAGGGCGCTCAGGGATGGTGCACTGGGACGACCCTGAGGGATGGGATGGGGAGGGAGGTGGGAGGGGGCTTCAGGATGGAGGACAAATATTCACCCATGGCTGATTCATGTCAATGTATGGCAAAACCCACTACAATATTGTAAAGTAATTAGCCTCCAATTAAGATAAATAAATAAAATAAATAAATACAAGCTGTTTGCCCTGGTCCACAGCCTTTCCTCCTTACTGCCAGTTGGAAATGGGATGAACTACAGCAGGGGCCTTGGGCCTGGAGATGGAAACCACACACTGAGAGCAAAGATTACTAGCCATGGAGTAGAGCCATTTACCCATCCGTGAACATTTGGATTATTATGTGGGGAGAAAGGGGAAAAAAAATCAAACTTAATCCACAGAATTTAAGCAGCTTAGACTAAACCCTAACTAACACATGTAGAATTTAAATTAGAGAATTGATGAAAGTGTGTCAGTAAAATTAAATTGTGTTTGCCAAGGGCTTCTTGTTGGATTTTTATACTGCAGCAAGCAGCCATAGGTAGAATGGGATAAATCAAAGCAGATGCTTAGCATATTTTTACATATACAGGAAAGATTATTTTCAATGAGTCTCTTTAAGTGTGTGTGCATGGGCTGAAAATACTTTAACTCCAGGAATATATGATGCCTTAAAAATACTTTTGAAGATTACATTCTCCCCTCAAAATCTAGGCTGATTTAATTCATACCTCAAACCATCTAGACCAAACATATAGTTAAAAGTGACGGCAAAGCAGATATTTCTATGTGAATTTGACTTGATATTGAATTTTTGTCACTTAGTCAAGAAGATGTTATCTAAAACATTCTTTTAAAGTAGACACAAAAAATTTAACAAGTTTATGTAGTGTATTTTCTGTTTGGAGAGAAATAACAAACTAGAAACCAATCTCCATTCCCAACTGGAGGATGCCTCCACTGTGGGTAGTATTGGTAGGAGGCAGTGCTCGATTTTCCATCATATAAGCCAACAGTGGTAGACCTTATTTCTTTATGCTCCCCAGCAGAAAGAGGCCTGGATAGATCACCTCAGGATTTTGAGTCTTGCTCTAGTGATGTAAAGACAAAGGATCAATTTAGAATTCAGTTCAGGCTTCCTCTCAAGTGGCCCAATTTACTCATCACATCCCAGGCCCCAACCCGTCCCTGTGTTCTCTAACTTCCCAGCACTGATAAACAATGTTTTAAATCTCTTTCCTGAACATTCCTTTAACTCCCTGTCTTAACTGAAAAATGACACCTCTGAGATCATCTCCCTTCTAAGTTGCAGCTCTCTCAAGCGGAGACTGTTTTCTCTTATACCCCATGGACTTCAAGACAATGAGTTGGCTTATGAGTTCTCCATAGTCCTTCACAATTTAGTTCAGGAGCCCAACCACAACCTTTTACAAACCCTCCAAGGTCACAAATCACTTCTTTGTTGCCAAACCTGTGGATATTTCTTTGTCTTCACTTTACCTGATCTCTCCCAGCAGGCAAAATACAGTTGACCATGACACTTAAAGCAGGAGCATCTAAATTAAAAATAAACTTGGACTTTATCAAAATTAAAAACTTTATGCTTCAAAGGGCATCACTAAGAAAGTGAAAAGACAGCCCACAGAATGAGAGAAAATATTTGCAAATCATATGTTTGGTAAGGGACTTGTATCCAGAATATATAAAGAATTCTTACAACTCAATTATGAGAGACAGATACTCCAATTAAAAATCTAGCAAAGGGGATGTCCCTGATGGTGCACTGGTTAAGACTTTGCCTTTCAGTACAAGGAGTGGTTCCAAATCAGGAAAGGAGTATGTCAAGGCTGTATATTGTCACCCTGCTTATTTAACTAATATGCAGAGTACATCATGAGAAATGCTGGACTGGAAGAAGCACAAGCTGGAATCAAGATTGCTGGGACAAATATCAATAACCTCAGAAATGCAGATGACACCACCCTTATGGCAGAAAGCAAAGAAGAACTAAAGAGCCTCTTGATGAAAGTGAAAGGGGAGAGTGAAAAAGTTGGCTTAAAACTCAACATTCAGAAAACTAAGATCATGGCATCCGGTCCCATCACTTCATGGGAAATAGATGGGGAAACAGTGGCAGACTTTATTTTCTTGGGCTCCAAAATCACTGCAAATGGTGACTGCAGCCATGAAATTAAAAGATGCTTACTCTTTGCAAGGAAAGCTATGACCAACCTAGACAGCATATTAAAAAGCAGAGACATTACTTTGCCGACATAGGTCCATCTAGTCAAAGCTATGGTTTTCTCAGTAGTCATGTATGGATGTGAGAATTGGACTATAAAGAAAGCTGAGTGCCGAAGAATTGATGCTTTTGAACTGTGGTGTTGGAGAAGACTCTTGAGAGTCCCTTGGACAGCAAGGAGATCCAACCCATCCATCCTAAAGGAAATTAGCCCTGAATATTCATTGGAAGGACTGATGCTGAAGCTGAAACTGTAATACTCTGGCCATCTCATGTGAAGAACTGACTCATTGGAAAAGACCCTGATGCTGGTAAAGATTGAAGGTGGGAGGAGAAGGGGACGACAGAGGGTGAGATGGTTGGATGGTATCCCTGACTCAATGGACATGAGTTTGAGTAAGCTCTGGGAGTTGGTGATGGACAGGCAAGCTTGGCGTGCTGCAGAGAGTCGGACACGACTGAGTGACTGAACTGAACTAAACGAGGAGTGTGGGTTCTATCCCTGATCAGGAAGGTAAGATCCCACATGCCTCTTGGCCAAAAAAAACACAAAACATAAAAAGAAGCAGTATTGTAACAAATTCAATAAAGACTTAAAAAAATATGTAGCACAGGATTTCTCCAAAGAAAACTGACAAATGACCAATTAGCACATGAAAAGATACCCAACATACATAATCCTCAGAGAAATGCAAATCAAACCTTCACATAGACTAGAAAAGCCATAATCAAAATGATGGACAATAACAAATGCTGATGAGGATGTGGAGAAATTTGGGCCCTCATTCATTTCTGCTGGAGAGAGTAAAATACTATAAATATAAAATAGTGAAACCATTTTGGAAAACAATCTAGCCATTCCTCAAAGAGTTAAACTAGAGCTACTGTATGACTTAGCAATTCCACTTCCAAATATATGCAAGAGGTCTGAAGACATATATGCATACAAAAACTTCTATATTAATGATCCTAGCAGCATTATTCATAATAACCAAAAAGTCAAACAACTCAAATGTTCATCAACTGATGAATAACAGATAAACAAAATGTGCTATATTTACATGATAAAATATTATTTGGCAATAAACAAGAATAAGGTATTGATAATGCTACACAACTTGATGAATCTTGAAAACATATGTGCATGAAGCTAATCACAAATGGCAACATATTTTATGATTCCACTGACATAGAATATCCAGATTAGGCCCATTCAGGTTTTAAGGGGACCAAAATATTCTGGAATTAGTGGTAATAGATGGTTAGGGTTTCCCAGGAGGCTCAGTGGCAAAGAATCTGCCCGCCTATAGGAGACACGAGTTTGATCCTCAGGTTGGAAAGATCCCCTAGAGAAGGAAATGGCAACCCATTCCAGGATCCTTACCTGGGAAATCCCATGGACAGAGGAGTCTGGTGGGGTCCATGGGCTTGCAAATGAGTCGGACAGAACTTAGTGACTAAAATAACAAACAATAGATGCTTAAGTCACTGAGCTGTATACTTTAAAAGTGTAAACTTCATGGTATGTGAATTATTTCTCAATAAAGTTGTTGCTTAAAAGACCCTCAGTTGACCACACCAGCCCTCTTGAAGTACTCTGGCTCCCAGAATACCACACCCTCCTAGTTTTCTCTGTGAAGCTCCTTTTTCTCAGTTTCCTTTTCATTCCTTTCACCCTCTGCCAGGCCCTCTAGAATGAGTTTTCAAGCTTATCATAAGTTCTCTTCTCTCTCCTTCCTCTCCCCCTAGAAAATCCTCTCCCCATCCCCATGGTTTCATGCAGTGCTGTTAGGCTAACATCATTCCTTCTCCAATTTCACAACTGCTTGATCAAATAGCTTACTTGAAATCTCTTCTTGAATATCTTAGAAGCATCTTAGGTTTAGTTTCACCCCAAAACTGAACCCTTAAGTACACAAAGTACACACACTATATTGGGAGCAAAACTATAGCTTAGGAGAGCTGCTAGGAGTTCGAGTGGATGATCATTTGAGGGAGGAAATAAAGGGATGCTCCATAGAAATGGGCAAGCTGTAGACAGGAGGCATTCCAAAGTCGATTTGTGCCCTTGAAATCCTTAACTTGTACCTGGGATGAGTGATGCATTGAGAGTATATGTGAATCCAGATAACATGCAGCCATCACCACTCTGTGTCCATAAAGCATACAGTAAAGACACAATCCCTCCTACCCACAGGAAAGAGACAAAGAAATGTGCAGAAAGTCTTATGGCAAACAAAATCAGAATGGTCCGAGTCCAACATTTGTCTGCAAGCAAGGTCTTGTGACCTAACTGTGTGCTATAACTTGAGTGTCCAGGAAACAACCTCTGAGAAAGAGATTTTGGTACAGGATTTTATTGAGGAACTCAGGAACACAGTAATAAGGAGTAAGGAAAGCAAGATGAGACAGAGGGAGAAGTTGAACGAAGATGCTCCTGCCAAAGACCCTGACCTAATCCCACTGGGAACTCTGGAGCAGAGGTTATGTAACAGAGAGAGGCATTTCCCTTTGACCAAGTGCAGTTCCTGGGGAAAGGGAGAGGACACATCTGTGAGTCAACTCTCCCCAACTCCTAGGGCTGGGGAAAGGAACAGCTCGGTCCTGAAAAGGGTTCAAATTGGGTATGACAGGACCACTACTCTGCCTGTTTACTTGTCTCACTGCCGTTAATATACCCTGTCATCAGCCACCACAACAAAGAAAGCACTTCAAGCCTCAGAATTCTTTGATGTGCAGTGATTTATTGACTGGATAAAAGAGAAAGGGGCTTCATTTACTCCCTTGGTTTTGGAGCTAGAAGGGAATTGTTTAGATTTCCACCAACTGATTTTGGAAAATTGTTTTCTGGTTAGGCGGCCATAAACAGGTTGAGAGGTATGGAACCACAGACTATACCGAGAGATAAATTGTAAGGTCTGTGCAGGGCTGCTTGAAAGGGCCTCCACTGAAAAGGGTTAACATTTCATAGGCAATGGATGAAATGCTCTACCCAGGAAGAGAAATGACAGCAGATGGTGAGGTCAGCTTGTTAGCTATATTTATCTAATTAAAGGCTTTATACACATTGTCAGGTAAAAATCAGCTGTCAAAAAGTCCACCTGGTCATAATGGATCCTCATTAATAAGTCTGTTCTAGCCACTACTGCCAAATCTTTGTTATGATCACATAATCTCAATTAATTAAGAAAACAACTCAAATAACAGAGCTTGGCATTACGTCCCCCCAACAGGAGTGAAGTGATGCCTGACAGCAGGGAGGGGGATGGGAATGGGATGGAAAATGCTTGTCAAATAGATATATTTTGATTCTACAGTCAGGTACCATTATAAATCAGAGAGCTATGGTTAAACTTCTCTGTTGGGACTGAATTTGATTTTGATATGCATTGTGGGTACAGCAAAATATTGATGAAAACAAATGAGTCTGGAATTTCTATTTGCCCTTTGAAACCAAATTCAGTTTGGGGCATTGTCTTGACCTTTATTTTAGATAACTTCACCTAAAATATCAATTTGCATTAAATCTATTGAGTAAAATTAGCCTTACTTGCTAAGAGAGAAAGCTTGATATCTGGTCTCTCTTCAGAGAAGCAAGGAAGACTGATTAAGAATTTTCATTTGAAAGGAATTCCAAGAGCCAAAGGAATGCATTTCATCAGTTCTGGTGAAATTCAACCCTTTGGTATGGCTTGTCTACCCTCTTACATGCATTTCAAAAGTAATTTATTAGTGCAATAGAGCAAAACCAGAACATATGCATTTTTTCCCTGTTCATTCTGCCAATGCTGTGGACTTTATAGTTGCTTATATAACACATACCCTAATATTTTAAATACATATTGGTATATTTTTTTAATTATGTCTATTACAATGTCCATTTTTTCAGGAGTACACCAACAAATTTTTTCTTAAAAACTAGGCAGTTGTGACAAAGTGGAGAGACATTAATACAAACTAACGTGGGAGTTGCACCTATCCATTAATCCATTAATACACCATCCACCAGAATTTTCAGACATCAGGAACTAAAAAGAAGAAAGAAACAGGAGATCATATAAGGGTAATATGCCTAGAAACATGATCCAGTTTCTAAGATGGGCAAAACTTCCTTTGAAGTCAAATACAGTTCTACTTACCTAAGAAGTAAAGTATTTAGTTCCCAAATAATATTATATGAAATAATGTTAGCTTAAATTATCTCTCAGCAAGCAGGAAGTAGATACGCCTATAATTGGCTTTGTCATATAAAAAGAAAATCACATCAACTCAGACCTTCGAGCTCTGTAGATTATATTTTCTTGTAAAGCAAATTTCTCAGCCTCTGGGCCTGTTTTAACCCCATTGGGATAGTCTGATATTCCCAATGAAAATTTCACTAAGAAGTGATGGATGACTTTAAGTAAAATATTGAAGTTTATCTAATACTTTCCAAAAATGACTTCAAAAATATAATATACTCAACAATTATTCTTCTTGCTTTTAAACTATATTTTTTTGGTCATTATGTGGGAACAAACTTGAAACATTCAAGGAAGTAGCTTAGCTCTATCATATTTAACCAAAAATTAATGTTGTATATTAGGAACTGCATATTGAACTGTTGACTTTTTCTTTTCTATAAGTGGGATATTTAGGAGAAAATTAAAATAGATCTCTGACATTACTGAGTTTAAAAATCACAAACTTGACTTGTTAATAGTGACCTTGGAAGCCTGTGATATTATAAATTGGAGCTTTGCTAGACAGTTTTTTTCCATTGAAGTGTAGTTGATTACAATGTTGTGCTAACTTTTGCTGTACAGCAAAGTGATTCAATTATATATATATACACATTCTTTTTCATATTCTTTTCCATTATAGTTTAGCACAGGATATTGAATATGGTTTTCTATGCTATACAGTAGGAACTTGTTTATCCAACCTATGTATATACTTCCCCCAGTGACTCAGTGATAAAGAATCTGCCTGCAATGCAGGAGCCACAGGTGATGTGGGTTCAATCCTTAGATCTGGAAAATCCCCTGGAGAAGGGTATGGTAACCCACTCCAGTATTATTACCTGGAGAATCCCATGGACAGAGAGCGGGCTATAGTCCATAGGGCTGCAAAGAGCTGGACATGACTGAAGTGACTTAGCACATACACACCAACACACACATGTATATACTAGTTTGTATCTGCTAACTCCAAGCTCCTAATCCAACCCTCCCCACCTTGGCAACCATAAGTCTTCTCTATGACTGAGACACAAATTTGAATTCCATAAATTTCCAGTTATGTAGCTAATATATGAGCCTAGTTCACTCCATACAGAATCCCTATCTCAGATCAACTTTTTTGTTGTCTATAAAATTGTAATTATATCCTATATAGTTAATCTAAATTTAACATTTATTTAGCAGTTACTATGTATCAAGTACTGTGATAAAACCTATCATTTAGGTATCTGCTCTGTTCATTAACTGCTGTATTCTCTGAGATCTAACTTCTATCTATAGAGACAAACCCCAGACCACATATATACCACACACTGATGAGCATCCAGAGCAGGTATGGACACCTGACCAAGCTCAGCCAATCAAAACCCTTTGTCAAGGAAGCAACAATATACAATGGATTAAAGACAATCTCTTCAACAAGTGGTGCTGGGAAATCTGGTCAACCACTTGTAAAAGAATGAAACTAGAACACTTTCTAACACCATACACAAAAATAAACTCAAAATGGATTAAAGATCTCAACGTAAGACCAGAAACTATAAAACTCCTGGAGGAGAACATAGGCAAAACACTCTCTGACATACATCACAGCAGGATCCTCTATGA
>NW_011495076.1:7010619-7010928 GCF_000754665.1 Bison bison bison | reverse complement strand
TGGGCCAAAGAACTAAACAGACATTTCTCCAAAAAAGACATACAGATGGCTAACACACACATGAAAAGATGCTCAACATCACTCATTATCAGAGAAATGCAAATCAAAACCACTATGAGGTACCATTTCACACCAGTCAGAATGGCTGTGATCCAAAAGTCTACAAATAATAAATGCTGGAGAGGGTGTGGAGAAAGGGGAACCCTCTTACACTGTTGGTGGGAATGCAAACTAGTTCAGGCACTATGGAGAACAGTGTGGAGATGCCTTAAAAAACTGGAAATAGAACTGCCTTATGATCCAGCAATC
>NW_011495076.1:7007217-7010519 GCF_000754665.1 Bison bison bison | reverse complement strand
CTTGGGGCTGGTGCACTGGGACGACCCAGAGGGATGGTATGGGGAGGGAGGAGGGAGGAGAGTTCAGGATGGGGAACACATGTATGCCTATGGCAGATTCATTTTGATGTTTGGCAAAACTAATACAATTATGTAAAGTTTAAAAATAAAATAAAATTTAAAAAAAAAAAAGAAAAAAAAAAGCCCTTGGTCAGAAGTTTAGAAATCTGGGCATGGCTTTAAGCCTGCATATAGACCTTTGAGGCAGCACTGTATGTGGAAAGGCCAAGATAACTCATCTGCAGACAGAAGCATGAAGCTGGTGGGCTGATTACAGGTATAAAAGGATCATGTGGCCACAGAGATTGAGATATACAGCGAGACATACAAAGCCGTGGAGAGAAAGAGAATGGCTGCTGATGGCTGTCCCAGTCTGGATTCCCTCAGACTTGACTACACTCCCTGCCTTGGATTTTGTGAGACAGCTCTGCTATAATTTAAGAGAAATTCTACATGGTTCCTATGCTGGTTTGCAATGATTTTTATTTTTTTGATTCACAGACACAAGAGCCCAGTTCTCTAAGCAGGAGGTTACATGGCCCCAACTGCAGAGGCCAGAAAGCCAGAGTGTCAGAGCACTGTGTCAATGTGCATAGAGGTCTCTAAAGAAGGTTTCGACATTCTTTCCAAAGTTCTGAGTCACAGCTAATATTCATGACATAGTAGAGAATGAATAGAGGGAGTCCTTGTTGAAACTTCAGTGCTTAACACAGAATAATTTGTTAATGTAATTGATAAGTGTTGTCACTGAGTCAATGAGTTTCAGACCAGGAAGGGACTTTCCTATGATTTTCCTAGCAGATGGCCACACAGCTGCTACTTGGCTCATCTCACCCCCTCATGAAACATTGTATTCTCTTATTGAGAAGTTTTGGGGCACTTCTCTGGATGGAATGATGCTAAAGATGAAACTCCAGTACTTTGGCCACCTCATGTGAAGAGTTGACTCATTGGAAAAGACCCTGATGCTGGGAGGGATTGGGGGCAGGAGGAAAAGGGGACGACAGAGGATAAGATGGCTGGATGGCATCACCGACTCGACGGACATGAGTCTGAGTGAACTCCGGGAGTTGGTGATGGACAGGGAGGCCTGGTGTGCTGCGATTCATGGGGTTGCAAAGAGTGGGACACGACTGAGCAACTGAACTGAAGGCTTTCTTGCTGAATCTTAGCCCACTGATTCTTTAGGAAACAAGTGTCTCTGTGCCCAAAGACAACTCTTCATGTGTTTAAATACATCTTAGTCTGGTTGGTGCCAGATTATACATTCCTCCAAACATTCTGTGGGCGATGGATCCAGGACCCCTTAATACTCTGAGATAAGCTCTAGCAGTTATCTCCTCCACAGTGTGCTCAGAACCAAAGTGAGGTTCCTGTAAGCTCTGTGAGGGTTATACATATACAGTTGGGCACGTTTTAAGAGAGACCATTATCTACAAAAAACTGGACTCCAGACATATATACATCTTAGAGTGTCTTAACGATTTTTTAATGTACTGATATGATTTAATAATGTGTTTATTTTTATTGTGGTAAAAATACATGAGATCTACTCTTAAAAATGTTATGAGTACAGAATATTAACTATAAGCTCAATGTTGCACAACAGACCTGTAGAACTTTATCATCTTCAGTTCATTCACTTTAGTTGTTCAGTCGTGTCTGACTCTTTGTGACCCCATGAATCGCAGCACGCCAGGCCTCCCTGTCCATCACCAACTCCCGGAGTTCACTCAAACTCATGTCCATCGAGTCGGTGATGCCATCCAGCCCTCTCATCCTCTGTCATCCCCTTCTCCTCTTGCCCCCAATCCTTCCCATCATCAAGGTCTTTTCCAATGAGTCAACTTTTCGCATCAGGTGGCCAAAGTATTGGAGTTTCAGCTTCAACATCAGTCCTTCCAATGAACACCCAGGACTGATCTCCTTTAGGATGGACTGGTTGGATCTCCTTGGCAGTCCACGGGACTCTCAAGTGTCTTCTCTAACACCACAGTTCAAAAGCATCAATTCTTCTATGCTCAGCTTTCTTCACAGTCCAACTCTCACATCCATACATGACCACTGGAAAAACCATAGCCTTGACTAGACGGACCTTTGTTGGCAAGGTAATATCTCTGCTTTTCAATATGCTATCTAGGTTGGTCATAACTTTTCTTCCAAGGAGTAAGTGTCTTTTAATTTCATGGCTGCGATCACCATCTGCAGTGATTTTGGAGCCCAAAAAAATGAAGTCTGACACTGTTTTCACTCTTTCCCCATCTATTTCCCATGAAGTGATGGGACCAGATGCCATGATCTTTGTTTTCTGAATGCTGAGCTTTAAGCCAACTTTTGCACTCTCCACTTTCCCTTTCATCAAGAGGCTCTTTAGTTCCTCTTCACTTCCAGCCATAAGGGTGGTGTCATCTACATATCTGAAGTTATTGACATTTTTCCTGGCAGTCTTGATTCCAGCTTGTGCTTCTTCCAGCCCAGCATTTCGCATGATGTACTCTGCGTAGAAGTTAAATAAGCAGGGTGACAATATACAGCCTTGACGTACTCCTTTTCCTATTTGGAACCAGTCTGTTGTTCCATGTCCAGTTCTAACTGTTGCTTCCTGACCTGCGTATAGGTTTCTCAAGAGGCAGACCACATGGTCTGGTATTCCCATCTCTTTCAGAATTTTCCACAGTTTATTGTGATCCACACAGTCAAAAGCTCTAGCATAGTCAATAAAGCAGAAATAGATGTTTTTCTGGAACTCTCTTGCTTTTTCCATGATCCAGTGGATGTTGGCAATTTGATCTCTGGTTCCTCTGCCTTTTCTAAAACCAGCTTGAACATCTGGAAGTTCACGGTTCACATATTGCTGAAGCTTGGCTTGGAGAATTTGAAGCATTACTTTACTAGCATGTGAGATGAGTGCAATTGTGTGGTAGTTTGAGCATTCTTTGGCATTGCCTTTCTTTGGGGTTGGAGTAAAAATTGACATTTTCCAGTCCTTTGGCCACTGCTGAGTTTTCCAAATTTGCTGGCATATTGAGTGCAGCACTTTCACAACATCATCTTTTAGAAATTGAAATAGCTCCACTGGAATTCCATCACCTCCACTAGCTTTGTTCGTAGTGATGCTTTCTAAGGCCCACTTGACTTCACATTCCAGGATGTCTGGCTCTAGGTGAGTGATCACACCATCGTGATTATCTGGGTCATGAAGCTCTTTTTTGTACAGTTTTTCTGTGTATTCTTGCCACCTCTTCTTAATATCTTCTGCTTCT
>NW_011495076.1:6993844-7007117 GCF_000754665.1 Bison bison bison | reverse complement strand
CCTCCTCAGACAGTCATTTTGCTTTTTTGCATTTCTTTTCCATGGGGATGGTCTTGATCCCTGTCTTCTGTACAATGTCATGAACCTCATTCCATAGTTCATCAGGCACTCTATCTAGGCCCTTAAATCTATTTCTCACTTCCACTGTTATAATCATAAGGGATTTGATTTAGGTCATACCTGAATGGTCTAGTGGTTTTCCCCACTTTCTTCAATTTAAGTCTGAATTTGGCAATAAGGAGTTCATGATCTGAGCCACAGTCAGCTTCTGGTCTTGTTTTTGCTGACTGTATAGAGCTTCTCCATCTTTGGCTGCAAAGAATATAATCAATCTGATTTTGGTGTTGACCATCTGGTGATGTCCATGTGTAGAGTCTTCTCTTGTGTTGTTGGAAGAGGGTGTTTGCTATGACCAGTGCATTTTCTTGGCAAAACCCTATTAGCCTTTGCCCTGCTTCATCCCATACTCCAAGGCCAAATTTTCATCTTATGTGACTGAAAATCTAAACTCACTGAACAGCAACTTCCCATATCCTCCTTCCCTCAGCCCCTTGCAATCACAATTCCATTTTCTGTTTCTCCAATTTCAACTGTTTTAGATACCTCATATAAGTGGAATCATGTGGTTTTTACATAAAATGGAAATTATATGTAATTACATAAAAAAAGGAAATATTGTCATATGCTATGATTTGAATCAAACTGAGGATATCATGCTAAATGAAATAAACTAGTCATAAAAGGACACCCAGGACAAATTTTTTCATTGGTGAATTATATACAACAATTTTAGAAGAATTAAATCCAATTTCTTCCAAATCACACCAGAAGAAAAAGAAAAAAAAATGCAAGAGGAGGGAACACACCCAAACTCATTTTATGCGGCTGGCATTACCCTGATAACTAAAGCCAGATAAGAACACTGCAAGAAAAGAAAACTATAGGCCAATATTTCTGATCAACATAGACCAAAGAAGTTCTTGTCAGAATACTAGTAAACCAAAATCAACAGCACATTAAAATAATCATATACTGTGATCAACTGTGATTCACCCGTGGGATACAAGGATGGTTCAACATGTGCAAATCAATCAGCGTGGTATATCACTTAACAGAAAAATAAAAATCACAATCACCTCAATAGATTAAGAAAAGGCATTTAACAAAATTAAACATCCATTCATGATAAAAACTCTCAAATTGGGTCTACAAAGAACATGTTTCAACAGGAGTGGGTAGTTATTCCCTTCTCCAGGGATCTTCCCAATCCAGGAACTGAATCCAGGTCTCCTGCATTGTAGGCAGATTCTTTATTTCTGAGCCACCAGGAAGCCCACTTCAACATAACAAAGGCTATATGTGAGAAGCCTACATTATACCAGATGCTCTATGGTTAAAACACTATGCTCAATAGCAAAATCTTAAAAGCTTTCAGAATAGTGCTGGAAGTTCCAGCCAGAACAATCAACCCCTGCCACCAAAAAACAGAAAGAAAAGGCATGCAAGTAATCAGGAAGAAGTAAAATTTCTCTATTTGCATATGAAATAATCTTTTATAGAAAATCCTAAAACTTCCACCAAAAAAACTGTTAGAACTAATAATCAAGTTCAGTAAACTTGAAGATTTCAAAATCAATATACAGGGATTCCCTGGTGGTTCAATGGTTAAGAATCCACCTGCCAATGCAGAGGACATGGGTTTAATCCCTGGTCTAGAAGATCCCACATGCCTCACAGCAACTAAGCCCACATAGCCAAAAACACATAAATTGTTTTTAAAAAATCAATATACAAAAATAAGTTATATTTCTTTAATTAACAATAAATTATCCAAAGGAAAAAAAAATAAAACAAAGCAACTCCCCTTACAACTGCATCAAAAATAGCAAAATACTTAGGGATAAATTTAACCAACTAGGTGAAAGATCTATACGCCAAAAATGTTAAGACATTAATGAAAGAAACTGAAGAAGACACGAGAAATGGAAAGATAATGGTGCTCATGGATTGGGGGAGTCTACAGCACCTCACCATTTAAAGAGAATAGTGTCAAAGAATTTGTGTCCAAGCTTTTCAACCTCTACAATTGACCCAGTGGCCATAAATATGTAAATATTTACATATGTAAATATACTTTCATTCTTATGACATACAAAACATACTCACTCTCTATCAAGAACTCCCAAAAGTCCCATGATTTTACAAGTTTAGGTTTGAGGTCTAGCTATCAAAATCAGGTCTGGATGTAGATGAGACTCCCGGGGTGTAGTTCCTAGGATATGACTTCTCCTGATTTAAAAACCTGTGAACTAAACAGACATGCTAACTGCCCCCTATATAGCAAACATATCAAGGTATGACAAGTCTAGAATTACTGTGATACTCTTGATCAAAAAGAGGGGAACTAATAAATAAGCCACTTAATGGATCACAACCTTGTGGCACTGGGGCTTGCATAACTCAACGAAGCTATGAGTCATGCCGTGCAGGACCACCCAAGATGGACAGGTCATAGTGGAGAGTTCTAACAAAACATGGTCTACTGGAGGAGGGAATGGGAAAACCACTATAGTATTCTTGCCGAGAGAACCCCATGAACAATATGAAAAGATAAAAAGATATGACACCAGAAGATGAGCCCCCCAGGTTGGAAGGTGTCCAATATGCTACTGGGGAAGACCAGAGGGCAATGACTAATAGCTCCAGAAATAATGAAGCAACTGGACCAAAGCAGAAATGACGCTAAGCTGTGGATATGTCTGATGGCGAAAGTAACATCCAATGCTATAAAGAGTAATTAATATTGCATAGGAACTTGAAAGTTAGCTCCATGAATCAAGGTAAATTGGACATAGTCAAGCAGGAGATGGCAAGGGGAACATCAACATCTTAGGAATCAGTGAACTTAAATAGTCATGGATGGGAATGGGGGAATTTAATTCAATGATAATTATATCTACTACTGTGGGCAAGAATCCCTTAGAAGAAATGGAGTAGCCCTCATAAACAGCAAGAGTCCGAAATGCAGTACTTGGGTACAATCTCAGAAATGACAGAATGATCTCTCTTCCTTTCCAAGGCAAACCATTCAACATCACAGTAATCCAAGTCTATGCTCCAACCACTAATGCCAAAGAAGCTGAAGTTGAACAGTTCTAAGACCTGCAAGATCTCCTAAAACAGACACCAAAAAAAGACATCCTTTTATCATAGGGGATTGGAATATAGAAGTAGGAAGTCAAGAGATACCTGGAATAATAGGCAAGTTTGGCCTTGGAGTACAGAATGGAGCAGGACAAAGGCTAATAGTTTTGTCAAGAGGATACGTTGGTCACAGCAAACACCCTTTTCCAATAACACAAGAGGTGACTCTACACATAGACATCTCCAAATGGTTAATACCAAAATTAGATTGATTATATTCTTTGCAGCCAAAGATCAAGAAGCTCTATACAGACAGCAAAAACAAGACCGGGAGTTGACTGTGGCTCAGATCATGAACTTATTACAAAATTTAGACTAAAATTGAAGAAAGTAGGGAAAACCACTAGGCCATTCAGGTATGATCTAAATCAAATCCCTTATGATTATACGTTGGAGGTGACGAATAGATTCAAGGGACTAGATCTGGTAGACAGAGTGCCTGAAGAACTATGGACAGAGGTTTGTAACATTGTATGGGAAACAGCAACCAAAACCATCTCGAAGAGAAAGAAATGCAAGAAGGAAAAGTGTTTGTCTGAAGAGGCTTTACAAATAGCTGAGGAAAGAAGAGAAGCAAAAAGCAGGGGAGAAAGGGAAAATATACCCAACAGAATTCAGAGTCCCAATGAACAATTCAAAGAAGTAGAGGAAAATAAGAGAATGGGAAAGACTAAAGATCTCTTCAAGAAAACTAGAGATATCAAGGGAATATTTCATGTAAGGATGGGCACAATAAAGGACATAACAGAGGCAGAAGAGACTAAGAAGAGGTGTTGAGAATGGAGAGAAGAATTGCATAAAAAAGTTCTTAATGAACAGGATAACCAGGATGGTGTAATCACTCACCTAGAGCCAGACATCCTGGAGTGTAAAGTCAAGTGAGCCTTAGGAAGCATTAATATAAACAAAGCTAGTGGAGGTGATGGAATTCTAGGTGAGCTATTTAAAATTCTAAAAGATGATGCTGTTAAAAGGCTGCACTCAATATGTTGGCAAATTTGGAAAATCCAGCAGTTGCCACAGGACTGGAAAAAGTCAGTTTCCATGCCAATCCCCAAAAAAGGCAGTGCCAAAGAATGTTCAAACTACCAGACAATTGTGCTTCTTTCACGTGCTCGCAAGATAATGTTCAAAATCCTTCAAGCTAGGCTTCAGCAGTGTGTGAACTGAGAACTTCCAGATGTACAATCTGAGTTTAGAAAAGGCAGAGCAAGCAGAGACCAAATTGCCAACATCCAGTGGATCACAGAAAAATCGAGAGTTCCAGAAAAAACATCTGCTTCATTGACTACTCTAAAGCCTTTGACTGTGTGGATTACAGCAAGCTGTGGAAAATTCTTTTTTATATATATATATAAATTTATTTAATTGGAGGCTAATTACTTTACAATATTGTATTGGTTTTGCCATACATCAACATGAATCTGCCACAGGTGTACACGTGTTCCCCATCCTGAACTCCCCTCCCTCCTCCCTCCCCATACCATCCCTCTGGGTCATCCCAGTGCACCAGCCCCGAGCATCCAGTATCATGCATCGAACCTGGACTGGCGATTCGTTTCACATATGATATTATACACATTTCAATGCCATACTCCCAAATCATCCCACCCTCACTCTCTCCCACAGAGTCCAAAAGACTGTTCTATACATCTGTGTCTCTTTTGCTGTCTCGCATACAGGGTTATCGTTATCATCTTTCTAAATTCTATATATATGTGTTAGTATACTGTACTGGTGTTTTTCTTTCTGGCTTACTTCACTCTGTATAATAGGCTCCAGTTTTATCCACCTCGTTAGAACTGATTCAAATGTATTCTTTTTAATGGCTGGGTAATACTCCATTGTGTATATGTAGCACAGCTTTTTTATCGTCTGCTGATGGACATCTAGGTTGCTTCCATGTCCTGGCTATTATAAACAGTGCTGTGATGAATACTGGGGTACACGTGTCCTTTTCAATTCTGGTTTCCTCGATGTGTATGCCCAGTGGTGGGATTGCTGGGTCGTATGGCAGTTCTATTTCCAGTTTTTTAAGGAATCTCTGTGGGAAAATTCTGAAAGAGATGGAAATACCAGACCACCTTACCTGCATGCTGAGAAACCTGTATGCAGGTCAAGAAGCAACATTAGAACTGGACATGGAATGACAGACTGGTTCAAAATTGGGAAAGGAGTATGCCAAGGCTGTATACTGTCACCCTACTTATTTAACTTATATACAGAGTACATCATGTGAAATGCTGGGCTGGATGAAGATCAAGCTGGAATCAACACTGCTGCTGGGAGAAATATCAATAACCTCAGATATGCAGATACCACCCTAATGGCAGAAACCTAAGAGGAGCTAAAGAGCCTCTTGATGAAGATGAGAGTGAAAAAGCTGGCTTAAAATTCAACATTTAAAAAACTAAGATCATGGCATCCAGTCCCATCACTTCATAGCAAATAGATGGGAAAATGAAAATAGTGACACTTTATTTTCTTGGGCTCCAAAATCACTGTGGATGGTGACTGTAGCCATGAAATTAAAAGACACTTCCTCCTTGGAAGAAAAGCTATGACAAACCTAGACAGCATATTAAAAAACAGAGACATCACTTGGCTGACAAAGGTCTGTATAGTCAAAGCTATGGTTTTTCCAGTAGTCATGTACAGATGTGAGAGTTGGACCATAAAGAAGGCTAAGCGTCAATGAATTAATGTTTTTGAATTGTGATGCTGGCGAAGACTGTTGAGAGTCCCTTGGACAGCAAGGAGATCAAACCAGTCAATCCTCAAGGAAATCAGCACTGAATATACCTTGGAAAGACTGATACTGAACCTGAAACTCCAATACTTTGACCACCTGATGTGAAGACCTGGCTCACTGGAAAAGACCCTGATGCTGGGGAAGACTGAGGGCAGTAAAAGGGGGTGACAGATGAGATGGTTGGATGGCATCATCAACTCAATGGACATGGATCTGAGTAAATTCTGGGAGACAGTGAAAGACAGGGAAGCCTGGTGTGCTGTAATCCATGGGATAGCAGAGTTGGACATGATTGAGGGAATGAACAACAACCACAACCAGTTTGCCAGCAAACAAGTTTTGTAGTTTTCATCGAGCATTCAGTGTTACTTCTGCTGAACTCTGTTGTTGAAATCTTCAAAACCTACCCAAATTCCATGAGAGGGGTATAGACTTCCCCTCTTAATGGGAGGAGTGTCAAACAACCTGAGGCCAGATTGTAAAAGCTTTCTAAACCACCACAAACTTATTTTATGTTATCAATTTGACCATAGTTCAGAAATTGAAGTCCTCTTCAGTTTCTTTGCTTGACTAGCACATACTCTTATTTTGAAACACAAAAGCGTATCCAACTACACATGAATGGAATAAGATGTCGTCAATTGGAATTTCAAATGAACAATAAGTATCATCATGTAGCTGGAGGAAACAGTTCAAATAACTTTAAGGAGCTGCTGAAATTAGATCTTGACTCAACATTAACCTCAATAAAAATGATATATAACTTGGGGAACAATTGTATTTAACCTTATGAAGTAAGATCAATGCAATTAAAATGAATTTTCTCTTGAGACTGCCATATGACTCTGCTTGCTCTTATTTCATCTGCCTTTGGTTGGGGGAACAGAGAGGCAAAACTGTCCCAGAGAATACTCTAATTCAGAGCAGGTAATTTTAGTTTTCAGGACCTTTTTTTTTCTTTTTACTAAGAATCAGTATGCAAATTCTAAGCTTAGAATATTCTAATTATGAATAACTCAAAGATGAAATACTTCTTAGAACTTCATTCTCTTAAATTATGAGTAAGAGTTTTTATAAGGAAAAATCACCTATGTCTTCCCCACTCTAGAACACAAGCTAACAGCTTTAAATTTAGCCATAATAATATGTTTTCACTCCCTTTCTGCCATACATAATCCTTGTTTATATCAACAATTTTATCAGGGAAAAGAATTTTGTCTGAATATTAGAAAATATGACCTTGTCAGATACTCATTGGAAATCTATTTGCCAGTTAGTTATCTGAGGTCTCCTTAAGTATATAAAGAAAGAAAAATGATAGTTTGGTACCTTAAAAACCATAAATTTTCAAAATCACTTTTATTGAATCCAAGTTAACAATTTAAATGGTAAAACTCTTATTAAACAACCAAAGTTGTTTTTGAACATTTAAACTGCTCTTCAAATGGAAAAAATTTGATCTATGAAATCAGAAATGAATTATGTAATCCATTTTATTTTCAGTTCAGTTGCTCAGTCGTGTCCGACTCTTTGTGACCCCACGAATTGCAGCATGCCAGGCCTGTCCATCACCAAGTCCCGGAGTTCACTCAGACTCAGGCCCATCAAGTCAGTGATGCCATCCAGCCATCTCATCCTCTGTCGTCCCCTTCTCCTCCTGCCCCCAATCCCTCCCAGCATCAGAGTCTTTTCCAATGAGTCAACGTTTCGCATGAGGTGGCCACAGTACTGGAGTTTCAGCTTTAGTATCATTCCTTCCAAAGAACACCCAGGACTGATCTCCTTTAGAATGGACTGGTTGGATCTCCTTGTACTCCAAGGGACTCTCAAGAGTCTTCTCCAACACCACAGTTCAAAAGCATCAAGTCTTCGGCACTCAGTCTTCTTCACAGTCCAACTCTCACATCCATACATGACCACTGGAAAAATCATAGCCTTGACTAGACAGACCTTTGTTGGCAAGGTAATGTCTCTGCTTTTGAATATGCTATCTAGGTTAGTCATAACTTTCCTTCCAAGGAGTAAGCGTCTTTTAATTTCATGGCTGCAATCACCATCCGCAGTGATTTTGGAGCCCCAAAAAATGAAGTCTGACACTGTTTTCACTCTTTCCCTATCTATTTCCCATGAAGTGATGGGACCAGATGCCATGATCTTTGTTTTCTGAATGTTGAGCTTTAAGCCAACTTTTTCACTCTCCTCTTTCACTTTCATCCAGAGGCTTTTTAGTTCCTCTTCACTTTCTGCCATAAGAGTGGTGTCATCTGCATATCTGAGGGTATTGCTATTTCTCCTGGCAATCTTGATTTCAGCTTGTGCTTCTTCCAGCCCAGCATTTCTCATGATGTACTCTGCATATAAGCTAAATAAGCAGGGTGACAATATACAGCCTTGACGTACTCCTTTTCCTATTTGGAACCAGTCTGTAGTTCCATGTCCAGTTCTAACTGTTGCTTCCTGACATGCATATAGGTTTCAGACTTGTTTAATAGAGAGGTAAACAATTTTGGATTTAGGAATCACAATTACAAAAATTGACAAAGCCTAATATATACTTTGTGAAATTTATTTTTAGCAGATTATAAAATCTCATGGAGGCAGACAATTCTAGTGGCTGTTTCCATGATGCATGTAAAGCAGGAAAACCTTCCCTTTTTCCATTCATAGGGGAGCAAAATTTGCCATTCCAAAATATTTCTTTGGCATATTTTAAGCTGGTTATTTTCTAAGAAATAAGCAGACATAGGAGTTACTGTTTTATAAGAAACAATTACACTTAAATGAGAAATCTCCATTTGTAAGGGTGTCTCATTAGGAGCTTAAAGATGGAGAAGGCCAGGATTTAAAACTGCATAACAAATTTACCCTTATTAACTGAGCTTTTCCTGGTAAATTCCCTGACTGACTACCCGTGTTCAACATCCCTTGTCCAGAGCTGTGTGTGCTTAGTTGCTCAGCTGTGCCTGACTCTTTGAGGCACCATGGACTGTAGCCTGTCAGATTTCTCTGTGAAATTTTCTAGGCAAGAATACCCGAGTGGGTTGCCGTTTCCTACTCCAAGGGATCTTCCTGACTCAGGGATCAAACCCACATCTCTTGTGTCTCCTGCATTGGCAGGCGGGTTCTTTAACACTCCGCTGCTTGGGAAGCCCTTTGTCTGTAGCTAAAGATGATATTCAAAGTCAGAGCTTTAGCGGTTTTGCTGAATTACTCAGTTATCTTGAGTCTCTCCCATGTAAACATGTTATTGAGCTTCAGTTTGTTTTTTTCCTGTTAATTTGTCTCACATCTATTTAATTCATATCAGCAAGAAGAACCTTAGAGGGCAGAGGAAAATTTCTTCCTTCCAACACCCTTTATATTCTTTGGCTGGCTTAATTATTAAACCGACATAAGATGGATTCACAGAAGAAAAATAAAATTTGAACATCCTGGAGTCCTATCAAAACATCAGATTCAAAGTTGGCCAGGCAACTGATGCTCATGTTCATCTGAGCTAAAGGATGGGAGAGGAGCCTGGGACTTCAAAGGAAAGGAAGACAAATCACAGGCAGATGTCCAGAGCAGATGTGAGGGAAACAGCTGTATGACATGACACACAGGTGAGGCTTTCTGTTTAAAAATAAATAAATAAATAAATCTTTATTTTTCTGTTGTATTCGGGATCTTAGTTCCCTGACCAGGGACCAGACCATGCAGTGGAAGCTCAGAATCTTAACCACTGGACAACCAGGGAAGTCTGCAGAGGGGTCCTTCTGACATAAGAAGTTACCTTTGGTACTAGCTTGTCCTGGTCCAGGCCCTCTATACAAATTCTTTTAGGGAGTTGAGAGAGACTTTTCTTGAGTTTGCTGGGTGTGGTGTTGGAGAAGACTCTTGAGAGTCCCTTGGACTGCAAGGAGATCCAACCAGTCCATTCTGAAGGAGATCAGTCTTGGGGTTTCTTTGGAAGGAATGATGCTAAAGCTGAAACTCCAGTACTTTGGCCGCCTCATGTGAAGAGTTGACTCATTGGAAAAGACTCTGATGCTGGGAGGGATTGGGGGCAGGAGGAGAAGGGGATGACAGAGGGTGAGATGGCTGGATGGCATCACTGACTCGATGGACGTGAGTCTGAGTGAACTCCAGGAGTTGGTGATGGACAGGGAGGCCTGGCGTGCTGCGATTCATGGGGTCACAAAGAGTCAGACACGACTGAGCGACTGAACTGAATTGCCTTTAGCTCAAAGCAGTCCATATGTCAAAAGTGGCACACTTTGGGGTGGCATATTGCTGCTCCCTCTTAGGTACTTGTATTAGTTTATGTTATATCACCTTAGGTAGGTAGATAATACTGGGTTATGTAAAGAAGAGAAATAATAAGTTTTGCCAGCACTTTCACAAAACTGAATTTAAATTTCAAAACTTGTGTGGCCCAAGAAATAATATGAAACCAAAAAGCAACTTTATATTATAAATAAACTGTGGAAATAGAAAGCATGCAAATGCTAACTGGGAACAACCGAGCCCAGAAGTATTTCCAGAAAAGATTACAGCAAGCATCACAAATGCATGGTACTCGTGCTGCCACGCCCTGCTCCAGAACCCATGGGAGATATTTCTAATTAATTATCTTCTCCTGAGAAACCTTGAAACTGTGTCCCAGTGCAGAGCTTCTGCTTGCGTTTTGACATTGACATTCAGATGAAACCTATCTGCCATCTCTGAATGAAATGGTCATAGTGATCCCAAAGTGAAAATGAGTTAGGGACATACTGATTTGATTTTATCACTTGGAATATAGCAAGCAAACTTTAAGGCAGTGGTACTGTGATCCTCAGCCATGAGGTGACTACTGAAAAAATTCCAACTCATTCTCAGAGGCAGCATCAGTAGGGGTGAACCAATGGGCCAGTTAAATCCTTAGCTCTATAATGGACAGCAGAATTTTCACAGCATCTCTAGAACAGGGATGAGGCTTATTTCTCAAGTTTGTTATGAAGATTAATAGAGACAGACCATGTAAATTACCTTAAAATAGGTGCTTGCTCATCAACACGACTTAGCGACTAAACAACAACAAATGTCAGCTCCAAACTCTAACAGCATGACTTACATGAAGAAGGGCCCACTTCCTAGGTGGTGCTAGTGGTAACAAATGCACCTGCCAGTACAGGAGACGCAGGAGATGTGAGTTTGATCTCTGGGTTGGGAAGATCCCCTGGAGGAGGGCATGGCAACCTGCTCCAGTATTCTTGCCTGGAGTATCTTATGGACAGAGGAGTCCATGGGATCACACAGAATCAGAAAGGGCTGAAGTTACTGAGCATGCGCACACGAGGAGGGGCCAGAGCAACACAGATGAAGTAGTTAAAAGTGTTAAATAAAATAGTAAAATAGTGAAGATATTAATCAAAATTGTTCCAGGCACAAAAATGAAAAACAATCAGGAATTCCTACTTGACACAGATAGCAACAAGGTTTTCATCTGTTTTGATGCTAAAAACTCCAGAGATGTATTCCAAAGTGTGGTACATGTATCAGCAGTGGTGCATGACCAATGGTGTCAATAAAAATTAATAGTTGATATAAAGAAAAAAATGGGCGTTTTTATTCAAGCAAAACTAAGGGTTATAACCTGGGAGACAGTCTCTCAGAGAGTTCTGAGAACTGAACTGAAAAGGCAAAAGGGGAAGTCAGTATATATGTGATTTTGGCAAAGGAGGACAGTCAATGAAGCACACGTTTCAGTAGAAGGTTGCTGCAAGCTGTTAGAAATAGATACCCTAATGGTTTAGTGGTTTCTAAGATACAAGAGGGCAGGCACCCCACTCCAGTACTCTTGCCTGGAAAATGCCATGGACAGAGGAGCCTGGTGGGCTGCAGTCCATGGGGTTGCTGAGGGTCGGACACGATTGAGTGACTTCACTTTCACTTTTCGCTTTCGTGCATTGGAGAAGGAAATGGCAACCCACTCCAGTGTTCTTGCCTGGAGAATCCCAGGGAAGGTGGAGCCTGGTGGGCTGCTGTCTATGGGGTCGCACAGAGTCGGACACAACTGAAGCGACTTAGCAGCAGCAGCAGCAAGATACAAGAATTCAAATTCATAAAAAGTAGCTTCTGAAAACATCTATCTGAAGCCCCATTCTTCCAATTTTCCTAGAGCACAGAGTGCTTCATCCTGATCTTTGCCCTGAATTCCTTGCAGGATGTGATGTAGGTCAATGACTACAGTGACTAAGTGGCTAATGGCTTGGTTCTTGTAGAACTGAATTGTGGGCAACGTTATGCCAAAACCCCTTCCCTTTTTATCCAACCAAAATTTGGGAGGCATTTCATGACTAATTTGTCCCACAGTGCTGGGAATGCTCATTCCCACATCAGACAAGGATTTCACTGATGGGCCCCTCAATTAGCTATTACTGTACTAGACTCTGTTAAGAGTAGCCAAAAGCCTTTTGACCACTTGTCTTACTAGTCTTTATGGTCCAAGAAGTGGTTCCCTTTAGCTGCTTCTTCCCATATCTAGAGTTGCACTATTACAATCATTGCTCTTATAGAACTACATAGTTGGTCAATTGTTTCAAGTCACCTAGTCATTAATTTGATCTGAGTTTCAGTCACATGTTTAGTAATTCAAGAAATGATCTAGGGCTTCCCTGGTGGCTCAGTGGTAAAGAATATGCCTGCCAATGCAGGGAGATACCGGTTTGATCCCTGATCTGGGAGGATTCCACATGCTGCAGAGCAGCTAAGCCCATCTCCACAACTATTGAGCCTGTGCTCTGGAGCTCGGGAGCGATAAGTGCCACAACTACTGGAGCTTGCATGCTCTAGAGCCTGTGTTCTGCAATGGGAGAAGCCACTTCAAGGAGAAGCTTGTGCACTGCAACTAGACAGTAGCCCCCACTCGATGGAACTAGAGAAAAGCATACGCAGCAATGAAGACCCAGCACAGACAAAAATCTAAAAGAAAGAATGAATCTAGTAAAATAGAAAGAATACAGGTAATGAAGTTAGTAACACAAGTAAGTCATAATCAAGTATTTAAGCTAAGAACTTCCATTAGGTGAGACTCAGTCTCCTCCCCCCCATGCCACGCCCGCCCTAAGTCATCTGACCAGTCTGTTCTAAATCAGAACTGCCATCTCGCTGGGTCATCAAAAAAGCAAGAGAGTTCCCCAGAAAACATCTATTTCTGCTTTATTGACTATGCCAAAGACTTTGTGTGGATCACAATAAACTGTGGAAAATTCTGAAAGAGATGGGAATACCAGACCACCTGACCTGCCTCTTGAGAAGCCTATATGCAGGTCAGGAAGCAACAGTTAGAACCTG
>NW_011495076.1:6990029-6991782 GCF_000754665.1 Bison bison bison | reverse complement strand
CCAGAGAAAGTCCTAGATATATTTTTACTATTTTTATGATCATTCTTTTTTTTTTAATTTTTAAAAAAATTTTAAGTCCTCTATTACTCCTTTAATTTTCACTTTTATAACCTACTATTACTTTGCAAAAAAAAAAAAATCCTATTTTTTTTTTAAAACACAAACTTCATATATATATTTTTTATAATTTTTGTGACCTTGTTTTTTTTTTTTCCTTCTTTTCTTTAACATTGTATTTTTGAAATTCCAAACTCTACTCTAGATTTTTAATTTTAGCTTTTTGGTATTTATTATCAACTTTGTACCTATATTTTTTTAAATAATTTTTGTGACTTTTTCTTTCTCTCTTTCTTTCTCTTTTTTTTTTCTCTTCTTCTTTTATATAACATTGTATATCTGAAATTCCAAACTCTACTCTAGATTTTTAATTTATGCTTTTTGGTATTTATCAATTTTGTACCTATATTTTCTTTATAATTTTTGTGACTTTTTTTTCTTTTTCTTTCTTTTCCTTCTTCTTTAACACTGTATTTTTGAAATTCCAAACTCTACTCTAGATTTTTAATTTTTGCTTTTATGTATTTGTTACCAATTTTGTACCTTTAAGAACCCAATCTTCAGTACGCATTTTTTACTAGGGAGTGAGATTACTGGCTTGACTGCTATCTCCCGCTTTGGACTGTCCTTTTTCTCCACCAGGTCGCCTGTGTCTCCTCCCTAACCCCTCTCTACTCTACCCAACTCTGTGAATTTCTGTGTGTTCCAGACGGTGGAGAACACGTAGGGAACTGATTACTGGCTGGATCTGTCTCCCTCCTTTTCATTCCTCCCTTTTATCCTCCTGGTCACCTCTGTCTCCTTTCTCCTCCTTCTCTTCTCTGTATAACTCCATGAACATCTCTGAGCAGTCCAGATGTGGAGTGCACATAAGGAAGTGATTACTGGCTAGCTCACTCTCTCCTCTATTGATTCCACCTCATCTCATTTGGGTCACCTCTAACTCCCTCCTCCCTTTTCTCTTCTCCATGTAACACTGTGAACCTCTCTGGGTGACCCTCACGGTGGAGAAAGTTTTCATCTTTAACCTAGATGTTTTATCAATGGTGCTTCTAGCAATAGAAGGAGAAGTTTTGAAACTATTGTAAAAATAACTACTGTAAAAAAAAATAAGACCGATAACTGGAAGCAGGAGGCTTAAGTCCAAACCCTGACTCCAGGGACTCCTGACTCCAGGGAACATTAATTGACAGGAGCTCATCAAACACCTTCATACCTACACTAAAACCAAGCACCACACAAGGGCCAACAAGTTCCAGGGCAAGACATACCAAGCAAATTCTCCAGCAACACAGGAACACAGCCCTGAACTCCAAGATACAGGCTGCCCAAAGTCACCCCAAAACCACAGACATCTCATAACTCATTACTGGACACTTCATTGCACTCCAGAGAGAAGAAATACAGCTCCACCCACCGGAACACCGACACAAGCTTCCCTAACCAAGAAACCTTGACAAGCCACCTGTACAAACCCACACACAGTGAGGAAATGCCACAATAAAGAGAACTCCACAAACTGCCAGGATACAGAAAGGACACCCCAAACTCAGCAATATAAACAAGATGAAGAGACAGAGGAATACCCAGCACGTAAAGGAACAGGATGCCCACCAAAACAAACAAAAGAGGAAGAGATAGGGAATCTACCTGATAAAGAATTCCAAATAATGATAGTGAAATTGATCCAAAATCT
>NW_011495076.1:6988269-6989929 GCF_000754665.1 Bison bison bison | reverse complement strand
GAAATAATCACCCAAGTCCAAGAAACCCAGAGAGTCCCAAACAGGATAAACCCAAGGCGAAACACCCCAAGACACATATTAATCAAATTAACAAAGATCAAACACAAAGAACAAATATTAAAAGCAGCAAGGGGAAAACAACAAATAACACACAAGGGAATTCCCATAAGGATAACAGCTGATCTTTCAATAGAAACTCTTCAAGCCAGGAGGGAATGGCAAGACATACTTAAAGTGATGAAAGAAAATAACCTACAGCCCAGATTATTGTACCCAGCAAGGATCTCATTCAAATATGAAGGAGAAATCCTTCATATTCATTTTGCTTTACAGACAAGCAAAAGCTCAGAGAATTCAGCACCACCAAACCAGCTCTCCAACAAATACTAAAGGATATTCTCTAGACAGGAAACACAAAAACGGTGTATAAATTCAAACCCAAAACAATAAAGTAAATGGCAACAGGATCAAACTTATCAATAATTACCTTAAACGTAAATGGGTTGAATGCCCCAACCAAAAGACAAAGACTGGCTGAATGGATACAAAAATAAGACCCCTACATATGTTGTCTACAAGAGACCCACCTCAAAACAGGGGACACATACAGACTGAAAGTGAAGGGCTGGAAAAAGATTTTCCATGCAAATAGGGACCAAAAGAAAGCAGGAGTAGCAATACTCATCAGATAAAATAGACTTTAAAACAAAGGCTGTGAAAAGAGACAAAGATGGTCACTACATAATGATCAAAGGATCAATCCAAGAAGAAGATATAACAATTATAAATATATATGCACCCAACACGGGAGCACCACAGTATGTAAGACAAATGCTAACAAGTATGAAAGGAGAAATTAACAATAACACAATAATAGTGGGAGACTTTAATACCCCACTCACACCTATGGAAAGATCAACTAAACAGAAAATTAACAAGGAAACACAAAATTTAAATGATACAATAGACCAGTTAGACCTAATTGATATCTATAGGACATTTCATCCCAAAACAATGAATTTCACCTTTATCTCAAGCGCACATGGAACCTTCTCCAGGATAGATCACATCCTGGGCCATAAATGGTAAATTCAAAAAAATAGAAATCATTCCAAGCATCTTTTCTGACCACAATGCAGTAAGATTAGATCTCAATTACAGGAGAAAAACTATTAAAAATTCCAACATATGGAGGCTGAACAACAAGCTGCTGAATAACCAACAAATCACAGAAGAAATCAAAAAAGAAATCAAAATTTGCATAGAAAGAATGAAAATGAAAACACAACAACCCAAAACCTGTGGGACACTGCAAAAGCAGTCCTAAGGGGAAAGTTCATAGCAATACAGGCATACCTCAAGAAACAAGAAAAAAGTCAAATAAATAACCTAACTCTACACCTAAAGCAACTAGAAAAGGAAGAAATGAAGAACCCCAGGGTTAGTAGAAGGAAATAAATCTTAAAAATTAGGGCAGAAATAAATGCAAAAGAAACAAAAGAGACCATAGCAAAAATCAACAAAGCCAAAAGCTGGTTCTTTGAAAGGATAAATAAAATTGACACACCATCAGCCAGACTCATCAAGAAACAAAGGGAGAAAAGTCAAATCAATAAAATTAGAAATGAAAATGGAGAGATCACAACAGACAACACAGAAA
>NW_011495076.1:6987461-6988020 GCF_000754665.1 Bison bison bison | reverse complement strand
TTCACCATTGCAACGAAAAGAATAAAATACTTAGGAATATATCTACCTAAAGAAACTAAAGACCTATATAGAAAGGTCTTTAGTTTCTTTAGGTAGATATATTCCTATATATAGAAATGGAGAAGGCAATGGCATCCCACTCCAGTACTCTTGCCTGGAAAATCCCATGGATGGAGGAGCCTGGTAGGCTGAAGTCCATGGGGTCGCTAAGAGTCGGACACGACTGAGCGACTTCACTTTCACTTTTCATTCTCATGCATTGGAGAAGGAAATGGCAACCCACTCCGGTATTCTTGCCTGGAGAATCTCAGGGATGGCAGAGCCTGGTGGGCTGCCGCCTATGGGGTCACACAGAGTCAGATACGACTGAAGTGACTTAGCATAGCATAGCATATATAGAAAACTATATATATATAAACCTATATATATATAAAAACCTACATATATATATATAACACTGATGGAGAAATATACCATGTTCATGGATTGGAAGAATCAATATAGTGAAAATGAGTATACTACCCAAAGCAATTTATAGATTCAATGCAATCCCTATCAA
>NW_011495076.1:6980381-6985221 GCF_000754665.1 Bison bison bison | reverse complement strand
AAAAAGAGAGTCCCTTAGACTGCAAGGAGATCCAACCAGTCCCTCCTAAAGGAGATCAGTCCTAGGTGTTCATTGGAGGGAGTGATGCTGAAGCTGAAACTCCAATACTTTGGCCACCTGATGCGAAGAGCTGACTCATTTGTAAAGATCTTGATGCTGGGAAAGATTGAGGGCAGGAGAAGAGGACGACAGAGGATGAGATTGTTGGATGGCATTACCGACACAATGGACATAGATTTGGGTGGACTCCGGGAGTCAGTGATGGACAGGAAGGCCTGGTGTGCTGCAGGTCATGGGGTCACAAAGAGTCAGACACGACAGAGCAACTGAACTGAAGGGGAATGATATATTAGCATTGCACATAAAGTTCAAAGATGTCTGCACATGCAGTGCGAGTGGTGGGTCATCATTAACCCCTTACATAATTAAAAAAGGAATGTTATCTCCTAAGGTATTGGCCCCAGAAGGAGAAAAAACTGATGTTCATGGTTAAGCAGATATTTCTACTACTGAGAAGGTCTGTCTCGTTAGCATATAATGCAGATGCACAATGCATACTGGGGGTGAGGGCAGAGGTCAAAACAGAAAAATTTTATGTTTAAATTTTTCTTGCCTTGCCTTAAAATGGAGACTTGTTAGTTGTTTTAGTTGCTAAGTCATTTCTGACTTTTTGGGACTCCTTGGACTGTGGGCCAACAGGTTCCTCTCTCCATAGGATTTCCCAGGCAAGAATATTGGAGTGGGTTGACATTTCCTTCTCTAGGGGATCTTCCCAACCCAGAGATCAAACCCGAGTCTCCTGCACGGGTAGGCAGATTCTTTACTGCTTCCCCAGACTTGTTAGCTACCTGGCTTTAGATAGGACCTGAATGGTAATTTCAAAACACAACCTTTCACCACATCCAAAGAAGATAATCAAGGGGAGAAATCTCTAGAGGTAGTCAGGACCCTAGGGAGGGGCCCTATTTGAATTTTTCTGCTCTATCAGGGTGGAGCAGATTTCTTGGCAGGCTAGAAACCTATGATATGTTATATATTTTAGGGGTGACTTTTGGCTCACGACAAGTAATATTGGTTAGTTTAAGGTAGTCACCTCAAATTTGCCTTTTGTGTGCATTAAGAAAAGACACGAGCTGCAAAAAATATTAATGGGACATAAGAATGGAAGAAATTTTTAAAGTATATCCTCTGTGGTAATGACTATAATTTGGCAAGGAGTAAACTAACATATGAAGGAGAAAGAAGGTAAAAGAGACAAGAATGTACGGAAGGACCTTCTCATTCAGGTAGTCCAAGGTTTCCTTCATGTGACCCTGCTTTTGACATTATAATGCCTGCCCCCCAACTCTAATCCAGGGTTGAGGATGAGTCTCAAGACTCAGCATGGTCACTTTAAATAATTATCAGGTCATTTAATTCAATTGTTTCCTCCCTTTAATTAAAAGACAATTCATGCTTTGCAAGTTAGTCCCTTTTGACATTTAATTAGGGTTTCTCATCTGGGTGAGAAGTCATCAATCAAATCAGAGCAGCAGCAATGCTCATTCTCACATAAACAGCACAGAGGTGGTTACTGTCATAGGCAGTCCACTTTACACCTGTGATCATTAATCAGGCAGATTTTTTTCCAGCAAACATTTACAGAGTTGTTTCTCATCAGCCACTACGTATCTGAGTCTAATAGTGTTTTATCCATTTTAAGGTAAGTAAATGGAGGACTTGTAACACAGTATGCCCAAAATAGTGTGGTAAGTACTCTGATGTAGGTAAACAAAATGCTGAGTTGTGGAGGGGGTCGAGGAAGATTTCCCAAAGAAGGAAAGAGCTCATTTCAGTCCTAAGCAATGCTATGGGACTAGCTGGAAGACGAGGTGGGCAAGGAGTTCTGCACAGATGGTGTAGCTTATGCAGAGAGACCCAGGAGAACATGGTGCTAATAGTCAGATGCAAGTAGACTATGGGGCTGGAGGTTAGGCTTGTTGGAAGAGTAGCAAAAGGGGAATCTGGACTTGGACTATGAAGGGCCTTCTGGGAACTTCTAAGAAGTTTGGACTTGTGAAAGAAAATGCATCCAGCACTTAAGGAAGTGATTTATTCAGGCAACTGCAATAGAGAGAACATTCATTAATGAGGACAGTCTCAGAAAGGGAGAAAACTGAAGGTTTTATAAAACAGGCAAGTCACTGAGGAACGGTGGGTCTTATCTGGGAACAGGCAAGGTCAGGCTGGTCCCTCAGTGAGTCTTTCCTCAGAGCACAGAGGGATCACAAGAATAGAAGGGTGGTTTCTCTACCACTGCTGCATCTTGTAGCATATGTGGTGTGTGTGTGTGTGTGCATGTATGCACTCAGTCATGTCCAACCCTTTGTGACCCCATGGACTGTAGCCCATCAGGCTCTTCTGTCTATGGAATTGTCCAGGCAAGACCACTGGTGAAAGTGAAAGTTGCTCAGGCGTGCCTGACTCTTTGCGACCCCATGGACTATACAGCCCATGGAATTCTCCAGGCCAGAATACTGGAGTGGGTAGCCTTTCCTTCTCCAGGGGATCTTCCTGACCCAGGAATCAAACCAGGATCTCCTGCATTGCAGGTGGATTCTTTATCAACTGAGCTATGAGGGAAGCCCAAGACCACTGGAATTGGTTGCCATTTCCTTCTCCAGGGAATCTTCCTGACCTAGGGATTGAATCACATCTCCTGCATTGGCAGGCAGATTTTTTTTTACCATTGCACCACCTGGGAAGCCATGATAAAGTTCAGGATTGTCAGATTTGAAGTCCTGGTTGTACCACAGAGGATAATCAAGGTGAAGATAATCAAGATAATAGGGATAATTATTAGATAAAAGGATAAAGATAGATCCTATCTAATCCTTAAAAGGATTAGATAAAGAGGATAATCAAGAGGGAAGTGTGCAGGATTCAACCTTTAAAAGAATGACATATCCATAGGACATAACAAAAACTGCTTGGAACCAATTAGATTCAAGATAGTGGAAGATTTGACTTCCGGTGGACTGTAATACATTAGCACTCTAAATGACACACCCACAAGCACCATGACAGTTCCAAGGCCAACCAAAGACCATAAAATGGATGGTGGCCCAATTCCTGGAAATCTCCACCCCTTCCCCAAAATAATTGGAATAATTCACCCACTAATTAGCCTGTAAAATTACTCAGCCCATAAAAATTAACCATACCATATTTTGGGCCTCTCTCTCACCTTGTAAGATGGCCCCACAGTATGCCTGTGGTGTGTGTTTCTCTTTAAATCCACTTCTTACCTATAACTTTATCTCTCACTGAACTGTTGCTGTGATGAGACATCAAGAGCCCAAATTCACCGGGAACAGAGGTACTCAAGGTTTGTAAGCAGAAGTGAGACCTGATCAGATGAGTGCTGTAGAACAATGGTATACACAAGTCAGCTGCCACCACTTGCCCTCTCAGAAAAACTTGCCTCTGGCCCCTGTTCCTTGCTTTTGAAACTGAAAAGAAAGTGAAAGTCGCTCAGTTGTGTCTGACTCTTTGCAACCCCATGAATTATACAGTCCATGGAATTCTCCAGGCCAGAATACTGGAGTGGGTGACATTTCCCTTCTCCAGGGGATCTTCCCAACCCAGGGATTGAACCCAGGTCTCCCACATTGCAGATGGATTCTTTACCAGCTAAGCCACAGGGGAAGCCCAAGTCCCCTCTAAAACTGAACTCCCTACAGAGTTTATGATTAACCTTTTTCTCAAGAGAAGTAATTATACTAGATCAGCAAGAAGACAATCCTAGCTTTCTTCAAGGAACATACCTAACAATCTGACTCATATCTTTGAGTTGTTCTGAGAAACTAAGACAGCGGCCCAGGTGGAGGATGGTGGCTACATGCTGACCACAAACATAAACCCCAGACTGCTTGGAACCAGAAAGTTGATTATCAAGATTCCTGGAATACCACTCTGTTGCTTCACCACCAACCATGTATCCCTCAGCCCTAAGGTTACCTTTAAAAACTCTTCCTTGAAGGCCATCAAAGAGCTTGGGTCTTTTGAATATGAGCTGCTATTCTCCTTGCTTGGTACCTGCAGCAAACACTGTAGTTTCCTCCACTATAACCTAGTGTCCATAAATCAGCTTGACAATGAGGCAGGCAAGGAGAATGAAGTTCAGTTTGGCAACACTTTCATCTTTGACGTCATCCCTGTGTTCTCTGGATCCCAGTCCAAGCATCATGCCTTAGTTTGACGACCAGGGGTCTCTAGTTCCTACATCTTACCTTGAGACTTGTTCATACCTGAGACCTAACTAAATCATTACCATATTTTTGCCTGTTCTCTTGGAGAACCTTATCTTTTCAATCCCCTCCATTTCATTCCTGGTCACAGCTTCCAATCCATTCTAGCAATGTCTTGGATCAGCACCTCTTCCTGGGTAAAGAAAGATGTTGGTAAATCCTGCATTGCTGCAGCAGCCCATCTGCTCTCCTAACAGTTGGGGTATTGTCTCACAGCCTGGACAAGGGATGGCCTTTGGGATCTAGACTCCAGCTCCTGCAGGTTGGGGTGTAAGCTGACTTGGCTTTGGACCCATGAGAAAGCACAGTTCTGAATTTGGCTGCTTAGCATCTGGCCATTCAAGCCCTGAGCCACACAGTAACAAGGGTTTGCAAACCTTGGCTTCTATGAATTAGCTCAAATAATTATTCTACTTAATCCATAAGCCCTGAAATGAGAATCAATAGATAAGATTAACCTCATAGCATAAGATGGACTGAGGGGGGAGGGCCGGGGGGTGGGGCAGGAGGTAGAGAAACCACTATGAGTTATATGGTTATGAAATTGTGTT
>NW_011495076.1:6951035-6980281 GCF_000754665.1 Bison bison bison | reverse complement strand
CCAGCCAAAAAAAAAAAAAAAACTAATAAAATGCTTATGATGTTGCTGAAGTTTCCCAAGAAGTAATCAAACACAAATAGGCAGCACTGACAGGCATTCAAAAGATATGTGGAGAAGGGAAGACCTCAAAGTAAATCCAATTATGATCTTGGTGGTTGGGGTGTGTTTCCTGGTTCAGCTTCACAGAAAACTAAAGATCTTCATTCACAAGGGCTCTTTTAGGAGACAGATAACAAATAAACAGCAGATCTTAATCTCTGTAACAAATGGTTTTAATGGAGGTGGTTAGGTTTGTACTAATATTATGAATTTAAACAAAATTAAACTGAGCCATGACACTTAATACCTTGAATTTATAGACCACTATTCTTGATAACTTTATTCCTTTATTCCTGGGTGCTTATAAAATCGATTTGCTTCTGTCTGACATAATTTTCAAAGTAAAGCATAAGATTTACCAATTAAACTCCCTTCCTCTCCCAGTAAATTTTACTAGCATTTTCCCTCACAGTAATTTTTTGCAGTTACATAGTGATTTCTATAGAAGGTCCTCCAAGTGTTTTGCAAACATTAATTAAGCTTTGCAATACCCCAGCAAGGGAGAAGACCAGCATCACACCCAGGAGTCCTCCTCCTGCAGAGAGGGTGATTGGAATGACATTTGTTCCTGTCACTCAGAATCAGCACATGGAGCTCTAACCTGTGGGAGGAGAGGATGTGCAGATCCTGCCAGAATTTCAAATGACACTATGATGCCTCTGCTGGCACTAACAAAGGAAGATGGGGGTGACTCTATCAAGTCATTTTACTTATTTTTAATCTATGAATCTGAATAAATGATACTTTTTTATTAAATAAATGTTTGAAATCAGCTGAAATTCAATGTTCTACCTACCCTATTTCATTCATAAATACTGTTTGAGTAGCACCACTTTATGTAACCAGCCATTTGAAAATGAGAAATTACACAGAGTATAGCTGGAGAAGTGTCTGCTTCTAGATAACATGGATCTCATCCCACCTTCAAAAGTCCACATATAACCTTAGCTTAAAGCAACAGGCAATTAAACAAGAATCTACCTGTAGGTAATAACCTATAAGTAGAAAAAAGTCAGAAAAAGGATATATATATCTGAATCTCTTTGCTGTACACCTAATACTAACACATATTGTAAATCAACTATACTTCAGCTAAAATATATTTAAAAACAAAGAAAGAAAACAAACAAAATCACAAAAAAACTAGGCACATTGAAAAAATGAAGAAAAGATGGTACTAACTAGGTAAACTGATGACTTCTCCAGTCATGAGACGTGAACTGCAGAGATCAAGATGCTTCAAGGTAAACAAATAGATCTTTAATTTATTAACCTAAGGTAAAATTTTTATGGGAATTTTTAAAAGCCATTTTCTTTCTAATGTTATTTTACCAGTTATTACAGTGATAACCTCTGGCCCAGAAATCTAGGCTGCCTATTTCCCGGTAGACAGCACAGCTGGCCTGCTGCAACCACCAGCACAGTCTTGGCATCTAACCCTGGAGGTGCCTTCTTCACCCTCCCATCCTTCATCCAGTCCAGGGTCCTTGACTGCTGCTCAAGTTCCATGGGTGGACACTGTCTGCTAAGGAGGAGGTCTTCTTGGCTCTCAACCCTGACTGCACTTCACAGCCACTTGGGGAGCTCTTTGTAAATACATCTGCAACTACCACACACCAGTTAAAACACAGTACTTAGGAATGAGGCTGGCTGTGGGCATTTAAAAGTCCTCAAGAGATTGCTACCTGCAGCCCCGGTTAATGTACCTTGGGGAGCAACTGCAGGGCTCATCAGGAATAAGGTGAATCTGCCAAGCTTTCCCTGCAGGGTAACGACAATGTGATCAATTCTCACAAAAGTCTGCTGTTCAAACCTTTGAAAGTTTTTGCACTTGTCATGATGCCTTGTGATTTCCATCTTTCTCATGTTGCAAGTACCTGGTTGTTGGCTTGACACATTGGTCAGTGGTAGGGAAGGACTGCCTGGGTTTGGATCTCTTCTCACCTTTGAGGTCAAGGTGTGTTCCTGCTGATGTGTAATCCTGGGAGCATCACCTAGTGCACACCTCAGGTTTTGCTTGCCACCCCCAGGATGATGCTCCAGGCTTGGGTGCCTAGATATCTTATTGAGCCAAAGAAGTTTTGCAAAGGAGGATGAACTCAGCTTTGAAGAGTAGAAGGCAGATGCTGTGGTAAGATATAAGTCAACGGATCAAGGGATACACAATACAAATGTTTGCAGAAATACAGCAAAACAGATCAACTGGGATGATCCCAAAGATGTTATCTAGGCTAGCTTTTAGTGAAATAAAGAATTTTTTTACTCCTATTCCATAGCTAAATCTTCTCATAAATCAGATTTTCTACATGAATCTTAGTGGAGGAAGATGTGCAATATTAGTTGTGTCACAGCTGTTTGATACTTCTGGTGGTTTTAGGTGGTGCCACAGCAACTGCATTATGTATATGTTGAACAATTATAAGGAAATGTTTTTTCTATTCTTTTTCAGTTTTCTTAATATTCAAAATTCTTTTAATTTTCACCAAGTCTCAGTTTGGTGTTATTAAATCTTTAAAATCTTTCTGGTACTGATAATATCTCCAACAACAACCACAAAAAATTGGGAAGTAATGGTAACCAGCTGGAATTTAACAACAGTCTTTATTTGCATTTATATTTTACTCAGGACAAGCAATAATGTTATCCAGTTTATAGTAGTGATTTAGAGCTTTATAAATTATGTTTAAACTCTGAGTTGTTTTAAAGAGCTAGTTTCACATATATAGCAAAAATTGTGAAAGGGAAAGCTAAAAAGTATCTTACCATCTTTTTTTTTTTTTTTTACTGTGGTGCATGATTTTAAAACAAATATCATTGCTAACTTGACCCTAGGACAAATGTAAAAAGTGTCAGGCCTAATTTTTAAAAAATAATTAATACTTTAAATTTAAACATACCTACCCTAGATGGATCATGCACACCTATTCCTAACTTTGTTTTCAAGTGGAAGCTCTGGTTATATTTGACCATGCAAAAATCCTCAACAAATACTGGTGAACTGAATTCAACAATACATTAAAAGAATCATACACCATGATTTATTCCAGAGAATGCAAGGATAACTCAGCATCTGAAAATCAATAAATGTGATATATCATATCAACATAACGAAGGATAAAAGTCATATAATCCTCTCAATAGATGCAGAAAAAGCATTTGACAAAATTTAACATTCATTGATAAAAACTCTCAATAAACTGGGTATAGAGGAACTTACTACAACATAGTAAAGACCGTATATAAATCCATGGCTAACATTATACTTAATGATAAAATGCTGAAAACTTTCAAGACAAGTAACAAGATCGAGGTAACCACTCTCATCACTCTTATTCAGTATAGTACTGGGAGTCTCAGCCAGAGCAATTAGGCAAGATAAGGAAATAAAAGGCACTCAAATGGGAAAAGAAAAAGTAAAATTGTCTCTATTTGCAGATTACATGAGATTTAATCAGAAAACTCAAAAGACAATGCCAAAAACACCTGTCAGAACTAATAAATTTAATAAAATTGCTGAACACCAAATCAATTTAACATCACTTGCATTTCTATATACCACCACTGAACAGAAAGAGAAGAAAACAATTCCATTTACAGTAGCATCAAAAACAATACCTATGAATAAATTTAACCAAAGAGGTAAAATATCTGTGCTATGAAAATTTTAAATGATGAAAGAAATTGAAGAAGACAAAAGTAAATGAAAAGATGTTCTGTGCTGGTGGAGTGGAATAATTAATAGTGCTAAAATGTCCATATACTCAAAGCCACCTACAGATTCAATGCAATTCCTATCAAAATTCCATCAGTATTTTTCATAGAAATAAACAAAACAATTCTAAAACTTGTATGGAATCACAAAAGAATCAAAATAGCTGGAGGAATACTGAGAATGAGGAACAAAGCTAAAGGTATCACACCTTGATTTCTACTTTTCAAAGCTACAGTGATGGTGGCTCAGATGGTAAAGAATTTGCATGTAATGTGGGAGGCCTGGGTTCCATCCTGGGGTTGGGAAGATCCCTTGGAGAAGGAAATAGCTGCACAGTTCTCCAGTACTCTTGCCTGGAGAATCCTATGGACAGAGGAACCTGGTGGGTAACAGTCCACAGAGTTGCAAAGAGTCAGACACAACTGAGTGACTAACACACACACAGTGATCAAAACAGCATAGTACGGGCATAAAAACTGACACACAGACTGATGGAATAGGATAGAGAGGCCAGAAATAACCACAGATATAGATGGTCAGGGCTTCCTTAGTGGCGCAGTGGATAAGAATCCACCTGCCAATGCAGGGTGCACAGATTCAATCCCTAGTCCCAGAATATTCCATGTGCTGCGGAGCAATGGAGCCCATGTGCCACAACTACTGAGCTCACATCCTAGAGCCCGTGAGCTGCAACTGCTGAGCCAGCGTGCTACAACAACTGAAGCTTGTGTGCCACAACAGATGCCCATGTCTGGAGCCTGTGCTCCTCAACAACACTGCAACGAGAAGCCCTCACACCACAAAAAAGACCCAGCACAGCCAAAAGTAAAAAAAAGTTAAAAAAAGGCGAAGTTTACAAAAGCAAAATCACCAAAGTAGGACTACATCAGATTTAAAAGTTTCTGCCCAGCAAAGGAAACCATCAACAAAATGAACAGATGACCAAGAAATGGAAGAAAATATTTCCAATAGCAAACCCAGAGATAAACCTATGCACATATGACCAACTAATCTATAACAGAGAAGGTGAGAATGTACAATGGAGAAAGGCTCTTCATTAAGGGTTATTGGACAGCTAAGGTAAAAGAAAGAAATTAGAAAGCTCCCTAACACCATACACAAAAATAAATTCAAAATGGATTAAAGACCTGAATGTAAGACCAGACACTATAAAACTCTTAAAGGAAAACACAGTAAGAACACTTTTTGACATAAATTGAATCAAAATCTTTTTTGACCCACCTTCTAAAGAAAATAAAAACAGAAATAAAACAAACGGACCTAATTATACTTAAAAGCTTTTGCATAGCAAAAGAAACCATAAGACGAGAAGACAACCCTCAGAATGGGAGAAAATATTTGCAAACAAAGCAAATAATAAAGATTAATCTCCAAAATACAAACGGCTCATGCAACCGAATATCCAAAAAAACAAACAACCCAATGAAAAATGGGCAGAAGACCTAAATATACATTTCTCCAAAAAAGACATATATAGATGGTCAACAAACACATAAAAAGATGCTCAACATCATTAATCGTTAGAGAAATGCAATATGGAATTTAGAAAGATGGTAACGATGACCCTATATGTGAGACAGCAAAAGACACACAGATGTAAAGAACAGTCTTGGACTCTGTGGAAGAAGGCAAGGGTGGGATGATCTGAGAAGGTAGCGTTGAAACGGGTGTATTATCATATGTGAAGCAGATCGCCGGTCCAGGTTTGATGCATGAGACAGAGTGCTCAGGGCTGGTGCACTGGGATGACCCTGGGGGATGGGATGGGGGTTCTGGATGGGGAACACATGTGCACCCATGGCTGATTCATGTTGATGTTTGGCAAAAACCACTACAATATTGTAAAGTAATTAGCCTCCAATTAAAATAATTTTTTAAAAATTACAAAGAAAAAAAAAACTACAAAGAGGTATCACCTTGCATGGTCAGAATGGCCGCCATCAAAAAATCTACAAACAATAAATACTGGAGAATGTATGGAGAAAAGGGGACCCTCTTGCACTGTTGGTAGGAATGTAAACTGACAGACTCTATGGAGAATGGTATGGAGGTTCCCTAAAAAAACTAAAAATAGAACTAACACATGACACAGCAATTCTTATACTGGGTATGTAGCCAAAGAAAATCCTAATTCAAAAAGACACATGCACCCCGATGTTCACTGCAGCAGTATTTACAATAGCCAGGACATGGAAGCAATCTACATGTCCATTGACAGATGAATGTATAAAGATGTGGTACGTATACACAATGGAATATTACTCAGCCATTAAAAGGAATGAAATTGGGTCTTTTGTAAAGAGTGGATGGACCTAGAGACTGTGATACAGTGTGGAGTAAGTCAGAAAGAGAAAAACAAATATTGTATATTAGCACATATATGTGGAATCTAAAAAATGGTACAGATAAATTTATTTGCAGGGCAGGAACAGAGATGCAGACAGAGAACAGATATGTGGACACAGGTTGGGGGAGAAGGGGGATGAATGGGGATATTGGGATTGGCATAGAATAATTAAAACAGACACCAGTGGGAATATGCTGTATGGCACAGGAAACTCTACTCAATGCTCTGTGGTGACCCCAATGAGTAGTATGGGGGATGGGGTAGGATGGAAACCCAAGAGGGAGGGGATGTTTGTATACATATAGCTGATTCATTTCATTGTACAGCAGAAACAAACACAATATTGTAAAGCAATTATCAGATCAGATCAGTCGCTCAGTCGTGTCCGACTCTTTGCGACCCCATGAATCACAGCACGCCAGGCCTCCCTGTCCATCACCAACTCCCGGAGTTCACCCAGACCCACGTCCATCGAGTCAGTGATGCCATCCAGCCATTTCATCCTCTGTCGTCCCCTTCTCCTCCTGCCCCCAATCCCTCCCAGCATCAGAGTCTTTTCCAATGAGTCAACTCTTCACATGAGGTGGCCAAAGTACTGGAGTTTCAGCTTTAGCATCATTCCTTCCAAAGAACACCCAGGACTGATCTCCTTTAGAATGGACTGGTTGGATCTCCTTGCAGTCCAAGGGAGTCTCAGGAGTTATACATCAATAAAAAATTCAAACCACATATCTGATAAGGAGTTAACATCCAAAATGTGTAAGGAATACAGTTCAATAGTAAAAAGTCAAGTAATTCAATTTAAAAATGGACAAAGGATCTGAATGGACATTTTTCTAAAGAAAATATACAGGTAGCCAATAGGTACATGAAAAAGTGCTCTACGTTGCTAATTATCAAGGAAATGCAGAATAAAGCCAAGGTGACATCCCCTTATACCTGTTAGGCTGTCAATTATCAAAAAATGATAAAGCCAGGCTGTAGAGAAAAGGAAGCCCTTGTACACTCTTGGTAGGAATGTAAACTAGTACAGTCATTATGGAAAACAGTATGGAGTTTCCTAAAGAAATTCTATCTAGAACTACTGTATGATCCCAGCAATTCCATTTCTGGGTATATATCCCAAGGAAGTGAAATCATCTCAAAAAGCTATCTGCACGTCCATGTTCACAGCAGCATTATTCACAATAGACAAGGTATGGAAACAACCTTAGTGCATGGCAACTGATAAATGAATCAAGAAAATGTGGCACACATATATGTATGTACATGTACATACGTATATGTGAATATACACATATTTACATATATAATAGCTGAATATTATTCAGTTATAAAAAGAAATCCTCTCATCTGTGACATCATAGACAAAGCTGGTGGGTATTACACAAAGTGAAATAGACCAGGCAAAGAATGCCAAATGGTGTCACAAAAGAAAGTCAAACTCAAGTCTACAGCATAAAAGTGCTTGCCAGGGGCTGGTGGATGGGAGAAATAGGCAGAGGTTTACAAACGGGTACAAATTTTCAGTTATATAGCCATAAAATAAATAAGGTCTGAGGGTGTAATGTATCACATGGTGACTATAGTCACTAACACTGTATTATTTAATTGAAATTCACGAAGAGAGTAGAACTTAAATATTTTCAACAAAGTAAATATGTGTATTGAGGGATGTATTAATTGACCTGATGGTGGAATTCTTTCACAGTGTATACATTTATCAGATACATCAATTCCTCACATTGTACACTTTAAAAACCTCATTTCACTTGTGAAATATACAATAAACCTGGAGAAAAACTTGTTTGTAAAAACAAATTAAATAATCATATCCTTTTGCAGAAACTGAAGTGGTTGTTTTTTTTTTAATTCTGTGTTTTTGTGATTTAGACATTGAATTGAATCAAGGAGTAAATTTCACAGCAACAACACTCTTGGCATTTATCCCAGATTAACAAAAACTTATTTCATGCAAAAGCCTGTACATCAGTGTTCACAACATTATTTTTAATAGCCCCAAAACGGTAATAACTCAGAATACAATTTCAACAGGTAACAGTCAAACAAAATGTTAGATCCATACAATGGAATGCTACTCAGTAATTAGGCATGAACTCCGATACATGCAAAAACCTAGATGGACATCAAGATCACTATGCTAATGGAAAAAGCCCATCTTAACAGGTTTACTTTGTGTGATTCCATTTAGATTGTTGTCACTAAATCATGTCCAATTCTTTTGCAACCCCATGTACTGTAGCCTGCCAGGCTCCTCTGTCCATGAGATCTCCAGGCAAGAATACTGGAGTGATTGCCATTTCCTTCTCCAGGGGATCTTCCCAACCCAGGGATAGGATCTGGGAATTCCTGAATTCCAGGTGGATTCCTTACCACTGCACCACCTGGGAGCCTACATACTATTCAACTCACCTACAAATCGGTGATCCTCACAACTTCATTCTCAGATTCAATAATTTGCTATAATGATTCGCAGAACTCAGGGAAACCCTTGCTTACATTTATGGGTTTATATTAAAGGATATGATAAAGGATACAGAACAGCCAGATACAAAGGTAAAGAGAGTGACATTGTGTGTCCTTGCTCTGTCTCTCTGCAGGATCCTCCTTTTGGCCCTGATGGGTCTACAACAATCTTGGGGGAAGAGTAAAACACTTCTCCTTTCTCCCTTGGGAAACTGATTACAAACCTAAAACAAACAGTTGTCAACCACAGTGAAACTTGGATCCCCCATCCCTCTACAGCCAACTTTTTGGTTTTCTTTCCCTGGCCTTTGTCTAATCAGCCCCTCAGCATACAGTCACTGTTAGATTGGAAACAGGTGCTCCTGTGTAGTGACCCTCCCTCCACCCCTTAATGAACTTGAAAATTCTTTTCATCTAAAACCCTTGAACTTCAAACTCAGAAATCAGGTCTGAAGCAAAAACAACAAAGGGAGCCTAATATCAAAGCAGACTCTCATCCTTTCAGGTGGTGTCACCTGCAAATAGGAGGGAAGAATCTGGAAATGAGCTTCGTTCTGTGGTGTGAACTGTGCTTTGGAGATCCTGTAGTTGCTGCAACACCAGAATGAGCTTCTCTTGGTTCCTACCTTCAGTACACTGGAAGGTCTGAGGGTTACCTTCATGTATACATCAAAACAAGAAAAACTGAGGTTCAAACCTGGATAATTCGGGCCTTCCCAAACCTCTTACCTGTTTTACCTCTCAGACACTGGAGTCTTAGGCTTAAACAACTCACTTTACACTTCCTATGTAGCTCCATAAAGCAATTAGAATATTCTGGTATCTGAGGAGCACTAGCGTTTTATTCGGAGTAGGCAATGGCAACCCACTCCAGTACTTTTGCCTGGAGAATCCCGTGGATGGAGGAGCCTGGTAGGCTGCAGTCCATGGGGTCGCTAAGAGTCAGACATGACTGAGCGACTTCACTTTCACGCATTGGTGAAGGAAATGGCAACCCACTCCAGTGTTCTTGCTTGAGAATCCCAGGGATGGGGGAGCCTGGTGGGCTGCCATCTATGGGGTTGCACAGAGTCAGACACAACTGAAGTGACTTAGCAGCAGCAGCGTTTTATTGGCTTCCCTGGTAGTTCAGCAGTAAAGAATCCACCTGCAATGCAGGAGATCCGGGTTCAATCCCTCAGTCAGGAAGATTCCTTGAAGAAGGAAATGGCAACCCACTCCAGTATTCTTGCCCAGAGAATTCCATGGACAAAGGAGCCTGGTGGGCTACAGTCCATGGAGCCGCCAAGAGTCAGACACGACTGAGCGACTAAGCACACACATTCATCAGATGATTACCTCTATGGTGAACACAGATTGAACACCCATAGACATGAGTGTGTGCAACCCAGCAATGACTTTGGTGCTCAAATGACATGCTGTATATCAACGACCTTGAGGTTCAGTTGGTGTTTTTTTGGAGTTTGGTTCTTCTATTTACCTGTGGCCAGGAGTTAGGCTATTAGTTCTGGGACCATTTCTCAAAGACTACCCTCCCTGATTGTCTTACACACAAAATGAAACGTTTTCTAATGATGAGGCAGATATTAAAAAAACAACAACAACAGTGTGAATCATCAGCCTACTCTCAAGTGATGCTGGTATGCAATTGAAAACAGCTTCTACCCTAGAATTTGAATATTTCCAATCGATGCTTAAAGATTAACATGTGGAGCTTTTGAACACCTTGGCGTCAGTCATCACACATCCAGAAATGTATGTACCGAGAGGCTTATTTCCTAACCCAAAACAAAAAGATGAAGGGCCTTGTATTGCTTTTCTATTTCTGGCCTAACAACCAACCATAGCCACCTAAAACAGTACAAACTTAACTATCTTACAGTTCTGTAGACCATAAATCTGATATAATTGTCACTGGGCTAAAATCAAGGTGCTGGCAAGAGGAGGCTCGGGAATAGAATTTCTTATCTTACCTTTTCCAGTGTCTTTGCACGTTCCTCAGCTCCCGGCCTCCTTCCTCCATTTTTTCAAACCAGCAAGAGTGATTCAAGACACCCTCCTACTGCTATTTCTCTGGTTTCCCACAGCTGAGCATGGTTCTCTGCTTTTAAAGACTTGGTCGAATACATTGGCCTCACATGGATAACTCGGACTAATCTCCACACCTCCAGGTCCTTAACGTTAATCATACCTGCTGAGTCCCTATTGCCATGTGAGAAACATTCACAGGTTTGGGAGTAAGATGTGGGCATCTTTAGGGGGCATTTATGCTGCTGACCACAGGCCTCTATACAGAAGCATGCCAAGCTAGGATTTCACAGTTATCTGAAGGCTAAAAGTCTGAGATAACTGTGCCAGCTTGGACAAATTCTAGTGAGAGCCCTCTCCTGGGTTTCAGACTGCAAATTTCTCATAGAAGAAGCACGCTGTTTCCTGTCTTTTCATAAGGTTAACCCCATTTGTGAGGACTTCACCCTCATAGCTACTTACCTCCCAAAGGGCCCACCTCTGATTATCATCACACTGGAGGTTAAGATTTCAAAGCATGAAGTGGGGACGCAGCATTCAGTTTAAAGAACATAACACAGTCTCCTAGTGCTCCTGTTTTACCAAAACACAGGTAATCGAGAGCTTACAGGATGACTGCTGTCTACTCTCATCAGCTGTTACTGTTAGAGATTTACACTCCAAATCACACACAGCCTGATGAAAGCCTTGTTGCCTTGGTGACAAAGCTGTAGACCTGTCTCAACAGTACAACCTGGGAATTTTTGGATCATGTATTGGGAAAGTCACGACGCACAATCCAAGAGGAAGAGGGGTTTACATTCATTACATTTCTACTCTTAAAAAAGTTTCACCTTTATGGACTGTACCTCACGGGTGCCTTTGCCCTCTACCTTAGGGTTGAGTTTGGACAAAAGGAGGCACTGTCTGCTGGTGACTAGCAGATCAGAGGGCTTGAAGAGTTCAGAGTATATTCTGTCAGTGTTCGCTCTTTTGGGCCTCAATGTGGCAGTATCTGCTTTCCTCTCCCTAAGATGACAGTGTCTATTGGGTACTCCCTCTCCTGTGGCTGCGGGTCTCTCCTGGTTGCAGGGAGTGCTCCCTGCTCTTGGCTTTGGAGGCCTTGGGGTGGTCATCTTTCCCATCGCTGATTCTGCCTGCCCCTGCCCACACCTCAACAAGCAGATCCTCATTAAACTAGCCCCCATTACCTTGTTTAGGTGTACCATGCTTCTCTGATACACCTGAGGGTGACAGCATCTCATGATCTTGGACAAGTCACTAAACTTTCTCAAACCTCATATTCATATCTGAAATATAGATAAAAATAGTTACCTTGTGGGGTGGTGATGACAAGTGAATTATTTAATTCATATATATCTTAACACAGTGTTTGGTGCTCAGACACTTAAATGCTTTTGTGTTGTTGTTGTTGCCACAAACACTTAAATGCATTTTTTTTGGGGGGGGAGCAAAATAAAGGGAATGGATTCTCTGAGGAACTGAAAGTTCCACCTGGATCCAGATGTTCCACCATTTTTAACTTTGCACAACGCACTTTTTACTCCAATGAAAAAGAGCTATTTTGAGCAACTATTAGACTAAGGTCTTGGGATTTACTGATAAACAATTGCTAGTGATACTGCTGGAGGTACCCAAACAGTGACCACTTACTTACTGAGGTATGTTTAAATTCAAGCATCTTTACTTTATAATTTGATGTTTCTGAAATTTTCTAATTCAATACTGAGACTCTGCTTTCTAGTATTCTGGATATAGAATGATTTAAATAATGTAAGCAGAGAACTATTACAGTTGAATAGGTAATGAATGTAATAAAAGTCTGTCTATAAATCAGCTCAGATACATTAACTACTTCTCAGCTGACAAAGAGTCTACACCATGATCTGCTTATAAGCATATAAAGGTAGAATTCTGCAAAGCACATTCAATTTTTAAAAGGTAATGCTTATTGCAGAATCAGGGGAAGGATAAAATTGCAAAAAAAACTGCAGGAAGTCTTTAGTATTTTGGTGCATGAAGATCCAAGTTCAGAGACAGAAGTAGATTTGGATTTGGAACTTTCCATGTCACCTTTTCAAATATAGATGGAAAAACTCATTTAACAGCTGGCACCAGACCATTTAGGCAATGTTGCTGTTGTTGACTTAAGACTACACACTGAAAGAGCACTCTCAGAGGGAAGATAAGGCCCTCTGAGGGTGTGATCTGGAAGACTAAACTACTCTGAATAAGAAATAATAGAAATTTGGTGGTGAGGGAAAGCAGAGAATGGAAGGAAGCAAAGATGGGGGTAGGAGATAAAAGAGGAAAAAGCTATGCTGAATGCTAGAGCTGTGTAGATTTAAAGTTGCTTGCCTTGTTGGGATTTAACCACCCTTTCCCCAAATCTTTGATAAAGACTAGTTCCCCATCTATGTGCTTTTCTCAAGAAGGAAATGGGGCTATCATCCACATCTGGGTCAGCACTTAGCAGAGAAAAGTGGAAAAGAGGCAAGGATGGGGACCAGACAAAAGTGACACTGATAGGTTAGCAGAAGTGAGAACTCAGAGCAGATGCATCCATAGAGATGTGAGCTCTAAGACCTTCGTGAAAATACCAGGGAAAGCATTAGCCTTCCCACAGGGCAGAACAAAGAGACTAAGACCAATTTTATTTAAATTTGAAAGGGCAGGATGACCTCAGCTGATCGCTGAATTACAGTTTATCAGAGATCCAAGTGAACAAATAGAAATATGAAATTGGAGTAACTGGTGTCAATCTGTTAAGAGAGCTGTATCCATCTATAAATCACCTGCTCTCCTGAAAATCAATGTGCCCAGGGAGCTTATAGATAATTGAAGAGACAAAGCCAATATATATATATGGAATAACTTACCTCTGAGGTCTAATTTTATAGACCTGTGATGTCAACTTGCTGGGCCTAGATTTTGGTCAAATATTTCTGTGAAAGTTTTGTGTGTGTGTGTCTGGGTGTGGGATTAACAATAAAGCTGGTGGACTTTGAGTAAAGCGCATTGCCCTCTGTAATGTGGGAAGGCCTCAAAAAAACAATTGAGCCTTAATAAAATAAAGCCTGATCTCTCCTGAGAAAGAAAAAATTGTGCCAGCAGACTGCCTTGAAACACAAACTACAACTCTTCCCTCAGTTTCCAGCCTACTTTGCCAAGCTTCCACAATCATATGAGCCAATTCCTTAAAATAAATCTCTCTGTCTACACATACACTGGAGAAGGCAATGGCACCCCACTCCAGTACTCTTGCCTGGAAAATCCCACAGATGGAGGAGCCTGGTAGGCTGTAGTCCGTGGGGTCGCTAAGAGTCGGACAAGACTGAGTGACTTCACTTTCACTTTTCACTTTCATGCATTGGAGAAGGAAATGGCAACCCACTCCAGTGTTCTTGCCTGGAGAATCCCAGGGACAGGGGAGCCTGGTGGGCTGCCATCTATGGGGTCGCACAGAGTCAGACACGACTGAAGCAACTTAGCAGCAGCAGCAGCAATGAATATGCTACCAAAGCCATTTTTTATGTCTTAATAGAAGTAACACCCACAATAAAAGTCTTGGCCAAGAATTCACACTTATTTTGCAGAATTATTCTAGAGACAAATTTGAGTGGTATAGAATTATTTTTTAAAAGTATCCCAGCTAGTCCTAGTTTCAGTTCAATCTCCTGAAGCACAGGTTGTAGCTATGAGTAACTGTCCTAGGCAGTACCTATGTGACAATACCTATTTCATGCAAAGCGCTGTTCTAAATGTTGAGGATAAAATGGAGGATGTTGTTGTTACTATCTAGTCACTAAGTAGTGTCCAACTCTTTACGATTCCATGGATTGTAGCCTCTGGGCTACTCTGTCCATGGGATTTTCCAGCCACAAGTACTACAGTAGGTTGCCATTTCCTTCTCCAGGGGATCTTTCCAATCCAAGGATCAAACCCATATCTCCTGCAATGGCAGACAGATTCTTTACCACTGAGCCACCCAGGAAGCCACAAAGTAAAGGATAAAGAGGCCCAAATCCTTGCTTTCATAGAGTTCATATCCTAGTGGAAGGAGATAGAAGGAAACAAATTTATATTAGTCAGGTGATGATAAATGCAAAGAATTAAGCTAAAATGGTCACCCTGCTTTAGGATGGAGAGTGAGGAAATAAGGTGAGTCTGAGGAGTTTTATATCAAGTGTTTGGAGTAAGTGATGTTTTAGCAGAAATCTAAATGAAGTGAAAGAGAGTCATGAGGGGGAGAAGATCCCAGCACAGAAAGCACCAAAGGAAAGGGCTGTGGGGCAGAAATGTGTTCAGGGAATTAGGGAAACACAAGGAAGGCAGTGGGTCTGAAGAGGAGTGAACAGGGAAGCGTGGTAGGAGATGAAGCCAGGAGTTCCCAGGACCTGACCATGTAGGGCCTTGGAGGACATAAAGAAGACTAAAGATTTTGTTTGGAAGGAAATGGAAAACAAAGGGAAGGTTGTGAGCAGAAGCTTTGCATAATCGAACTTAAGCTTTAGCAGGCTCCCTTAGGCTCCTCTAGAGACTAGAGTGTGTGTGTATATAGAGTACATGCAAAGGTTAGGGAGAGAAATGGTGGAAGAGCAGTAATCCTACCAGGAAATGATGGTAATGGAACAGTAGAGTTAGATATCTTTCAAAAGTGGAGCTGGAAGAACAGAAAAAGAAAGAGGGGAGTCAAGGATGACCCCATGTTTCTTGTCTTGAACAAGTAGAAGAATGGAGTTGACTTTATTCAGATGAAAAAATCTGGGAATGGAAAAATGGAGGGTGTACACAGGGGAGTGAATTAAGGAACTGGTTTTGGACATGTTGCACTTGAAGTGTCAATCAGACAATTAAGCAGAAAGGTCAAGAAAGCAGCTAGATATATTAGTGTGGAATTCAGGGGTGAGATCTCTGCCCAAGATATGTATTCAGGAATTGTTAGTGGACTCTTGAGAGTCCCTTGGACTGCAAGGAGATCCAACCAGTCCATTCTGAAGGAGATCAGCTCTGGGATTTCTTTGGAAGGAATGATGCTAAAGCTGAAACTCCAGTACTTTGGCCACCTCATACGAAGAGTTGACTCATTGGAAAAGACTCTGATGCTGGGAGGGATTGGGGACAGGAGGAGAAGGGGACGACAGAGGATGAGATGGCTGGATGGCATCACTGATTCGATGGACGTGAGTCTGAGTGAACTCCGGGAGTTGGTGGTGGACAGGGAGGCCTGGAGTGCTGTGATTCATGGGGTCGCAAAGAGTCAGACACGACTGAGCGACTGAACTGAACTGAACTGAGGTGGTTTATCAAGTTCATGAGATTGGATGAAATACCCCAGAGGGTAAACATAGGAACAAGGAGAAGTCTGAGATCAAAGTCTTGGGACACTCCAGCATTTAAAGGTCAGAAGAGGAGCTGTGTCAAGGTAAAGAGACTAAGAAGGAGCAGCCAGTGATATAGAAGAAAAAGCCATAGAAAGTGAGGTCTTGGAGGACAAGTGAAGGAAGTGTTCCAAATAAAGGAACATGATCAACAGACAGGTCAAGTGTAATGAGGACTGAGACTTGGTGACTGGATTTACCAATGTGGAGGTTTATCAGAGTCTTGCTAACAGGAGCTTGAGTATAGTAGAGAAAAGAAAAGCCTAATCAGATCTATTCAAGAATGACTTAGAGGAGAAGAGTATAGATAAAAACTTAGGTGACTCTTCAGTTTTGAGGTTTGGAGAGTGGGGAGACTCTCTTTTGACTGGCCAGTTTATTTCAATAATGTAAAAGCAATAGGCAGAGAGTGAAGACGGGGGAAGAGATGTTAAATGCCAGAAACTTTCTTTTTTGACAGTGGTTCTCTATTTTCTTCAGTTTAATTTAAGGAATTGGAAGCAGCAGACTATCTTATCCTCCACAAGAAGAAGGTGTTTATAACAGAACATCTTTGAGTTTATTTTGGAAAAAAGTTGGCCAAGAACATCTCCCAGCTTTCTCATTGCCTAGCCTGCTGCCCTTCCACTGCTATAGGCACCAGGGTCTGTTCAGAGTCATTATTAATGGGAATACAATCTTGAATTTCTATCTCAGCCTAGGTAAGAACTTATGAGTGGTCCTGTTAGCAGTCCCTTCATGATGGCTAACAATTTTGCTCTAGTAAGGGCTGAGCCTTCAAGCACGACTGTCATTTAATACAGATACTGATCAAAGACGAGTTCATTCTGCCCTGGAAATCTAAGTGGTGTGCCACTGATCTGTCTTTATGAAATTCAAGCAGGCTATCTTTTTATAGCAATAAAGATTGAAATATAGCAGCATGATTCATGATAGCCAAGGCATGGAAACAACCTAAATGTTTGTTGACAGATGAATGGATAGACATGTGGCACATACATACAATGGAATACTGCTCAGCCATAAAAAACAATGAAATCATGCCATTTCCAGCAACATGGATGAACCTCGAGATTATCATACTAAGTGAAGTAAGTCAAAAAGAGAAAGACAAGCACCATATAATACCACTTATATGTGAAATCTGAAATACAACACAAATGAAGTTATTTAGAAATGGACTCACGTAGAGAATAGATGCAGTTGTTGAGGCAGAGGAGAGCTGCGGGGAGGGATGGAGCGGGAGTTTGGGGTTAGCAGATGAAAACTACTATATAGAGAATGTATAAACAACAAGTTCCACTATACAACACAGGTAACTACATTCAACATCCTGTGACAAGCCATAATGGAAAATAATACAAAAAAAGAGTGTGTATATATATATATATGTATAACTGTATCACTTTGTTGTGCAATAGAAGTTAACACAGCACTGTAAATCAACTATACTTGAATAAACTAAAATTTTAAATGGATAAAAATAATTTATGAGTAAAACTGTGTTCTAGGTACTGCACTGGCTCTTGTTACCAGTCCTCCATTCTCAAAGAAAAGTCTAATCCCCAAAGGTATTAGGAACACCTGCTTTGGAATTACTATTAAGCACTGGTTTTCATTGATGGTAACCACATCATCTCATTAAAAGTGTTATTTCTTGTGAGTCCTCTTTGCAGCCCTAGAAAGTAGATACCTAATGATCCCCACTTCACAGCTACTGAGGCTGATGAAAGCCAATATTTATGGGGTACCATGGAGAAGGACAGAGAAGGCACTGGCACCCCACTCCAGTACTCTTGCCTGGAGAATCCCATGGACGGAGGAGCCTGGTGGGCTGCCGTCTATGGGGTCGCACAGAGTCGGGCATGACTGAAGTGACGAAGCAGAATGGAGAAGGAAATGGCAACTCACTCCAGTATTCTTGCCTGGAGAATCCCATGGATGGAGTAGCCTTGTGGGCTGCAGTCCATGGGGTCGCAAAGAGTTGGACAAGACTGAGCGACTTCACTCACTCACTCACTGATTTTTAAAAAATCATTTCTCTGACAACTTACAAGGAATATAAAACAAGTACCTATTGAGTATCCACCATATGCACGATACTAAGTTTTTGTAAGATCCATGAAGCAAAAGAAGCAATAATTCTCTGATTCCTATAACTGCTGAAGGTAAATGTCTTAAAATTCTTACAACTACTCATATACTTTTGAATAATCTTTGAAAAAGTATTCTACTTGATAGTTAAGATAGTGTTAAGGGGACACCAGAGGGCATTTTAAGGTTCAATACCAGTATTTATGTTTCTAGGAAGATCCTTTTTAACTTTCTGTATCAATTCTAGGCTTTCCCTTCCCACTGCTGGTTACACTCTAACAAGGATAGGAAAACAAGGAGGAAGAGGGAAACTAACATCTTGCATCCAATATCTCCCTGGTGGCTCAGTGGTAAGTAATCCACCTGACAATGCAGGAGATGTGGCTTCTATCCCTGGGTTGGGAAGATTCCCTAGAGAAGGAAATGGCAACCACTCCAGTATTCTTGCCTGGGAAATCCCATGGACAGAGGAGCCTGCTGGGCTACAGTCCATGGAGTCACAAAGACTCTGACATAACTTAGTGACTAAACAACAACAACAAATCTGTCAGGCATTTTCCAGGAGTTAATTAAATTTTAAAAGAATATGGTGAGATTCATGTTGATGTATGTATGGCAGAAACCAATGCAATATTGTAAAGCAATTACCCTTCAATTAAAAGTATATACATTAAAAATAAAGAATATGGTGAGACAGGTCTTTGAGTTTCCATTTTGCGCATCAGAAAACTAGTACAATAAAAGTAGCTCTAAACCACTTGGCATCATGGAGAGTTGTTAATTAATTACAGTGCCTCAGAAAATTTTGGAAACAAAACAGTGCTGCCATTTACTGCAACATGCCATAAACCCTCCTGCATAGAAAATCTGCCCACTGTGTCTTGGCCTGGCATCCTGGCTTTGAGATTGTTCCCTTCTACCAGCCTGACTTAATCAAGGTCATTGAAAACTGTTCCTCTCTTGCCAGGTGTAAAAGCCTGCTCCAGATTGGTGTTATCAGCAAATTTATTGAACTTATGTTCCCTTCCATCACCCTGTGGATGACTCTGGCCCTCAACCAACCCTTATGGATGGACACTACTTGATAAATGTCCTCAGGATGACAAGAAGTCACTGATAGCTCCTCTTTGATTGCAACTCTTCAGCCACTTGACAGCACTGTGAGCCAAGCTATGTATTACCAGCTTGTTGAAAAGAAATGTCATGTGATATGGTAGCAAAAGCCTCACTGAAGTCAAGATATATGATATCTATTACTCTTCCTTTGTCAATGTGTCAAAGAAAGAAATTAAACTTACTTTCCTGGTTGCTTCCTAAAGATATGTAGTTTACTATCCAACACCTCTTATTTATTAATTTGCCAATCAATGGATTGTTTGTATCTTACCGGAAGTTTTTGCATGTCAACTGCAAGCATCCCTAGCACAATGTTTTAAAAATTTTCAGACACTTTTAGACTGTCAGATTTCTATTCTGACTCTATGCAGTATAGAAATAAGCCCTTTGGACCCAGGAGTAGTGAAAAGATTCCTTTTGTCCATTCACAAGTCCTACTGTTGATTGTTATTGTTTAGTCAATAACTCATGTCCAACTCTTTGCGACCCCATGGATTGTGGCACTGTGGTTCAAAAGCATCAGTTCTTTGGCGTTCAGGCTTCTTTATGGTCCTGTCCAACTCTCACATCTGTACATGACTGCTGGAAAAACCATAGCTTTGATTATATGGACCTTTGTCAGCCAAGTGATGTCTCTGCTTTTTAATACATTGTCTAGGTTTGTCAAGGCTTTTCTTCCAAGGAGGAAGCATCTTTTAATTTCATGGCTGCAGTCACCATCCACAGTGATTTTGGAGCCCAAGAAAATAAAGTCTGCCACTGTTTCCACTGTTTCCCCATCTATTTGCCATGAAGTTATGGGACTGGATGCCATGATCTTAGTTTTTTGAATGTTGAGTTTTAAGCCAGCTTCTTCACTCTCCTCTTTCACCTTCATCAAGAGGCTTTTTATGCTTAAGGTCATTTCAAACAAATAAGTACTGGCCACTAGAGAATGGTTGTCTTTATATTCCACTTCTGACTGCAGAATCTCAGGGCAAAGTGTCCTTATTTGAATAAAATCAGCTAGCTTTGTGAGATGAGGAGGACTAAGGGTGTGAGTGTGTTGTGCTTGTGAAAGATGGCACACAGGAAGGAGGCAGTCATGCTTTTTCAAGCAAGGTGAATTCTTATCACTCTGCTTTGTTTCCTTCCCCTAAATAAACTCAGAGAGATTTCCTCCAAATTTTCTATATCACCAATGAGTATAATTCAATCCATAGTATAGAAAACTAAACTCAGTGAACTTATATTTTGAACGATAGGGTTGATTTTCTAAGTTTTCTATCATCCCCATGAGGAGTCATCTCTTTTTCCTGACACCACTTCCTGCTTCCCTGCTACCAAGTCTTCTGACTTATTATTCAATATCCTCCTATTTCAGGTGGAGATCATTAGGCTCTGAATTTGATGCCGAAGCAACTCTTCTCCATGGGCTTCCTGGGTAGCACTAGTGGTAAAGAACCTGCCTGACAACGCAGGAGACATAAGAGAGGCAGGTTTGATCCCTGGGTTGGGACATCCCCTGGAGGAGGGCATGGCAGCCCACTCCAGTATTCTAGCCTGGAGAATCCCATGGACAGAGGAGCCTGGTGGGCTACAGTCCATAGGGTTGCAAAGAGTTGGACATGACTGAAGTGACTTAGCACAGCACTATTCTTTTCCATCTCATGCTTCCCATCATGATATTCTGCCTTCTGGGCAGGGCATGGGCAGGGTTGGTAAAATATGTGGCACTCCTCCCCCATGAACATAGCAGACAGAAAAAATCAATCTTAGCATTCTTTCCTTCTAGGACTAGTTGAGGCCTTCCCAGCATAATACTCCAGACCAGGAATCACCAGTTTCTGTAACAAACTAGACAGTAAATATTTCAGGCTTTTCTTACCATACAGTTTTTGTTGTAACTACTCAGCTCTGTCCCTGTAGGGTGAAAATAGTCACAGACAATAAGGAATGAATGAATGTGGCTGTGTTTCAACAAAACATTTACAATCAATGAGTGGCTGGCTGGATCTGGCCTATGGGCTGTAGTCCAGTGGTTTGTTGGACATAGTTTGCAGGCCCCTGCTCTATATACCTACCACCAATCAGAGTTGCCATCTAAAATTGGAACCTACCTGATGTTCCTGGGCTGAAGTACATGATGCTACAATGTTTCAGGTTTGACTCCCTTCATGTATTGATTTCCACCTGAGGAGCTGATTTAACTGAGTTTGGGGCCCTCAGCTCTGAGTGTCTTGTAGTTAAAAGTCACTCTGGGACCAAGGAGAACAAATTTCAGGGCTTCCCTGGTGGCTCAGTGGTAAAGAATACCTGCCAAAGCAGAAGACTCAGGTTTGATCTCTGCATCAGGAAGATCTCCTGGAGAAGGAAATGGCAACACACTCCAGTATTCTTACCTGGGAAATCCCATGGACAGAGGAGTTTGGGGTTGCAAAGAGTCGGACATGATTTAGTGACTGAACAGCAACAACATTCTCATTCTCTTTAACTTTGTCATTGCTGGGGCTAGCACTGGATTTCTTTACATTCTTTTCTCAGAGATATGAGAAGAAATGACATGAAACACCTCAAAGCCTTTGTCTTAGAATAGGTACTATCATACACAGCAGTTCAATCACCAAAATCTTTGCTCCTAAAGGATTACAAAAAAGGAAAAGAAAAAAAAAAAAAAAAGCCTAAACAAACCTAAATTACATTATAATGGGATAGGATGAAATCAACTGCAGCCTAGCAACCATCCATTTATCTCAATTATTTATGAGACTTAAAATGTGTGGAACTAGGCTGAGGGTTCTATTCCTCTTTTCTGTCGGCTGACTCCTTAGCCAAATGAATGTCTGAAGACAAGGTGGGTAAGGCTTTGAAAGTCTAATGGGACATTTCAGGCAAAAAATAACATAAAATAATAAAAAAAGAGAGACGTTAATTATTCTGAGAAGAATATTGTCTGAATGGAATTTATATTTTATTGTCTTCTAGTAAGGATAATTAACAAATGTCTTAGAACTGTTAGGTATTATTATGTAGTACATCTTTATATTTTAAAAAGGAAACTATGATTTAAATGATAGAATGTTAACATGGGCCCTCTTAGGAAGTAATTTAACAGAATTTATTCTCTTCTCTCAAGCTTTTACTTATCCCCTACCTGTTTTTTTTTTTGTTGTTGTTGTTGTTGTTTGTTTTGTTTTCTCTTCTTTTCTTGACATCATTGCAGCAGAGGTCATAAATGTCCACTTCTCAGAATTACTATCCAGAAGAAAAAGTACAAAATACCTCATTTGATCCTTTCAAGCCTGACATTATATGAAAAGACAAGAAATCTATTTTTATATTCACTCATTACCTTCAAACTCTCTTTAATGTAACTTTATCAGTTTGGACAATAAAATCTCATTAATTTGTACTTCAGCACTTTGGAATTTGAGATCATTTGGGCAGGGCTAGCTTAAAGATGATCTATTCAATATTTATGGGAAAATAAAATTATTCAAGCTGCTGACTAATGCAAATAACTTACCAAAGCAAGATAAAGTTTGACCGAGATTATTAAAGTCTAAATGCTTTGAACTGACCAGAACATACTCTCCAGCTTCATAAACCAACTCCATGTAGTTTCTGTCATTGTTGTTTTTGTTCAGTTGCTCAGTTGTGTCCAGCTCTTTGTGACCCCATGGACTGCAGCTTGCCAGGCTTCCCTGTCCTTCACTATCTCCTGGAGTTTGCTCAAATTCATGTCCATTGAGTCAGTGATGCCATCCAACCATCTCATCTCTTGCTGCCCCCTTCTCCTTTTGCCTTCCATTTTCCCCAGCATCACAGTCTTTTCCAGTGATTCATCTCTTCACATCAGGTGGCCAAAGTATTGGAGCTTCAGCTTCAGGATCAGCCCTTCCAACGAATATTCAGAGTTGATTTCCTTTAGGATTGACTGGTTTGATCACTTTGCTGTCCAAGGAACTCTCAAGAGTCTTCTCTAGCACTACAATTTGAAAGCATCAATTTGTTGTCACTCAGCCTTCAAAGCCAAAGATCATCCTGTATTCTCCTCTTTCATGCCTTCTTTGTACTCTTCTCTGTATTGGGAATGCTCTTTTCTTCTTCTTCTATTTATTTATTTCAAAATTCTATTCAGAGGGCAGTCCCATGATGGCAGAGAAACAGGTTGGGAGACCACTTTCTCCCCCACAAATTCATCAAAAAATCATTTGAATGCTGAGCAACTTCCACAAAACAACTTCTGAATGCTCGCGAAGGACACCAGCCCCCAGAAAGGCAGCCCATTCTCTTCAGAAGGAGGTAGTACAAAATATAAAGGACAAAAAGAGAGACAAAAAAGTTAGGGATGAAAACCCACCCTGGGGAGAGAATCGTGAAGGAGGAAAAGTTTCCAAACAGTAGGAAACACTCTCACAGGTGGGTTGTGGGGAGTTTGGAATCTCAGGGGGCAACATGACTGGGAGAAAAAAACAAACAAACAAACCACAGAATACGCACCTAATCGCAACTGCCAGCAGAGGAGTAGCCCAGATGCTTGCTTCTGACACCAGCCAGTGGAGGCTGCACAGGGAGGCGCGGCTGCAACGTTGGTGCTTAGGGTAAGGACCGGGTCTGAATGCCCTGAGGACAATCTGAGGGAGCTAACGTGAGATAGCAACCCAAACTGTGGGATCGCCAGAGAGGGAAAAAAAAGAGAGAGAGAACTTTCTGTGAAAGGATCTAATGAGCAGCCTGGCCCGCTCACAGAACAAATGATTGAGTGAATACCAAAGGAGAGCGAACCGGCTACATACTGGCCCCTCCCCCGCGCCGGAGGCAGAGAGGCAGGCGAGCGACAGCCAGAAGCTGAAGGCAAGCGGTTGCTGCAATCTCAACCCTAGACCAGCATTCTCCACCAAACTGTGAGCAGGCTCCCAGTTGCTAACCACATCTTCCTGGGATCCTGGACAGTTGACATCTGCCAGGAGGTAGCAGCCTGAGGTCAGCTTCCCAGAGGAGACACATGGCACACCTGAGACGGTGCTGTCACAGCGCACCCAGGAAACCGAGCAGCTGGGACCGGGGAGGTGATTAAGACACACGGTCCACTGGGACAGTGCACTCGCCAAGCACCTGGTCACCTGAACTGCTCAGACCTGGGAAAGGCAAAAAATGCACGCCCAACCGAGTCTGTGCCCTTGTGGAGTACCTGAACCTGAGTGGCTTAGACCTGGGAAGTGCATGAAATGCAGGGCCCGCTCTGGATGGTGCTCCTGCAGAGCACCCTGGAGCCTGAGCAGTGTTGACCTGGAAAGCACACACCAGCGAGCTGCGGCAAACCCAGTGTGGGCCATATACCAGGAGCACTCCCTACATGGCAGCGATATTTGTTTGCAGTGTCCCTCCCTCCACACAACACAACACAACTGAACAAGTGATCCTAAATAAGTGACCACCTTTGCCCCCTTGTGTCAGGGCAGAAATTAGACACTGAAGAGACATGCAAACAGAGGAAGCCAAAATAAACAAAGAGGGAATCGCTCTGGAAGTGACAGGTGCAACAGATTAAAACCCTTTAGTTTACATTGACTAAGCATTAGAGGGGACCTATAGACCTTGAGAACAAATACAAGCTGGAACAAGGAAATCTCTGAAATTGAACTGACCCCACACTGCCCACAACAGCTCCAGAGAAATTCCTAGATACATTTTTACTATTGTTACTTTTTAATTTTTTAAAAATTTAGTTCTTTATTACTCCTTTAATTTTCATTTTTATAACCTAATATTACCTTGAAATGGAGAAAGCAATGGCAACCCACTCCAGTGTTCTTGCCTGGAGAATCCCAGGGACCGGTGAGCCTGGTGGGCTGCCATTTATGGTATTGCACAGAGTCGGATATGACTGAAGCGACTTAGCAGCAGCAGCAGCAGCATTACCTTGAAAAAGAAAGACCCTATTTTTAAAGCAAATTTCGTATATATATATATATTTTATAATTTTTGTGATTGATTTTGTTTTGTATTTTAATGTTGTATTTTTGAGAGTCTAACCTCTATTCTAGATTTTTAATCTTTGCTTTTTGTATTTGTTATCAATTTTGTATCTTTAAGAATCTAATCTTCAGTACCCATTTTCACTTAGGGGTGAGACTACTGGCTTGATTGCTCGCTCTCATTTTGACTCTCCCTCTTCTCCCCCAGGGATTCCCTGGTGGCTCAGAGGGTAAAGTGTCTGCCTGCAATGCAGGAGACCTAGGTTCAATACCTGAGTTGGGAAGAGCCCCTGGAGAATGAAATGGCAACCCACTCCAGTACTCTTGCCTGGAAAATCACATGGACAGAGAAGCCTGGTAGGCTACAGTCCATGGGATCACAAAGAGTTGGACATGACTGAGTGACTTCACTTTCACTTTTCACTTTCTCTCCCAGGTCACCTCTATCTCCTCCCTCCCCCTTCTCTTCTCTACCTAACTCTGTGAATCTCTCTGGGTGTTCCAGGCTGTGGAGAACACTTAGGGAACTGATTACTGGCTAGACTGCTCTCTCCTCTTTTGACTCACCCTCTTCTCTTCCTGGTCACCTCTATCCCCCTCCTCCCTCATCTCTTCTCCATGTAATTCTGTGAATGTCTCTGGGTGTCCCTCACTGTGGAGAGTTGTTTCACCATTAACCTAGATGTTTTATCACCTGTGCTGTATAGATGGAGAAATCTTGAGGCTACTGTAACAATAAGACTGAAAGCCAGAGGCAGGAGACTTAACTTCAAAACCTGAGAACATCAGAGAACTCCTGATTCCAGGGAACATTGATAGAGAAGAGCTCATGCAAAAGCCTCCATACCTATACTGAACCCAAGCTCCACCCAAGAACCAACAAGTTCCAGAGCAAGACATACCATGATAATTCTCCAGCAAAGCAGGAACACGGCCCTGAGCATTAAAAGATAGGCTACCCAAAGACATGTCAAACCCATAAACACCCCAAAACCCACTACTGGACAACTCATTGCACTTCAGACAGAAGAGACCCAGCTCCACCCACCAGAACACAGATGCAAGCACCCCTAACCAGGAAACCTTGACAAGTCACTAGTCCAACCCCACCCACAGGCTCCACAATAAAGAGGAACCACAAACTTCCAGCCTACAGAAAGGGCACCCCAAACACAGCAATCTAAACAAAATGAAAAGGCAGAGAAATATTCAGCAGGTAATGAAACATGATAAATGCCCACCAAACCAAACCAAAGAGGAAGAGATAGGGAGTCTACCTGAAAAATAATTCAAAATAATGATAGTAAAGATGTTTCAAAATCTTAAAAACAAAATGGAGTTACAGATAAATAGACCAGAGACAAGGATTGAGAAGATGCAAGAAATGTTTAACAAGGATTGAGAAGAAATAAAGATGAATCAATCAATAATGAATAATGCAATAACTTTAGTTATTGTACCAACAGTAGAAAAGCTGAGGGAACCAACAGTAGAATAACTGAGGCAGAAGACAGGATAAGTGAGGTGGAAGATAGAATGGTGGAAATAAATGAAGCAGACAGGAAAAAAGAAAAAAGAATTAAAAGAAATAAGGACAACCTCAGATACATCTGGGACAATGCTAAATCCCCAACATTTGAATCATAGGAGTCCCAGAAGAAAAAGACAAAAAGAAAGGGCATGAGAAAATACTTGAGGAAATAATAGTTGAAAACTTCCCTAAAATGGGGAAGGAAATAGCCACCCAAGTCCAAAACACCCAGAGAGTCCCAAACAGGATAAACCCAAGGTGAAACACCCATAGACACATATTAATCAAACTAACTAATGAAGATCAAACACAAAGAGCAAATATTAAAAGCAGCAAGGGAAAAGCAGAAAATAACACACAAGGGGATCCCCATAAGGATAATAGTTGATCTTTCAGTAGAAACTCTTCAGGCCAGAAGGGAATGGCAGGACATACTTAAAGTTATGAAAGGAAAAACCTACAACCCAGATTACTATACCCAGCAAGGATCTCATTCAAATATGAGGGAGAAATCAAAAGCTTTATAGACAACCAAAGGCTGAGAGAATTCAGCACCACCAGACCAGCTCTTCAACAAATGCCAAAGAATCTTCTCTAGACAGGAAACAAAGAAAAGGTTTATAAACTTGAACCCAAACAACAAAGTAAATGGCAATGGGATCATACTTATTAGTAATTACCTTAAATGTAAATGGGTTGAATGCCCCAACCAAAAGACAAAGACTGGCTGAATGGATACAAAAACAAGACCCCTAAATATGCTGTCTAAGAGACCCACCTCAAACCAAGGGACACATACAGAATGAAAGTGAAGGGCTTAAAAAAGATATTTCACTCAAATGGAGACCAAAAGAAAGCAGGAATAGCAATACTCATATCAGATAAAATAGATGAACATAAAGGCCATGAAAAGAGATAAATAAGGATGCTACATAATGATCAAAGGATCAATCCATGAAGAAGATTTAACAATTATAAATACATATGCACCCAACATAGGAGCACTTCAATATGTAAGGCAAATGCTAACAAGTATGAAAGGATAAATTAACAGTAACACAATAATAGTGGGAGACTTTAATACCCCATCGGCTGACAAATGGATAGAAAGCTGTGGTACATATACACAATGGAATATTACTCAGCTATTAAAAAGAATGCATTTGAATCAGTTCTAATGAGGTGGATGAAACTGGAGCCTATTATACAGAGCAAAGTAAGTCAGAAAGAAAAACACCAATACAGTATATTAACGCATCAGTCAGTCAGTTCAGTCACTCAGTCGTGTCCGACTCTTTGCGACCACATGAATCGCAGCACACCAGACCTCCCTGTCCATCACCGACTCCCAGAGTTCACTCAAACTCACATCCATCGAGTCGGTGATGCCATCCAGCTTCTCATCCTCTGTCATCCCCTTTTCCTCTTGCCCACAATCCCTCCCAGCATCAGAGTTTTTTCCAATGAGTCAACTCTTCACATGAGGTGGCCAAAGTATTGGAGTTTCAGCTTTAACATCATTCCTTCCAAAGAACACCCAAGACTGATACCCTTTAGAATGGACTGGTTGGATCTCCTTCCTCTCAAAAGTCTTCTCCAACACCACAGTTCAAAAGCATCAATTCTTTGGCACTCAGCTTTCTTCACAGTCCAACTCTCACATCCATATATGACTACTGGAAAAACCATAGCCTTGATTAGACGGACCTTTGTTGGCAAAGTAATGTCTCTGCTTTTGAATATGCTATCTAGGTTGGTCATAACTTTCCTTCCAAGGAGTAAGCATCTTTTAATTTCATGGCTGCAATCACCATCTGCAGTGATTTTGGAACCCAAAAAAATGAAGTCTGACACTGTTTCCACTGTTTCCCCATCTATTTCCTATGAAATGATGGGACCGGATGCCATGATCTTCATTTTCTGAATGTTGAGCTTTAAGCCAACTTTTTCACTCTCCACTTTCATTTTCATCAAGAGGCTTTTTAGTTCCTCTTCTCTTTCTGCCATAAGGGTGGTGTCATCTGCATATCTGAGGTTATTGATATTTCTCCCAGCAATCTTAATTCCAGATGTGCTTCTTCCAGCCCAGCATTTCTCATGATGTATTCTGCATATAAGTTAAATAAGTAGGGTGACAATATACAGCCTTGACATACTCCTTTTCCTATTTGGAACCAGTCTGTTGTTCCACGTCCAGTTCTAACTGTTGCTTCCTGACCTGCATATAGGTTTCTCAAGAGGCAGCGTATATATATGGAATTTAGAAAGATGGTAATGATGACTCTATATGCAAGACAGCAAAAGAAACACAGATATAAAGAACAGACTTTTGGACTATGTGGGAAAAGGCGAGGGTGGGATGATTTGAGCAAATAGCATTGAAACATGTATATTATCATATGTGAAATAGATCACCAGTCCAGGTTTGATGCATGAGACAGGGTGCCCAGGGCTGGTGCACTGGGAAGAC
>NW_011495076.1:6946162-6950935 GCF_000754665.1 Bison bison bison | reverse complement strand
AGGGAGGGTGGGGATGGGGAACACATGTATACCCATGGCTGATTCATGTGAATGTATGGCAAAAACCACCACAATATTGTAAAGTAATTATTCTCCAATTAAAATAAATTTTTTAAAAATAAAATAAAATACTTACAAAGGGAAAAAAATAAAAATGTAGTTCATACTGCTGAAGTGGAAAGTTCAAGGAGAGAACTGTAGGAGTGAGAGGAGATGAGACTAGATAGGAGATGACACTAGGTAGGAAGGTGCTATTAGATCATGAAAGGTCTTACTTGTCACACTCAGGAGCTGAGTATTTATACTATGTGCAATAGGGAACAGCCAAGGATTTTCAATGAGAATGTTGCATAATCAGATCTTCAGGAAATTGGGTGGAATTTAAATAATCTCGTTCACAGATAAGGAGACCCTGATGAGCTACAGCAATTGCGACAATAGGTATGGAGATGACAGGACTCTTCATTGGTGGAATGGATAAGTTTTAACAATTGATCAGATTGACAGACAGGGAGAAGGAGGAATTTAATGATGTTGCCACAATTTCTGGCTTGGGCAAATGGTATCTGGTAGTATCATTCTTTGAACTAGAAGTTAATGAAAGCAGAACAGATCTTTTCAGAATCTCTTTCAGATGTTCTCAGCTTTATCAGGACCCAACACACTCTTTTTACAATGTTCAGTTCAGTTCAGTTCACTTGCTCAGTTGTGTCCGACTCTTTGTGACCCCATGAATCTCAGCACGCCAGGCCTCCCTGTCCATCACTATCTCCCAGAGTTCACTCAAACTCACGTCCATCCAGTCGGTGATGCCATCCAGCCATCTCATCCTCTGTTGTCCCCTTTTCCTCCTGGTTGGTGCAAAAGTAGTTGCAGTTTTACATTGTTGAAATTTGTCATTTGATAAATACAATTCTTAATAAATGTGCTTATATTATACATCATTTAATGCTAATGACTTGTTATTTGCTATTTACTTTATATTTATTTTAGACTATGGAAATGATATTAGACAAAAAGCAAATTCAAATGATTTTCTTGAGTTCAAAATGGGTCATAAAGCAGTAGAGACAACTCACAGCATCAACAATGCATTTCATCCAGGAACTGATAACAAATGTACAGGGCAGAGGTGGTTCAAGAAGTTCTGCAAAGGAAATGAAAACTTTGAAGGTGAGGAGCCTAGTAGTTGGCCATCAAAAGTTGACATCAACCAACTGAGAGGATCATCAAAGCTTATCCTGTTACACAAGAAGTTTCCAAAGAACTCAACGTCTATCATTCTCTTGTCCTCTATGATGTGAAGCAAATTGGAAAGATAAAAAAGCCTGATAAGTGGGTACCTCATGAGCTGACTGAAAACCAAAAAAAGTCATCCGTTTGAAGTGTCATTTCTCTTTTTCTGCACAAATCATTTCTCAATCAGATTGTTACTTGTGACAAAAAGTGATGACCAGCTCAGCAGTTGGACTGAGAAGACACTTCAAAGCACTGCCCAAAGCCAAACTTGCACCCAACAATGGTCACGGTCACTGTTTGGTGGTCTGCTGCCAGTGTGATCCACTACTGCTTTCTGAATCTCAATGAGACCATTATATTTGAGAAATATGCTCAGCAAATCATTGAAAACTACATCTGCAGCTGGCATTGGTCAACAGAAAGGGCCCAAGTCTTCTCCACAACAATGCCTGACCACACATCACACAACCAACGCTTCAAAAATTGAAGGAATTGGACTACAAAATTTTGCCTCATCCTCCATATTCACCTGACCGCTAGCCAATCCACTACCACTTCTTCAAGCATCTCAGCAACTTTTTGCAGGAATAATGCTTCCAGAACCAGCAGGAGGCAGAAAATGCTTTCCAAGAGTTCATCACATCCAAAAGCACAGATTTTTATACTACAAGAATAAATAAATTTATTTCTCATTGGCAAAAATGTGTTGATTGTAATGGTTCTTGTTTTGATTAATACAGATGTGTTTGAGCTTAGTGGCTCAGATGGTAAAGCGTCTGCCTGAAATGCAGGAGACCTGGGTTTGATTCCTGGGTCGGGAAGATCCCCTGGTAAAGAAATGGTGACCCACTCCAGTACTCTTGCCTGGAAAATTCCATGGATGGGGGAGCCTTGGTAGGCTATAATCCATGGGATCACAAAGAGTCAGACACAACTGAGCAACTTCACTGGTTCACTGGATAATGATTTAAAAATCCACAGTCTGAAACATCAATTACATTTTTACCAACCTAATAAAAAAGAATGTGTAATATCCCCTGCATACACTGAAAACTTATGGATAATATAACCTATTTATACACACGAAATTCTTAAACTTTTAACACAATGGCCCAATGGTAAGAAAAAGTATAAATAAAAGGAAAGTAAGTGAGGAAAAAGTATATCAATATGTAAAAGTTCTGGTATGGCTACATAAAAACACAAAGAAGTGGTCAGATGTTTAAACCTATATGTGAAGTCAGTGTCGGTGACCAAGACACAGATATAGATCAACACACTCCACCATACCTCCAACTACACTGCCCTGTCCATGAATGTTAGAGGAGGGTTTATTTTGGCTGCTGTATTGGAGAAGCCTTTGTAATGCTGGTGGCATTTCAGTTTGGCTTTAAAAGGATTAATAGAATTTTCTAAAACTTAATTTCTTTTTATTTATTTTTAAAATTAATTTATTTATTTTAATTGGAGGCTAATTACTTTACTAAATTGTGGTGGTTTTTGCCATACATTGACATGAATCAGCCACGGGTGTACATGTGTCCCCTATCCCGAACTCCCCTCCCACCTCCATCCCTATTCCATCCCTCTGTGTTGTCCCAGTGCACCAGCTTTGAGTGCCCTGTTTCATGCATCAAATTTGAGTTGGTGATTTATTTCACATATGGTAAAATACATGTTTTGATGTTATTCTCTAAATCATCCCACCCTTGTCTTCTCCCAACAGAGTCCAAAAGTCTGTTCTTTATATCTGTGTCTCATTCACTGTCTTGCATATAGGGTCATCATTACCATCTTTCTAAATTACATATATATGATATGCATTACTATACTGTACTGGTGTTTTTCTTTCTGACTTACTTCACTCTGTATAAAAGAGCACATTCAAATGTGCTCTTTTAAATAGCTGAGTCATATTCCATTGTGTATATGTACCACAGCTTTCTTATCCATTTGTCAGCCAATGGACATCTAGGTTGCTTCTGTGTCCTAGCTATTGTAAACAGTGCTATGATGAACATTGGGGTACATACGTCTCTTTCAATTCTGGTTTCCTCAGTGTGTATGCTCAGCAGTTGGATTGCTGGGTTGTATGGCAGTTCTATTTCCAGTTTTTTAAGGAATCTCCACACTGTTCTCCATAGTGGCTATACTAGTTTGCATTCCCACCAAAAGTGTAAGAGGGCTCCTTTTTCTCCGAACCCTCTCCAGCATTTATTGTTTGTAGACTTTTTGATAGCAGCCATTCTGACCGGTGTGAGATGGTACCTCACTGTGGTTTTGATTTGCATTTCTCCGATAATGAGTGATGTTGAGCATCTTTTCATGTGTTTGTTAGCCATCTGTATGTCTTCTTTGCAGAAATGTCTGTTTAGTTCTTTGGCCCATTTTTTGATTGCATCGTTTATTTTTCTGGAATTGAGCTGCAGGAGTTGCTTGTTTATTTTTGAGATTAATTCTTTGTCAGCTGCTTCATTTGTTGTTATTTTCTCCCATTCTGAAGGCTGTCTTCCCCCCTTGCTTATAGTATCCTTTGCTGTGCAAAAGCTTAGTTCAATTTGTTTATTTTTGCTTTTATTTCCATTACTCTGGGAGGTGGGTCATAGAGGATCTTGCTGTGATTTATGTCAGTGAGTGTTTTGCCGATATTTTCCTCTGGGAGTTTTATAGTTTCTGGTCTTACATTTAGATCTTTAATCCATTTTGAGTTTTTTGTGTATGGTGTTAGAAAGTGTTCTAGTTTCATTCTTTTACAGGTGGTTGATCAGTTATTCCAGCACCACTTGTGAAAGAGATCGTCTTTTCTCCATTGTATATTTTTGCCTTTTTGTCAAAGATAAGGTGTCCATAGGTACGTGGATTTACCTCTGTGTTTCCTATTTTAATCCATTGATCTGTATTTCTGTCCTTGTGCCAGTACCATACTGTCTTGATGACTGTAGCTTTGTAGTATAGTCTGAAGTCAGGCAGGTTGATTCCTCCAGTTCCATTCTTCTTTCTCAAGATTGCTTTGGATATTTGAGGTTCTTGGTATTTCCATACAAATTGTGAAATTATTTGTTCTAGTTCTCTGAAAAATACCTTTGGTAGCTTGATAGGGATTGCATTGAATCTGTAGATTGCTTTTGGTAGTATACTCATTTTCACTATATTGATTCTTCCGATCCGAGAACATGGTATATTTCTCCATCTATTTGTGTCATCTTTGATTTCTATCATCAGTGTTTTATAGTTTCTATATATATGTCTTTTGTTTCTTTAGGTAGATTTATTCCTAAGTATTTTATTCTTTTCATTGCAATGGTGAATGGGATTGTTTCCTTTGTTTCTCTTTCTGTTTTCTCATTGTTAGTGTATAAGAATGCAAGGGAATTCTGTATATTAATTTTATATCCTGCAACTTTACTATATTCATTGATTCAGCTCAGTTCAGTTCATTCGCTCAGTCATGTCCGACTCTTTGCGACCCCATGAGTTGCAGCACGCCAGGCCTCCCTGTCCATCACCAACTCCCAGAGTTCACTCAGACTCAGG
>NW_011495076.1:6940739-6945397 GCF_000754665.1 Bison bison bison | reverse complement strand
TCTTTAGAGTTTTCTATGTAGAGGATCATGTCATCTGCAAACAGTGAGAGTTTTACTTCTTTTCCAATCTGGATTCCTTTTATTTCTTTATCTTCTCTGACTGCTGTAGCTAAAACTTCCAAGACTATGTTGAATAGTAGTGATGAGAGTGGGCTTTCCAAGGGTTTCCCTTGTCTTGTTCCTTTAGGGGAAATGCTTTCAATTTTTCACTATTGAGGATAATGTTTGCTGTGGGTTTATCATATATGGCTTTATTATATTGAGATATGTTCCTTCTATGCCTGCTTTCTGGAGGGTTTTTTATGATAAATGGATGTTGAATTTTGTCAAAGGCTTTCTCTGCATCTATTGAGATAATCATATGGTGTTTATCTTTCATTTGTTAATGTGGTGTATCACATTGATTGATTTGCAAATGTTGAAGAATACTTACATCCCTGTGATAAGGCCCACTTGGTCATGATGTATGATCTTTTTAAATATGTTGTTGGATTCTGTTTGCTAGAATTTTGTTGAGGATTTTTGCATCTATGTTCATCAGTGTTATTGACCTATAGTTTTCTTTCTTTCTTTCTTTCTTTTTTGTGTGGCATTTTGCCTAGTTTTGGTATTAGGGTGATGGTAGCCTCATAGAATGTGTTTGGAAGTTTACCTTCCTCTGCAATTTTCTGGAAGAGTGTAAGAAAGGTGTTAGCTATTCTCTAAATTTTTGGTAGAATTCAGCTGTGAAGCCATCTGGCCCTGGGCTTTTGTTTGTTGGGAGACTTTTTATTACAGTTTCTATTTCTGTGCTTTTGATGGGTCTGTTAATATTTTCTATTTCTTCCTGGTTTGGTTTTAGAAAGTTATACTTTTTTAAGAATTTGTCCATTTCTTCCAAGTTGTCCATTTTATTGACATATAGTTGCAATAGTAGTCTCTTATGAGCTTTTGTATTTCTGTGTTGTCTGTTGTGATTTCTCCATTTTCATTTCTAATTTTGTTGATTTGATTCTTTTCCCTTTTTTTCTTGATGAGTCTGGCTGACGGTTTGTCTATTTTATTTATCTTCTCAAAGAACCAGCTTTTAGCTTTGTTGATTTTAGCTACGATCTGCTTTGTTTCTGTTTCATTTATTTCATGTGTTCTTTGGAAAGAATGATGCTAAAGCTGAAACTCCAATACTTTGGCCACCTCATGTGAAGAGTTGACTCATTGGAAAAGACTCTGATGCTGGGAGGGATTGGGGGCAGGAGGAGAAGGGGACGACAGAGGATGAGATGGCTGGATGGCATCACCGACTCAATGGACATGAGTTTGAGTGAAGTTGGTGATGGACAGGGAGGCCTGGTGTGCTGCGATTCATGGGGTCGCAAAGAATCAGACACAACTGAGGGGCTGAACTGAACTGAACTGAAAGGAGATCAGTCCTTGGTGTTCATTGGAAGGACTGATGTTGAAGCTGAAACTCCAATACTTTGGCCACCTGATGCGAAGAGCTGACTCATTTGAAAAGACCCTGATGCTGGGAAAGATTAAGGGCAGGAGGCGAAGGGGATGACAGAGGATAAAATGGTTGGATGGCATCACCAATTTGGTGGACATGGGTTTGGGTGGACTCCGGGAGCTGGTGATGGACAGGGAGGCCTGGGGTGCTCCGGTTCATGTGGTTGCAAAGAGTCAGACATGACTGAGCGACTGAACTGAACTGAACATTTATTTCTGCCCTAATTTTTATGATTTCTTTCCTTCTACTAACCCTGGGGTGCTTCATTTCTTCTTTTTTTAGTTGCTTTAGGTGTAGAGTTAGGTTATTTATTTGATTTCTCTCCTGTTTCTTGAGGTAGGCTTGCATTGCTATGAACCTTCTTCCCCTTAGCACTGGTTTTACTGAACCCCATAGGTTTTGGGTTATTGTGTTTTCATTTTCAGTCATTTCTATGCATGTTTTGATTTCTTTTTTGATTTCTTCTGTGGTTTGTTGGTTATTCAGAAGTATGCTTTGATTTTTAACTGCCCTGCTGTTATAATCCTTAATGACTATACATGTTTCTTCTTGTATGCCATGTGGAAATCCCTCCTCTGAAAACATCATTGACTTTCTAAGGAACACTGTTTTTTCATTTTTTAAAAAAAGCAATTGATTTTTTTGTATCTGTATTTCCATAGATGTTAAACTCTTTGAGGGTAGGACCTATATCTTTCCCACCTGAATAGCCTCAAAGTCTGCACAGTGCTTAACAATAAATGTTTATTGAATAAATGAATGAATGAACAAATGAATACATTTAACTTTCACTAGTTATTATGTATGTTTGAAACCATCAGCACTGCTTAAATAGTCTTACTCTTCATAACGTTGTTACTGACTTAAGTTTTCCTCTCTGGGGCTTTTTTAATCCTGTAGTCTTATAGTTTTAATAAGAGTTAGCTCCGTTTTCTTCCATTTTGCCATATTCCAATTTACTTGATTCTTTCTTTTGCATTTGTGGCCCTGTTATGAGTTTCTACATAAATACATTTGTGACTGTGTTGGATTATGCATTTCTACAATTAAGTGTAATTAACTTTAAATAAATCACTCAAATAAAACACTAACTTCTTTAACATGAACCATCTTTGCTTTTATATTGTCAAGCAGCTTATTTAACTTATACGCAGTGTACATCACGTGAAATGCCAGGCTATATGAATCACAAGCTGGAACCAAGATTGCTGGCAGAAATATCAACAACTTAAGATAGGCAGATGACACCACCTTTATGGCAGAAAACAAAGAGGAACTAAAGAGCCTCTTGAAGAAGGTGAAAGAGGAGAGTGAACAAGCTGGCTTAAAACTCAGCATTCAAAAAACTAAGATCACGGCATCTAGTTCCATCACTTCATAGCAAATAGATGGGGAAAAATGGAAACAGTGGCAGATTTTATTTTCTTGGGCTCCAAAATCACTGCAGATGGTGACGGCAGCCATGAAATTAAAAGACACTGGATTCTTGGAGGAAAGCTATGACAAACCTAGATAGCATATTAAAAAGCAGAGATATCACTTGGCTGACAAAGGTACGTATAGTCAAAGCAATGGTTTTTCCAGCAGTCATGTACAGATGTAAGAGTTGGACCATAAAGAAGGCTGAGCACTGAAGAACTGATGCTTTCAAATTGTGGTGCTGAAGAGTCTAGAGAGCCCCTTGGACAGCAAGGAGATCAAACCAGTCAATCCTAAAGGAAATCAACCCTGAATATTTATAGGAAGGACAGTTGCTGAAAGTGAAGTTCCAATACTTAGGTCACCTGGTACGAAGAGCTGATTCATTGCAAAAGACTCTGATTCTGGTAAAGACAGAGGGCAGGAGAAGGGGGCAACAGAGGAAGAGATGGTTGGATGGTATCATAAAGTTTGCGCAACCTCTGATGATAGTGAAGGTCAGGGAAACCTGGCGTGCTGCAGTCCATGGGGTCGCGAAGAGTCGGACTCAGTGACTGAACAGCAACAATCCTTGCTAAAAATGTTTATTTTCACTCTAGCAGAAATGAGATTAAAAGAGGAATCTAAAGCTTTGAAAACATAGAAGTCTCTACCTGGGTAATTTTAATACCAGATTTACAGTTTGAAAGAGACAACACAGTCAACTTTATATAAATATGTATCATCTATAATATTCAGGCAATGTTGTTTACAATAATAAAATAGATAAAATGTATTAAATAGATAGATAAAATGTATTAAATTTTAATACCAGATTTAGTTTGAAAGAGACAACACAGTCAACTTTATATAAATATGTATCATCTATAATATTCAGACAATGTTGTTTACAATAATAAAATAGATAGATAAAATGTATTAAATAGATAAAATGTGTTAAACCTTAACGCATATAGTTAATGAAATACTGTGCAGCAGTTTAAAAGAATGAAGTAGAACTTGATATGCTCTATAGAGAGTTTGAGTTATATATTAAAAAGATGGAGAACAGTAAACATAGTATGATCCAGTTTCTGGGCATAATATAAAGGATACACATATATATGGCAACATTTTTCTGGAGATTAACAAGAAACTTGATATGGCTATTTGGAGGACCAGGAGTATTTATGTGTTTTGGAGGGGTGCTGGTGATGAAGAGTGTGGCAAAGAGGGATATATTACCTCTAATTTTCTATTTTGCTGGAATTTTTAATGCATATTTTAATTTTTATAACAAGAGTAGTGTTATGTGTCATTTTTCCCTTTTTATATGTCCCTGTATTAAAAGTAGGTATGAAAATTACATTAAAAATGAGTATTCTCTATTCCTGTCTTGGAAATAGGTTCATCTGTGGACAGGGTGGCAGGGCAGGAGGGTAGATGAGAGCAAACTGTGAGACTGGAATTAACATATATACACTGTGCTGTGTTGTGCTTTTGTGACCTCATGGACTTTAGCCCACCAGGCTCTCCTGTCCGTGGGGATTCTTCAGGCAAGAATACTGGAGTGGGTAGCTTATGCCTTCTCCAGGGGATCTTCCCAACCCAGAATTGAACCAGGGTCTCCTGCATTGCAGGCAGATTCTTTACCAGCTGAGCTACCAGAGAAGACCCATAAATACACTACAATGTGTGAAATAGACAGCTAGTTGGAACTTGCTGTAAAGTACAGAAAGCTCAGCTCTGTGGTCTGTGATGACCTAGAGAGGTG
>NW_011495076.1:6925369-6940639 GCF_000754665.1 Bison bison bison | reverse complement strand
GGAGGGAATATATGTATGCATATGGCTGATTCACCTTCACTGTAAATCAATAGAGTTATATAACATTGTAAAGCAATTATATCCCAATTAAAAACAATGAATATTCTCAAGTGATTCAAACTTTATTGTGCACCAGAATCACCTGAAGTGCTTCTTAAAAAGCAAATTCCAGATTCCCACCTCAAACCTCTGAAGTCAAATCTCTGTATGTTGGGAGTCTAAAAAAATAAAATTTTATCAAGGGTTTCAAATGATTATGTGTCAGGAAGATCCCCTGGAGAAGGAAATAGCAACCCACTCTGGTATTGGAAAATGCCTGGAAAATCCCATGGACAGAGAAGCCTTGTAGGCTACAGTCCATGGGGTCGCAAAGAGTTGGACACGACTGAGCAACTTCACTTCACAGCAAATGATTCTGGCACAGGCAGTCTGAGCAATATACTCTGAGAACAACTGCAAAGCAACTAATTAATACTTCACATTCATACCTCTGTATGTCTAAGACATCTTCACCAGTCGTAATAATAACAGTCAGTTGCTGTGAGGATAAAATTAGATAATCCATGTAGATCTCTTAATATGGTGCTTTGCACACAGCAAATGTTACTGGGGGTTGGGAGCTATCTGTCATTTTGTTTGGTTTGAGATTTTTATTGTTGGCCATTATTACTTGTAGTTTAAAGGTTACTGGAAGGAAACTAACCTATTTTTAAAAACAGACAAGTGTACACTTTGAAAAATTGTTCTTTGAGAACTTTTAAAAATGCTTAGTGTTCTGTTCACTCCAGTACTCTTGCCTGGAAAATCCCATGGACAGAGGAGCCTGGTAGGCTGCAGTCCATGGGGTCGCTGAGAGTCGGATATGACTGGGCGTCTTCGCTTTCACTTTTCACTTTCATGCATTGGAAAAGGAAAGGGCAACCCACTCCAGTGTTCTTGCCTGGAGAATCCCAGGGATGGGGGAGCCTGGTGGGCTGCCATCTATGGGGTCATACAGAGTCGGACACGACTGAAGCGACTTAGCAGCAGCAGCAGCAGCAGCAGTGTTCTATTCTTCACTGACAATAACCACTTTTTCATTAGGTATAGCAATTATATTTAAATCATATTTAACTATCTAATGCTATTCTCTCATTATAAAATTTTATTTTTCAGCTAAAAATATGAATTTTTCACAATGTTTTTGAAGTCAAGATTTATGCTGTGTAGGAATGTATATCTTATAAAACAGAAAGTCAGTAGCAGAGTATGATTTGATTTACAAGAGTGTTGCTGTCTTCAGACTTTTTAAAACATGCTATTATGTAAAGTGGGATACACAAGACTATGGGGAGGGCCTGCATTGATGCTGTGCATTATGATTCATGCTGTGTTTGCCATTTCTCTGGCCTGAAGGATGTTTGTAAGTCCTGTGGTCAAAAGTAAGACAGTAAATCTGTTGGCAAACATAGTAGTCAGATTCTCATGCTTCTTATCTGCCAGAAAACTGACTTAGCAAAACATAGCTGACAGCACAAAAAGAGCCAGCCAGATTTGTAGGGAGCTGTAAATCCTGATCAGCTAGTTCCACTTAATTCCATCTTTGGTCACATATTTTGGAGTCCTGGGGACAAGTAGAAAAGTCTGCCATGTATAACCCAGTTGATCCTTCAAGGCATTTCACAAATGTCATAGCTGTAGAGAAAAAAGGGGCACAAGCCAGCCTTTTTCCAGGGTAGCCAGCCTTTATTTTCCCCACAACTCTTAGAGATCTCTTCCCCAAGGCCACCTTCAACAAGCAGCTCTGCCTGGGATGTATCTTGATTTCTTTGTGCATGCATGCTAAGTCACTTCAGTGGTGTCTGACTTTTTGCGACCCTATGGACTGTAGCCCGTCTAGCTCCTCCTCTGTCCATGAAATTCTCCAGGCAAGAATACTGGAGTGGGTTGTCATGTCCTCCTCCAGGGAATCTTCCCAATCCAGGGATTGAAGCTGCATCTCTTGCAACTCCTACACTGGCAGACAGATTCTTTACCCCAATAAGGACTGCTGCTGCTGCTAAGTCGCTTCAGTCACGTCTGACTCTGTGCGACCCCAGAGACGGCAGCCCACCAGGCTCCTCCATCCCTGGGATTCTCCAGGCAAGAACACTGGAGTGGGTTGCCATTTCCTTCTCCAATGCGTGAAAGTGAAAAGTGAAAGTGAAGTCATTCAGTCATGTCTGACTCCCAGCAACCCCATGGACTGCAGCCTACCAGGCTCCTCCATCCATGGGATTTTCCAGGCGAGAGTACTGGAGTGGGGTGCCATTGCCTTCTCCACCAATAAGGACAGTTGACCTCAATTCTGCAAAGAACTGGGTTATTACCTTGGTGCTAAAAGACTGACACACTCATCAACCTATATTGGAATGTTTCCCTCTTGTTTCATTCAGCTAAGAGGAGATGGCCAAAAAACTTTTTCTATCAGCCTTTGAATATGTTTTCAATTTGGCTTAAGTCATGGTTATAGAGTTATTAAATCTCTCCAAATATCTTGTCAGGTCTCTGCTGGGACAAGCAATGATTATTTCTGGCAATATTAAACAATCTCTTGGATTCAGGAGGTATCTCCCAAAAGGGTGCAAAATATATAATTTTTTGCAAGATCTAGCGTTGCTCTCAAAGGGCAGCCAGTAGAAAGAACTGACAACTTGCATGGCCCAAGGAGGCAGAAAGCAAAGCCAGGGACCTAGAATGTAAAATAAGACAGGAAGAAAGGAATAGCTATTCCAAGGACAGGAAGATCAATGACCAATGGGTTTTGGTTTGGAAAGGGAGGGACAATGTGAACTTTTATTTCCTTTCATGGTTACACATTACATATAGATATTTGGGGGCACTGGCTCTGGTAAGAAACCTCTGAGGTTTCTCTGAGTGGTTTCAGAGAAACCACTTTCTCTGGCCTCTGCTAGTTTTCCTAGGATGCCCTCTGTAGGCTCTGGTTTTTCATGAATTTGAATTTAAGATTCCCTTGGCAGTTTAAGGACTTACCTGGTGGCTCAGACAGTAAAAGCGTCTGCCTACAATGTGGGAGACCCAGGTTCGATCCCTGGGTTGGGAAGATCCCCTGGAGAAGGAAATGGCAGCCCACTCCAGTATTCTTGACTGGAAAATCCCATGGATAGAGGAGCCTGGCAGCCTACAGTCCATGGGGTCGCAAATGACACAACTGAGCGACTTCACTTTCTGACAGTTTAAGGGAATAATGTAGCAGTTTACTAGAAATTTCCTCCGAGTCTCATCAACTCTGAGCAGAGTCCATACAGCAGGTCCTCCTTTGAAGGTAGATAGAGAGTGTCTGGAAGGCCATTAACTTCACTTTTAGAATGTTACTCAAAGGAACTTTAGTTGAAGAGTTCTACTTTTTAAAACAGAGAGTAATTTACTACACTATATCAAATTATCCTGGGGAAAAAAAATCATAACCTTCTTGAAAGAGAGCAATTTACTGGCTTCTTACCAGCAAGCTCGGGCTGAACTCAAATGTCTTTTGAACCTGTCAACTCATAGGTGAGTGCTTTCTTGATTGATTTTTAGACTTCTAACAATACTCTTCAATGTTCTCATTCACTCCTTGAAATGTAACTAACCTTGGTTCTAGGGTACTGGGAAGTCTATTAGAAAAGGTAATCTAGCAAATGGGATTCTTGTAGCCTGAAACAGTTCATGCAATACTAGAGAGGAGAAACTTAATTGCCTCCCATCCACAGGTACCTTACATCCTTAAATGTTCTTCAAATTGTAGCAACCAGTCAATAAAGCAAAGATATCAACAGACTAAAGAACCTAAATAATGGACATTTGTTATATTCACAAGTAAGATTTATATCTGATGATGTACATGGTTAATTAAACATTTGAAATGGTAGATATCTAAAAGCATTCACATTTTTAGCTATATATACACATGGTATGGGCTTCCCAGGTGGCTCAGTGGGTAAAGAATCTACCTGTAATGCAGGAGACACAGGAGATGCTGTTCAATCCTTGGGTCAGGAAGATCCCTTGGAGGAGGGCATGGGAACTCCAGTATTCTTGCCTGGAGAATTCCATGAACAGAGGAGCCTGGCAAGCTATGGTCCATAGGGTCGCAAAGAATCCACTGAAGACAATTAAAGTGATTAAGCATGCACACGCATGCACACACACACACACATATAATACTATGTATATAAATATGTATATATAGACTAGACAACAAAATAAGTGAACAGTCGTTATTTGATTGTTTAGAAACAAATGAGAAGAAACTGTCCTTTCTTCTTGAGCATTCTTGACAGAGTGTGAAACAGTCTGTCAGAGAATAATTACTTTTTTTCTAGCATTTCTAAAAAGCATAGGTAAACAGAATTTAAAATTGCTCTCTAGTCACTAAAATACTTTGAATGTGCTTTGAATTGTGTTGTTTCCACTAAAATCTGAAGCTACACATCTGGAATAATGTGAAGCAGAATGCTTAAGAACACCTGCAGCAGAAAATTAACCCAAAACAATTATGAGCAACTAATGACAGACACGCACCTTTTTCTTACAATCAAGCACTTCAAGGTGATCATCTTCCTCTTGAAATTCTTCATACAGGAGGAGATGTGATCACATACTGCTGTGAATGCAAATCTCTGGGCACTTTTCCCCCTGTGGCTGACATAAGAAATAATAAGAAGCCACCATAACATTACAGATGAGCACTTGTCTAACTGCTCTGAGAGTTCAGGCCGACCAGTTTGACTGATAGTCTGGAATCATCTTGATGCAATTTACTAATGCCCCTTCCTAGAAGAAGATGAATAGGGTTTAGCATTGAGCAGCCTGAAATAAATGGCAACAGGGCTGAACACCATCGTGTTTATAATGCCTTTCTGTGAAAGGCATTTTGTTATTTTCTTCTTTGGCATTTGGACAAAAGCTGGTGGGTGTGTTGGTAAAGTGTTTTGCAGATTTTAAATGTATCATTGATACTGTCAACAAGTCCAGCACCATATTCTAAACTGAAGTAGGGCTCTTGTCCTGAGCTGTATCTTAGTTTACGGCAAATTTTCTCCAGGTATCCCATTCTTTCCAAGTCCCTGCAAACCAAGACAGATTTCATAAGAAGTGCATGTAAGGACAGTATCGAATAGCCACAAAGATACAAAGTTCTCTCAGAAGAGTAAATTGGAAAAGTTTTTAGAGAGGAGGCGATAAGAAAAGAAAATTGTATTGAAAGAACACATTAATGAGAAAAATGGCTGAGACTATTTTGAGCCACTGACCCCACTGGCAGTCTGTGAAGGCTGAGAAGTTTCAGAGTCTGAAGTCTGAGTCTGAGAAGGCTACAGACTCTCCTTTTCAGGAAAACTTGCAGATGCAGGAAGACACGGATTTCTTCCCCATGTATGTCCACAGAAATGCTTCTCCTAATCGTGGATGAACCCGGCCAGCTCAGGCTGAAAGCGTAAAGTGGGTTCACTAGGTTGTGGATGCTCGGCAGGCCTTCTCTCTCCACATGCTCTCCGTCTCCCGGGTTCCAGGAACCACCGAGCCTCCTGGATGTCCTGTCCAGGCTTACCCTCTCTGAGCAACACTCCATCTTTAAACCCCCTCCCCTCTCTTCACACTGTTCCCACCCCCTCAGTTCCATATATCCACTCTCTTTGATTTTATTCTTATAGATTAGAAATTCTTAAGAGTGGGATTCATTTGCTGGCAAAACATATCAGATTGGAGGGACAACAGCTTTTAAAAATCACATCCAAAACACCCCCCCCCAAAAGATGTATCTTCATGGGTGTGATAAGAGAGGGGTATCTTTGGCTTCCACTGCTGGTCCCCATTGAAAATTGGCAAAGGGAACAATAATCATGATGATTGCCTTGGTGGAGGACTTGTGTGGAGGTAGAAAAAGAGCCTTGTGACCTCAAGAAAGTTACTGGGGCTTGTTAGTAATGAATTTATACTAAAGTGTGTCCAACGTGGAATCCATTTAATTTAAAACAAGATTACCTTTTAAAAATAGGATTGATTTCAATGCTAAGAATTAGGATAGCATGGGCAGGCCAACGTTTTGAGGTACACTTTCCATTTAGTAAGAGACAAATGCCTACACCTTCACATCAACCTGGAGGTGTGGAGTTAGCCATCGAATATAGACCCATCCAATAGACTAGGCTTTCCTAACAACAGAGAACAAAAATAAGCAAAACTCCTGCCACAACCCATACAACAATATTCTCCAGATGATAGAGCCAAGCGTGTCTTTTCCCATGAAGGCAACCTAAATGTCTATCAACAGAGGCATAGATAAAGATGTGGTATATATATGCAATGGGATATTATTCAGCCATTAAAAAGAATGAAATAATGCTATTTGAAGCAACATGGATGGAGAGACCCTGATGCTGGGAAAGATTGAGGGCAGGAGGAGGAAGGGACGACAGAGGATGAGATGGCTGGATGGCATCACCAACTCAATGGACATGGATTTGGGTGGACTCTGGGAGTTGGTGATGGACAGGGAGGCCTGGCATGCTGTGGTTCATGGGGTCACAAAGAGTTGGACATGACTGAGCGCTGAATTGAAACTGAACTGGATGGACCTAGAGATTGACACAGTGAATAAAGTCAGTCAGACAGAGAAGAGGAAATATCATATGACATCCCATACATGGAGAATCTTAAAAAAAAAAAATGATACAAATGAGCTTATTTACAGAACAGTAACAAACTTTACACACTTACAAAATGAATTTATGGTTGCTGGAGGGAAGGATGAGGGGAAGCAATATTAGGGAGATTGGGATGGACATGTACACACTGCTAGATTTAAAATGGATAACCAACCAGGACCTACTGTATAGCACACGGAACTCTGCTCAGTGTGGTGGTCTGGATGGGAAAGTAGTTCAGGGGAGAACGGATACAGATATATGTATGGCTGAGTCCCTTTGCTGTTCACCTGAAACTATCACAAAATTGTTAATTGACTAAGCTCCTGTATAAAATAAAAAGTTAAGAAAAATGTCTTTTCCTAGAGAGAGCAGAGGTACAACTTGGAGAGTTCCAGCTGATACATTGATATGTACCATGTCTGCTCCTTATTTTTTGTATGGCTTATTTTTTTCTTTCTGGTTTATTTGTTCGCCCCCCCTCCCCACCACCGCCCTGAGTCATGCTAAATTTAGAATTTCTTTAGGGTTAAAGAAAAAGCTCCTGGAGTAGCATTTTGAGGGGGAGGGTTAAAGGATTGATGTACATTCATGTGACATCTACACAGATGTGTATAATGAAAATATGGTCACAGTGAAACAGGAGAGGAGGCAGGGCACAACCTTTTCAAGAAGGACATAGCTGTTGAGGATATGACATAACCGGTTAGAATCAATTAGGCACAAGATGGTGGAAGATTCGACTCCCAATAAGCCTTGAGCCTCATTATATGCTCATTGTAATACATTAGCATGCTAAATGACATACCCACCAGCAACTTGACAGTTCTAAGGCTGAACATAAAAGTGCAAAATGTGGTCAGTGGCCCAATTCCTGGAAATCTCCAGCCCTCCTCCAAAATAGTTGGAATAATATTCTCACTCATTGCTGTGTCCTGCTTAGTTGCTCAGTGTCTCATGTCTGACTCTTTGTGACCCTATGGACTGTAGCCTGCCAGGCTCTTCTGTTCATGGGGATTCTCCAGGCAAGAACGCTGGAAGTGGGTTGCCATGCCCTCCTCCAGGGCATCTTCCAAACTCAGGGATCGAATCCAGTTCTCCCACATTGCAGGAGGATTCTTTACCATTAGAGCTACCAGGGAAGCCTAAGAATATTGGAGTGGATAGCCTACCCCTTCTCCAGGGGATCTCCCCAACCCAGGAATTGAACTGGGGTCTCCTGCATTGCAGGTGGATTCTTTACCAGCTGAGCTACCAGGGAAGTCCCACTTATTAGCCTATGAAATTATCCAGTCCATAAAAAACTAACCACCCCATATACTGGGGGCTCTTGCCTTCTGAGATGGCCCACTCTGTCTGTAGAGTGTGCTTCTCCCAGGGCCACTCTTGTCTTTTGACACAGATGACATTCTGTCTATGGAATATGTATGTCTCTAAATAAATCCCCTTCCTATCATTTTGCCTCTAGCTGAATTCCTTCTGTGGTGAGACATAACCTGAGCTTCATTAAGTCCTGAGACCAAGTGTGTGATTTTTAACTAAAAAACAGTGGGTTTTTTAGTGAGCCCCAGTCTGGGTTTTGGTTGGGTTCAGATTCCATCTGAGTTAGGTGGTTTCCATAGGTTATTTTTTTCATTGTCAAACCAGGAAGAGCCCTTGCCTGAATTTATGATATCAAACTTTACACCAACACTTGCTAAATTATAATTTTCAAAAAGGTAGAATTATAAGTCTAAATACACAATGAATACATGTCAAATATTTTAACTCATTGATTGGGAAAGGAACTAGTAAGATGTTAAAACCAGCTCAAACATTTTTTTAAAGTACAGACACATAGAGGCTACCAGAAATTCTGAAATGAACTTGTCAACAAATATAAATTCGTTAATATTCTATGTGTGGTTGTGCTCAGTCACTCAGTTGTGTGTAACTCTTTTGCAACCCCATGGACTCTATAGCCCACCAGCCTCCTCTGTCCATGGGAATTCCTAGGCAGGAATACTGGAGTGGGTTGCCATTCCTTTTTCCAGGGGATCTTCCCAACCCAGGGACTGAATCTGTAATTCCTGCCTCTTTTCCATTGGCAGGTGGATTCTTTACCACCTGGGAAACACCATATATTACAGGGCAGTAAAATGTAATATTTTGGGTAGAAATCAACTGTAACTCTACCAGACAAAATTTATTTGGATTTTAATGAAAAAAAATCACTTGCAATATTATGGACAAGAAACATTTATGTTGTTATCCTTTTTCATTTTCTACAATTTAACTGCTTTCTCTATAAGCTGTAAAACAGTGTAATCAATCAAAGACAAGGACATGATATTTTATATCAAGAGTTATTTCACTCTGGCAGAATAAGTGTTCAATGATTAGGGCATACTTACTTGTTCATCTTATTCTTCCCAAACTATTTAATACTCCAAACTTAAAATCAACTCTTTATTGTCTTCCTTTCCTCTTCATCAAACTTTCCATTTTGAACTTAAACAGCCTTCCAGACCACCTAGGCTAGTTCAAATTCTCTCTGTCATATGCTTTCAAAACACCTCATAGTTTTCATCCTTCTCAATTTCCATAATTTTGTTTGATTTGGAAAACTATTTGTTTAATACAGGTCTCTCCACCTAAGTTTCATGAGGACAAAACTCTCACCTGTTTTATCCATAATTACATTCTTCAGTTCAGTTCAGTTCAGTAGCTCAGTCATGTCTGACTCTTTGCGACCGCATGAATCACAGCACGCCAGGCCTCGCTGTCCATCACCAACTCCCGGTGTTCACTCAGACTCACGTCCATCGAGTCAGTGATGCCATCCAGCCATCTCATCCTCTGTCATCCCCTTCTCCTCCTGCCCCCAATCCCTCCCAGCATCAGAGTCTTTTCCAATGAGTCAACTCTTTGCATGAGGTGGCCAAAGTACTGGAATTTCAGCTTTAGCATCATTCCTTCCAAAGAAATCCCAGGGCTGATCTGGGATTTTATTGAGCATCTACTATGCCTAATACATAGTAGATGCTCAATAAAAAGCCATTGAAGGAATGTATAAGTTATCTCAGTGTATTTCCTCTAAGTAGGAAGTTTATAGAGGCAGCATAATGCATGATTTTAAAAAAGGGCTTTAATGCCACACTAACTGGGCTTGACCTCTAATTCTACTACATACTAGCTATTATAAGGACAAATAAAAATTAAAAATAAGAGACTTAATTCTTCCACTTAAAAATAATAAATTTCTCTCATCTCTTCTTTTTAAGGTATTCACTTTAGAAAACTTTTAATCACAAGTACTTTCTCCTCTATTTGAAATATATAAAAATATTTTTGAAAACTACTTTGGCCACCTCATGCAAAGAGTTGACTCATTGGAAAAGACCCTGATGCTGGAGGGATTGGGATCAGGAGGAGAAGGGGACGACAGAGGATGAGATGGCTGGATGGCATCACTGACTCGATGGACGTGAGTCTGAGTGAACACCGGGAGTTGGTGATGGACAGCGAGGCCTGGTGTGCTGTGATTCATGGGGTCGCAAAGAGTCGGACATGACTGAGCGACTGAACTGAACTGATGCTTTTTATCAGCTTTGCAACCTAGTAATCCTTTCTGAAAGATCAGGAGTCATCCATGTGAAATGTAAATATTAAGTGATAGCACACCAAGAGTGGGGGATGGAGTGGGATGGATTAGGAAATTGGGGCTCACACATATATTTATACTATGTATAAGATATATAACTAATGAGTTCCTCCTGGATAGCACAGGGAACTCTACCCAGTGCTCTGTGGTGACCTAAATGGGAAGGAAGTCCAAAAAAGAGGGGATATACATATATGTACAGCTGATTCATTTTGCTGCACAGCAGAAACTAATATAATATTATAAGGTAACTATACTCCGAAAAAAATTTAAGAAAATAAATATATAAGATAACATCATATGCAAAGTTTTGGTAATAAATGAAAAATAATATGAAATTTAAAAAAAGAAAGAGAGAGCACCACTATCTCCTTATTTCTGTGAAAGGTGCAAGCATGCCTTATTTAGGCACCTTGCTCCAAGTTGCAAAACTCTCCTGTCATAAAAATACAAGAGGTTTGTGTTTCCTTTGAATAAAATCAATTAGTTAATATGAATGGTCATCCCAATGTACATCTAAGTATCCCTAGATACATCTAAGATGAATTATGTGTCACAAAAGAAGCTATCTAGGCCTCTTACTTGAGGACTAGCTATTATTTATCTTGAGAACATGTATGTCATGGTTGTATCTGTTTGACTACAGAAAAGGGGTAAAAAAGATAAGACTTGCTCTGTCTTTTTTAGCAGATTGTCTGTGATGTGCATCACATTCTGGTTTGATGCTTATTCTATAATAAAACTGTTTTCTTTCTCCTCTAACCTCTATGGGAAGATTTTCTTGGTTGGCAGATTTCATTTTAATTGTATTTCCCCAACACTCTGTAACCTTAGGCAAGTTACTTTTAACTGTAAAACTGTGCCCTAGTTCCTGCATCTATAAAATAAGCATCCTAAGGTACTTGGGGTCACTGGGGAGATTCAATGAATTAATACCATAAAGAACTTAATGCAGAGCCTACAGGAAGTCATGGTAGGTCTTCTGGCAGAGCTCCACTACACAGAGCTCCATGATCCATACTCTGGAAATGGACCTGGAGAAAGAAGGGAGGGGGGAGGGCCACGTGTGCCAAGGAGCAGCTCCAGGGGGCTAAGGGGATCCAGGGGCCTGACCGAACATGGATTCAGTCAGGGACGGTGTACAGTTCCGTTCAGTTCAGTCCCTCAGTTGTGTCCAAGTCCTTGCAATCCCATGGACTACAGCACTCCAGGCTTCCCTGTCCATCACGAACTCCCAGAGCTTGTTCAAACTCATGTCCACTGAGTCTGTGATGCCATCCAACCATCTCATCCTCTGTTGTCCCCTTCTGGAGGAGATGGGACAGTGTACATTGAGCACTTATGAGAGCCTATGCTGTTCAGGGCACCATTCAACGTGAGTCCTTGTCTTAAGGGACAAAGAATACACAAGGAAATAAGATAATTTGAGGTATTAGTGAGGGCTGTAAAGAGAACAAAATATTAATAAGTAATGTGGTAGGAGAGCAGCCGGGTTGTTTTAGGTAGCTGGGCAGGGGACCATCTCCTGCTGGGAGCCACTAAGACACTCTTTAATACTGTGCTGCTGTCCACTTGAAATGAGGCCAGTTAACAATATGAGTGTAGTTGGAAAAAATGTAAAATACCTTATTAATAATTTTATATTAGCATAAGTTAAACCAATGATATTTTGAATATATTTGGTCAAATAAAATGTTTTATAATTTTTAAAAAAAAAGATAAAAAACCACAAATGCCTGCTATAAATCAAGAACTCAAAAAACATTGGCTGTTGATATCATACAAAAGTGATCACCATAGCAGCTTCTGGAGTTGATGCCCCCAGGACATATCAGCATCTAGAAATAGATCCTGAAAGTTACAGTGTTCTAGATGGAAATATTGATGTAGCTTTGACAAGTAAAAAAGGGAATGTTACCATTTAACTAACATGTATGCTTTGTTGCATGTTGGTTAACTGTCTATCCAAGGCTTATGGGTATTTTGGACATATGTTTTCACATATTCTATAACTTCATTTTTTTAAAGGCCAGGACAGAGTTTTTATTCTCATTTATTTTCAAAGTTATCTAATAACAATATTCTCCCTGGTCCCAAATTACCCCTTTTGGTTACCTACTGACTCTACACTTAGCTATTTCTGTTTTAGCTGCATTTTCAATATTTCAGCCTTGTATTTTTAGCAATTCTCATTCCATTATGTTTCTATTTTAATTTCTTCCCAAACTGATTTTTAAAAATCTAATATTGAATAGAAGTCAAGGCAATTTGAAGGGAAAAGCAAACTATTTTAGTGATACTACAATAATAACACTTTTGTAACAAATTGTCCCTGTGGATCATGTGATAAATTCTAAAACAATAAAGTGTGTTAGCTGCAAACATTTGCAACAGAGCCAGTGCCAAATGCATAAGGGTTATTCCAGAAGTTGTAGGTTGATGTTAGGGCTGAATTCAGTTAACTGGAGGCAATCCCTTAACATTTTAGCTGATAGGGCCACATTAGAAGTGCTGTTGTGTGATCACATTTTAATGCCTATTATGTCTTGATTAAGACTCCCCTGGATATTCCTTTTTAATGGAATTTGAGGAATTAAAAATGGCTTCACAAATCACTTTTTAATCCGGTGAAGTAAGCAGGGAATGAAAAACACCACGCTGTCATCTTCAAGTGCAAGGAAAGTTGTAAATAAAGAAAACAAATTAGTGACTGGTTCACACCTCATCAGCTACCTAACAACCTGTTACCAGTTAATTACACACCTTTAAAATGCATGTACAAGAGAAATTATTCAGAAATCAGTTTCTCTAAGGGGGAGGGTGGTGGACAAGTACCATAGCAGAAGAGGCTATATTTAACTATTTAGATAACCAACCATAAAGGGGAAAAAAACGAAACTTTTTTTTTTTCTTAAGAATTATTGTCCTGAAAGTGCCACCTATTATTGGCGTAGCTTCTGTGGCCTCTACACCAACAAATAAATGTTTGTTGAGCACCTCCTGGGAAATAGTCTCCAATATCCCTTTGTGACCTACTGTAATCTTGATCTGTCAGTAGCATCCACTGGTTACTATGTTCAGAGCCCAGTCCTGAGCAATGTGAGAATTAACCACAGATGACAAAGTTACACACCACCATTGCCAAGAAGTTTAAACAGTCTGGTCGCATGCTTTTTATTTCCCAATATTCCTATTGTCTCTTGTTGTAGCTTAAGTGTAAATAGAAAACAGTTGGAAACTCTACATATTGAACAAACAAATAAATTTGGAATGGAAACTGGTTAAGTCTATTATGTTATTTCTTTTACATATACAGCCTTGTTGAGGGACTTATACATGTCTGTGTTTGATTTATTTCGCTAAAATTCTTTTCAATAAGTAGAAGGCTCCAAAATATGGCTTTGCAAAATCAATACAGATGGAGCTGTCGTCCAGAAGATTGATCTGCATACTGGTTATCTGGAATCAATCATTTTCTCATCCTGTGCCCCTAGTTACCTCCTGTTAAACCAGGATAATCATAACCTACGTCACTGGGTTGCTCAGATGTATAACTGACAGAAGTAATTTCAATGCTCTGAGGCTGTGGTAAATGTTAATTACTATTATTTGCCATGGTATTTATGGTTACTGAACCGTGACATTGGTTTGGTTGCCTGACCAAATCTATTTCCTATAGCACTTTAGTGTAACTTACGATCTAAATTCTTAAAGTGATATTATGTTATGTATCTACTGAAGGGTCAGCTTCAAATTAGCCTGTTTTGAAACTGGGAGTATATGCAGTTTGAAATCAATCAATTAACTCCACCAATAACTTTTTAAGATATATTGATTCTATCTGTATTATATTCACTTGGAAGTGATTATTTACATAATGCATATTCAGATTTTTTGGCATTAATTCATCTTCCAGCAACTTAGTTCTTCACTGGGTACTACAGTCAAAAGACAACTAGTCATTTTTAATTTTAAAAATATGCGTGTGTATATATATACACACACACACACACACACACACACACACACACATATGTGGAGCAGGAAATGACAACCAACTCCAGTATTCTTGCCTAGAGAATTCCATGGACAGAGGAGCCTGGTGGGCTGCAGTTCATGGAGTGCAGAGAGTTGGACACGACTGAGTGACTGAGCACAGCACATACACACACATATATACACATACACATACATACATTCCATAGTCCATAAGTTGTTCAAAATCATTTAGGTAAACTTCTCATGGTTATTTGCCCAAGACAAGGAGTTGGTTAAAGTAAACGGTATGACTGGTTTGGGCAGGGTGTATGGATTTTTATTAAATCCTAGTCTGAATATTGTGCACATGCACAGAAAAATCCTCTGAGAGTAATGACCTCTCTTCATTCCATGTAGGTCAATTCCAGAAAGCTGTTGTACAACCCTCCCCATTCCTGCTGATAAGCTTCCAATGAAGCATTGAAAAGATGAGCTAATTTGTATGATATGGTCCATTACATAATAGCGGAAAAGAAACTGCCTCAAGTTTAAAAGCGTGGATTCTCCTACAGTTAAATTTTCACTACATTATTTTTGGATGTTACAAAAGTAATACAAACATATAAACAGAAAATATGTAGTGGACTTCCCTAGTTTCAGCTCTCTAAGATATATATCAGATCAGATGAGTCGCTCAGTTGTTTTCGACTCTTTGCGACCCCATGAATTGCAGCACGCCAGGCCTCCCTGTCCATCACCAACTCCCGGAGCTCACTCAGACTCACGTCCATTGAGTCGGTGATGCCATCCATCCTCTGTCGTCCCCTTCTCCTCCTGCCCCCAATCCCTCCCAGCATCAAGGTCTTTTCCAATGAGTCAACTCTTTGCATGAGGTGGCCAAAGTACTGGAGTTTCAGCTTTAGCATCATTCCTTCCAAAGAACTCCCAGGGCTGATCTCCTTCAGAATTTTCTGGTTGGATCTC
>NW_011495076.1:6908430-6925269 GCF_000754665.1 Bison bison bison | reverse complement strand
TACAGTCCAAGGGACTCTCAAGAGTCTTCTCCAGCACCACAGTTCAAAAGCATCAATTCTTCGGCGCTCAGCCTTCTTCACAGTCCAACTCTCACATCCATACATGACCCCTGGAAAAACCATAGCCTTGACTAGACGAACCTTTGTTGGCAAAGTAATGTCTCTGCTTTTGAATATGCTATCTAGGTTGGTCATAACTTTCTTTCCAAGGAGTAAGCGTCTTTTAATTTCATGGCTGCAGTCACCATCTGCAGTGATTTTGGAGCCCAGAAAAATAAAGTCTGACACTGTTTCCACTGTTTCCCCATCTACTTCCCATGAAGTGATGGGACCGGATGCCATGATCTTCGTTTTCTGAATGTTGAGCTTTAAGCCAACTTTTTCACTCTCCGCTTTCACTTTCATCAAGAGGCTTTTTAGTTCCTCTTTACTTTCTGCCATATAATTTTTACAAACTACATTATTATATGTACTCTGTTCTGAAGTAACCCCTTATTGATGGAAATGGAGACTGTTCCAGAAATTTTCTACTATAACATTACTAGAAATAAATGTCCTGAATATATATTATCATATACTTTTGCCAGTCTTTAACTGATTAAATATCTAAAAGTAGAGTTGCCGGGTTAAAAGGTATGTGTGTGCATGTTCAGTCTCTAAGTCATGTCTAGCTCTTTGCAACCCCATGGACTGTAGCCTGCCAGGCTCCTCTGTCCATGGCATTTTCCAGGGAAGTTTTTAACAAATATTACTAAACAGCCACGTAAAGAGTTTATAACTTACTTACAAAGCAGAAGTGTACCTATTCCTGCTAGGCTTCCCAGGTGGCTCAGTGATAAAGAATCTACCTGCCAGTGCAGGAGACCCGGGTTTGATCCCTGGGCTGGGAAGATTCCCCTGGAGAAGAGAATGGCAAACCACTCTAGTATTCTTGACTGGAGAATTCCATGGATGGAGGAGCCTGGTGGGCTACAGTCCATGGGGTCACAAAAGAGTCGGATATGACTGAACGACTAAACAACAACAAACCTATTCCTGCCACCCCTTACTGCTCTGGACAGTATCACTTTTAAATTTTGGCCATTCTCTTAGATAAGAAAAGGTAGTTCTTGGTTTTTTTTATTTAGAAGTTTGAGACTATTATGGGATTGAACATTCATTCATGTGGTTTTGGTCATTGTAACATCTTTACCAGAGGTCTCAACCTGGTGAAAAAAAAAAAAAACCTTTTCTTTACTTATTGTTTGTGCTATGCTGCGCTTAGTCACTTGTGTCCGACTCTTGGCGACCCCATGGACTGTAGCCCGCCAGGCTCCTCTGTCCATGGGGATTATCCAGGCAAGAATACTAGAGTGGGTTGCCATGCCCTCCTCCAGGGATCTTCCCAACCCAGGGATCTAACCCAGGTATCCTGCATTACAGGCAGATTCTTTACCATCTGAGCCACCAGGGAAGCCCAAGAAAATGTGAGTGGGTAACCTATCCCTTCTCCAGGGCATCTTCCCAAGCCAAGAATCAAAACAGGGTTTCCTGCTTTGCACGTGGATTCTTTACCAGCTGGGCTACCAGAGAAGCCCTAATTATTGTTTATCCTTTATCTTTATGTCACCCTCATTTTCTGGCTTTATCACTTTGGTAAACATCAACCTCCTTGAGGCTTTGCATACTATCTATACACTGTTCAAATAAGACACATTCAAAACCTACATTTTGATTGTCCTTTTCTCTCTTACTTGATTTTATCTCCATCCCATTCTGAAATATATTATTAGAAGATAATTTTTTTAAAAAAGTAAAAATCATGACTCTCATGAAGATATACAAATGAACATGTGTTAAAGATTTTTACTTTACTCATCTGATGAGGAGTCCTGGCAAATGTTATACCAGTTCCAAGAAAAGTCAAAAGGCACCAATCTATGTAGAGTAAAGGAATGGAATAGCAAATGGAGGAAAAAGTGTTGTTTTTTTTTTTTTTTCTGAGGGAAGAAGAAAGTCAACTGAAACTCTATCAAACAAGACAGAACATAATTGTCTATCAATTTTTTAAAAGTTGTAAAATAGCTCAAAGACTATGAAAGGCTAGCATGTGTTAATACAGAAAGCTAAGGTAATGCATATAATGTATAGTTTTACATTGAAACACAATTTTTTTCTACAGCATTTTCCCTTTTGATCAAAAATAATCTCAACAGATTATTCTTGATTACAAAATAAGATTGGTCTTAGTAGATTTGCCCTGGTAGTTTACACAGAGGCAATAAGACTACTTCTTCACCCTGCAGGCCTTTTGAAATCTGCTTTAATGTAAGTTTTCATAAGTAATCTCAGAATGGACTTTTAAAAGCTTCTTGACAGGTGATATTCTGAGATTAGGAGACTAAAGTAAGAGCTCACTCCTAGATTTCACCTGCATTACCTAGAAATGTGGGAAAATTCCTCTCTTTTCCAGTTCTCCCAAATATTCTAAGATTCTTGAGCCTACCAGGAGGTAAATTACCACACTTACCTGGGAGGCTGGGAATCCTGTGAAAGTGCAGGCCAGTGTACCCAGGAGGGTTTGTAAGCATTTGCTCATAAAGCCTAAAATGTTACTTGCTTGAAAGTACATGTCATGTTTGACTAAATTATCCTCATTCTCAAATATAACAACTGAATCACCACACACAAACAATAAGGTTGGATGCTTTTCTTATATTATACACAAAATTAATTCACAATAGAACATAGACCTAAATATAAGAGCTAAAACAATAAAACTCTTGAAACAAAATATAGGAGGTAAACCTTTGCAACCTTGGGTTAGGCAAAGGCTTCCTAGATAAAACATCAAAAATACAAGTGACAAAAAACATTAGGTGAGTTGGACCTCATCACAATTGTGCTTCAAAGGACATCATTAAGAAAATGAAAAGACAACCCACAGAATGGGAGAAAATGTTAGCAAAATGTATATCTGATAAAGAACTTGTATCTAGACTACACAAAGAAATCTTACAATTAAATAATAAAAAGATAAGTATCTCAAATTTTTAAATGGGTAAAGGATTTGTAAAAAGATTTCTCAAGGACTTCCCTAGTGGTCAGTGGTTACAAGTCTGCTTGCTAATGCATGGGATATGGTGAGTTCGATCCCTGATCCAGGAAGATTTTACCTGCTGTGGAGCAACTAAGCCTGTACACCAAAAGCACTGAGCCTGTGTGCAGCAATTACTGAGCCTGCATGTCTAGAGCGCATGCTGCTGCTCCTAAGTCGCTTCAGTCGTGTCCGACTCTGTGCGACCCCATAGATGGCAGCCCACTAGGCTCCCCCGTCCCTGGGATTCTCCAGGCAAGAACACTGGAGTAGGTTGCCATTTCCTTCTCCAATGCGTGAAAGTGAAGTTGCTCAGTCATGTCTGACTCTTAGTGACCCCATGGACTGCAGCCTACCAGGCTCCTCTGTCCATGGGACTTTCCAGGCAAGAGCACTGGAGTGGGGTGCCATTGCCTTCTCCTCTAGAGCGTGTGCTCCAAAACAAAAGAAGCCACTGCAATGAGAAGCCAAAGCACTGCAACTAGAGAGCAGCACCACTCACTGCAACCAAAGAAAGCCCACGTACAGCAACAAAGACCCAGAACAGCCAAAAAAGAAAAAAAAAGATATAAGAACGGCCAATAAACAGATGAAAAGATGCACATCATTACCCATCAGGGAAACGTAAATCAAAATCACAGAGTGATACTTCCTTGGTGGCTCAGCGGTAAAGAATCTGCCTGCAATGCAGGACACCCAGGTTCAATCCCTGGGTCAGGAAGATCCCCTGGAGGAGACCATGGCAACCCACTCTAGTACTCCTGCTGACAGAATCCCATGGACAGAGGAGCCTGACAGGCTGTAGTCCATAGGGTCGCACAAAGTCGGACACGACTGAAGCAACTAGCAGTAGCAGCAGGATGGCTAAAATCAAAAAGACAGAAAATATTGACAAAGATGTAGAGAAATTGGAATCCTCATACACAGCTGTATGTAATGTAAAATGGTACAGCCACCATTCTGGAAAACAGTCTGTCAGGTAAACATACAGTTATCATAAAGACAGTTAAACACAGAGTTACCATATAACCTAGCAATTCTACTTTAAGGTATATATTCAAGAGAAGTGAAAACATATGTCGACATATAAACTTGGATCTATAATATTTATCTATGCTGTTGCTGTTGCTGTTAAGTTGCTTCAGTCGTGTCCGACTCTGTGTGACCCCATAGATGGCAGCCCACCAGGCTTCCCCGTCCCTGGGATTCTCCAGGCAAGAACACTGGAGTGGGTTGCCCTTTCCTTCTCCAATGCATGAAAGTGAAAAGTGAAAGTGAAGTCGCTCAGTCCTGTCCAACTCTCTGTGACCCCATGGACTGCAGCCTACCAGGCTCCTCCGCCCATGGGATTTTCCAGGCAAGAGTACTGGAGTGGGTTGCCATTTCCTACTCCAGAGTATCTTCCCAACCTAGGGATCAAACCCGGGGCTCCCACATTGTAGGCAGACACTTTACCATCTGAGCCACCAGGGAAGCCTATAACTATTTATAGCAGCATTCAAAAAATGAAAAAACCACACCAAGTGCCCACAAACTGATGAATGGATAAGTAAAGTGTGTTATATTCATACAGTGTAACAACGGACAATAACAAGGAATGAAATGTTGGTACATTTTACAATATGGATACTAAGAGGAAGAAATCAATTACAAAAGATCACATATTATAAGATTCTATTTATATGAAATGTCCAGAATAGGCAAATCTGGGTTGGTGAGTTGCAGGCAAATGGGGAATTATTGTTAATGGGCTTTCAAATTACGGTGCTGGAGAAGACTGTTGAGACCTAATTGGACAGCAAGGGGATGAAACCAGTCAATCCTAAAGGAAATCAACCCTGGATATTCATTGGAAAGACTGATGCTGAAGCTGAAGCTCCAATACTTTGATTACCTGATGCAAAGAACTGACTTATTGGAAAAGACCCTGATGATGGGAAAGATTGAGGGCGAAAGCAAGGGGTGGCAGAGGATCAGATGGTTAGATAACAGCACCAATTCAATGGACATGAGTATGAGCAAACTCCAGGAGATAGTGCAGGACAGGGAAGCCTGGTGTGCTGTGGTCTATGAGGTCGCAAAGAGTTGGACACGACTTAGTGACTGAACAACTACAACACAATATTTAAAGGTGATAAAATTATTTTAAAATGGACTGTGGTGATGGTTGTATAATATACCAAGAACCACTGAATTATACACTTTAAATGGTTGAATTGTCCAGAATGTGAATTATATCTCAATAAAACTGGTATATAAAAAATACTAGCTAAAATTATAACCCTACATTGTTGTAGAGTTATATAATGATATATATAACTTATATAAGTTATATGATAACTCTACATTGTTGTTGTCTGATAGTAAGCAGAGTCACACCAGGACTCTGATAAATGGAAACATGTCATTGACAGTGAAGGAATAAGCAAATCTCCAGAAATGCCACATTTATATTTCAATTTCTGAAGTGTTTGTATTAACAAGCTTACACTCATACAAATTTAACCTAGATTAGGCTAACCATCTTTTCTGATTTGAGGGCTCTTTTTACATAAATCATCAACAATAGCATATCAAATAAACCTAATTTTTTTTCTTGCACGTCTCTTTTTATAAGGTGAAGGAACAAATCTTTGTGACTTTAAAAGAGCCCTCTGGAAAATCTCAAAGACAGTTTTAATTATCTGGGGTTCTCAAGAAGCTTGAGAACCCCAGAGAGGGGTGGAGAACACATAGGTCCAGCTCCTTTGGGAAAGAATTACTCTTTTTCTCTCCAAATGATAGTATATACATAGCTGCATTTCTCTGAAGCTGTGACTCCTAAGTATAGTGTAAACCATATGACAGTTATTACTTTTACCCAAAGCAGCTAACTTCTATTTCACAGAAAAAAATTGGGGAATGAATAATTGTCTGTCACACACCAGCATTCTGTACTACATTTGCAGAGGCCATGAACATACCTAATGCAGCTTTCTAGAACCACACACATCATTTATATTTGCTTCTCAAGGGGCAAAAATGAGTACATTCATTACCGACTCAAGAGACAGATTCATAAAAATAAGAAGGAAATGGATATTAACTTGAAATTATGATTAATAATTAGTATTTCAGTATTTTATCTTACTGTCTTAAGATACTGCTATAGTAATTATCTAATGAATGTCCATTAATTAACTCAAGTTACTGTCGTTTCAAGGTTTTAAGTTACCTACAGTTCTTAGAAATTATCTTTGAGCTGACATATGACAAAACATAATTATTATTGACATAAATTTATTGGAATAATAATTTAATCGGGGTAAACACAACTTTATGTTTTTCATAATCTTAAACATTAAGTAGAAGTAATATAAGTTTATTCAATTAGTGAATCTATTTAAGATTAGGTAGTACATATTCAAGTAAAGTAAACATCTATACTTATGTATTTTACTTAATAATGACAAATCATAGATGACATAACTTTCAAAAAATAAAACCAGTAATATTAAACTTGTCTCATTAACTAAATTATTTGAAAGTGAACTCTTAAAACATTTCTGAGCTGAATACTTTTTAAATCTGCCACACTGAAAGTAAGAGAACTTCAATTTCCCTATTTTCTGAGAATTTTGCATGCTAAATCACTTCAGTGGTGTCTGACTCTTTGCAACCCTATGGACCATAGCCCATCAGGCTCCTCACATAAGAGGTAAAAGCCTTTCTAAATTATAGTGACATACAGATATACAAAGAGAAAGGGAGAAAGCTTATAGCATCTATTCTGAAATTTTAGTCATGGGTCAAGAGTAAACACAGAAATAAAAATTTCACGAATGGACACAAAATTCTTAATTGATTAGGTATCAAAACAGACAAACAGAAAAGACTCACATGCCAGATTCTCTGCTTTCTCTTGGTCAGCTGGGTTCTCTATTAACTATTACTTCATTTACAGAGTTCATCAATGATCAGGTCATGAAGTCAAATTTCTAACAACTACTGGGAAAGAACGTATTGACCCCCGCAAAATCTGAACACAAAATGTAAAACTGGTAGAGAGGCAACTTAAAATTAGAAAAGCACAGAGGAAGCAAAGTTTTATTGCCATTTTGGGTTTACCTTTGGAAGCCAAGAGAAGACTAACCTGGGCCTAAGTTGCCCACGGAGTGCACTTCTCTCCTTATGAAGTTTTCCTGGCTCTGATGCCTGAATCCACTGAGCATCTCAGTGGAACCTCCAAAACTGTTAAAAGATAATTTTTTTGGAAAAGATAAAATCATGACTCTCATAAGGATTTTAAAGTGAGCATGTGTTGAAGATTTTATTTTAGTCATTCAGTGAGGGAATCAGGTAGTTGGTGTAACTGGCTTAAAGGAAAAGTCAAAAGGCACTAATTTCTATGAAGTAAAAAGGAATGACAGGAGGGCATGGCAACCCACTCCAGTATTCTTGCCTAGAGAATCCCATGGATAGAGCAGCCTGGCGGGTTACCAACCTTAGGGGTCATAAAGAATTTGACACAACTGAAGCAACTTAGCCAAAGAATTGATGCTTTTGAACTGTGGTGTTGGAGAAGACTCTTGAGAGTCCCTTGGACTGCAAGGAGATCCAACCAGTCCATTCTAAAGGAGATCAGCCCTGGGTGTTCTTTGGAAGGAATGATGCTAAAGCTGAAACTCTAGTACTTTGGCCACCTCATGCAAAGAGTCGACTCATTGGAAAAGACCTTGATGCTGGGAGGGATTGGGGGCAGGAGGAGAAGGGGACGACCGAGGATGAGATGGCTGGATGGCATCACCGACTCGATGGACGTGAGTTTGAATGAACACCAGGAGTTGGTGATGGACAGGGAGGCCTGGCGTGCTGTGATTCATGGGGTTGTAAAGAGTTGGACACGATTGAGCGACTGATCTGAACTTAACTGAAGCAACTTAGCACAGCACAGCACAAAAAGAAATGGAGGGAAGTCAACTGAAACTCTTCCAGACCAGACAGAATGTGCATGTGCATCAATTATAAAAGTTGTAAAATAGTGCAAAGATTATGAAAGGCTAAAGTCTAATGTATAGTTTCCCACTGAAACACAAATTTATTTTTTCTGTAGTCTTTTCTTCTGGATGTCTTTAAATAGCATCTGTTCATGTCTCCTGTAGATCCTATAAATGTTTAATTGCTCTTCATATAAAACCTGGCTCTTGTATGATTAGCAGTTGAGAAAAGATTCCTACTTATGTGGTAAATGCAAAGCGGTTTTTAAAAACTTATTTTATATTGAGGTATAGTTGATTTACAATGTTGTATTAGTTTCAGGTGTACAACAAAGTGATTTAGTTGTACATTTACATATATCTGGGGCTTCTCTGCCGGCTCAGATGGTAAAGAATCTGCTTGCAATGCAGGAGACCCAGGTTTGATCCCTGGGTCAGGAAGATCCCCTGGACAAGGGAATGGCTACCCACACCAGTAGTCTTGCCTGGAGAATTTCATGGATAGAGAAGCCTGGCAGGCTACAGTCCACGAAGCTGCAAAGAGTTGGACACGACTGAACAACTAACACTGCATACTTCATACATATATATGTTCTTTTTCAGATCCTTTTCCCATGTAGGTAATCCTTTCACAGGGACCATGCTAATCTCTGTATCATTCAGATTTTAGCATATGTGCTGCTGAAGCAAGCATGCAAATGGACTTTATTAACACTTCCCCTGCTTATAGGATATAAATTACTGCTTGAACTAATTTTTTTTCATTTCTCTATTAGTTGTTTGTGTATCATTTATAGATGGTATGCTAAAGAAAAGAGATTGCTCATTGTTAGGAACAATTATATTCATAGGATGAAGTGGAGGGACCCACAAAGCTCATTTAATTGACTGATTGATTGATTGAATAATTACTTATGGATTGTTCTCCATTGCTAGGCATCATGCTTTTAAAAAATGCAGTTTCAACTTTCAAGAATTTAATATTTATCAGGGTCAATAGACAAGAAAATAGTCACCTTCTGATAGCACAGGCTGGGAGTAAAAGTCACCTGAGACACCCGAGTTCAGTCCTCAAGGAGTTAGCAAGGTCGGTGTTGTTAATAGGTTTCAAGCACAGTGAATAATAGTGCATGTGTTGGAAGGCCAGAATGCACATAGCACTATGGAAATTATGATTCCCTCTGTGTAGCTGGAGCACAGAATGTGAGAAGAAGACATAGCAAGAGATGAAGTTGGGAGGAAAACAGGGTCAGCCATGGGATGAGACGTTTGTGACAAGCTAAAGAGCCGGCTGTCTGCTGCAGGTAAAACATTTTCAGCTAGAGAGTTCCAAGATCAAATTTGCATTTTAGAAAGATCTCTCAAGCAGCAGGGTGGGGAAAGGACTGTTAACTCTGAAGTTTTTCAGTGTATATTCTATTACTAATTTAGTACATATTTTTTAAACAAATTTTCACATTCCTCCTCCCCTGCAATCTTTGTTTACAATGTTTGGTCTGTAGCCACAGCTTTGCTGCATTCTCAGTACGAGGCTGTGACATCGTGATAGAGGATAAACGAAAAGAAATGAAGGGGATAAAATGATATAAAGCATGAGTCAGCAAACCGTGGCTTGCAGGCCAAAGTTCGTTGCCTGTTATTGTAAATAACACTGTATTGGAACACAGCCAAGCCCGTTTACTTCTGCAGAGTCCTCTGGCTGCTTTTGTGTCCCTACAGAACAAAGCTGAGTTCTTGTGAGAGGCTGTCTGGAATGCAAAGGCGAACACATTTACTATCTAGTACTTCAGAGAAAAAGTTCGACAACCCTTGATGTGAAGAGTTAAAAGTTTGTATGTTAACTTATTTAGTTGATTTGATCATATTCCCTGGATCAAAGGATTTATGCAAATGTGTGTGGCCAGTCTCATGAAAAAATTTAAACCTTGAAAACTTCGCTGGTAATAATATGTATGAAGATGACTATATTAATTCCAGTAGATCATCTACATGATTTTAATTCTTCTCATCATCTTCCAAGAAGAAATAGAAAGATCTGGTTTATGTGCTGCGGAACCTGACTTATTTTTGTTCAAGGAAAGATACTCGATTACAGATACATTTTTAAATATTCTGCATACTTTTAGGACTTTGAATTTGAAAATCTCCAGGACAGTAAGTACAAATTTGAGAATGAAGAATAAATAGTTACAATGTTTCCGGGATTTCTGGTGTCCTGTCTCTGACTTTCGGAGAAGGCAATGGCAAGCCACTCCAGTACTCTTGCCTAGAAAATCCCATGGATGGAGGAGCCTGGTAGGCTGCAGTCCATGGGGTAGCTACAAGTCAGACGTTACAAGTCAGACGTGACTGAGCGACTTCACTTTCACTTTTCACTTTTCACTTTCACACAATGGAGAAGGCAATGGCAACCCACTCCAGTGTTCTTGCCTGGAGAATCCCAGGGACGGCAGAGCCTGGTGGGCTGCCGTCTATAGGGTCGCACAGAGTTGGACACGACTGAAGCAACTTAGTAGTAGCAGTAGCAGTCTCTGGCTTTAGCACAATGTCTTATCAGTGGGAAAAATACACACAAGTATTTTGTCATTAACAAATGGTAGCCACTCCTTAGAGTCCTTATTCTAAACAAGAACAAGTTGGCTTGGACTGCACCAAATAGGTACCTTACAGAGAGTACGGGACTCAAAAAGGTTAGACACAAACACTTCACAGCCAGTGTCCCACAAGCTGCTTGCTCAGCCATCCTTAGCTAGAACACCTTGAATGTTTGAAAATTTGGAAAACAAGCAAAAATCAGTTTTACGGTGAAATGTTCTGCAGTGTCTCAGTACCCACCTCAGGAATTTGACTGTGACACATGCATCAGTAGCAGTTATTTAATAAGAAATTGCATTGCGGAGTTTAAGGCCAGAGAACAGTGATGTTTAAAAAAAAAAAAAAGTGTATTTCAGTCCTTGATTGAAATTATCCAACATTTTGAGAAAAGTCAATTTGCATAACAGTTGGTGTTTCACCTCCTGGTGTTAAACCCATCTTCCCTACGCTGTCTTTTTGGATCTGTTAATCAAGTTTCCTGTCTTCAGTAGACAGCAGCCTAATTGCTTCTGTCCTGCAGAAACCCCTCACTGAGAAAGAGATTTAATTTGTAGCTTAATCCAATGTTTTTATGCAGTATGGTAAAAACACTCACTTGTTACAGTATTTTGTCAGCTTCATCATTAGTCTCCTAATAGAATCCCCTGCTTTGATCTTAATCTGACTTCTTTTTTTCTACTACCTCTGTCTCAGCTTTTGGTTTTATTCTTTGACCCATAATATCCTTTCCTGCCAAAGAAAAATCATCATCATCACTGTAAGAAATATAGATTGCTTGCCCATGGGGTACATTTCATTGTACCTGGTGCTGTGGGATTTTACCAGGTTTCATTAGCTTTCTTCCCTGATGTAGAAGAAAAAAAAACAGAAAAAAAGCAACAAAAAACAAAAACACACACACAGACACAAAACCTTTACTTTGTGTCATTCCTTGTATTTGTAGAAAATGAAAAACAGTGTTCCAAAGTGTGAAGTAGGCACTAATATGGATCTCAAAACTATGTGACATAATTAGAAATGTATTCAAGCCTGTAAGCATATTAGAACTGACCTTTCACCCTGTTTGGCTTTCTGTTTCTTGCCAGCATGACTTTTTCTTCCATCTACCCTTTTCCTTTTTGCCCCCATCTGGCCTTCTGACAGCCGCAGAATGAGTGTTAGCTATGTACTATTATTTGACATCCTTCTTTTTATAAAATTGAATTTCTTTTGATAAATGTCAGAAGGGGACACACATTCTTCAGTAAAATGAGCTAAGCCTAGAACAGATTTGTCATTGCCATCTCCCTAGTCATCTCTTTTGCTTCTGACAAATACAGTATGTCCTGAGCTTGTCTGTCCTTGGTGACCTTAAAGAAATGGAAAAGTGATCCCATCCTTTCTGATTTCAGTACCATGAATTGTCATAGATGGCAAGTTAGAAATGATTAACATGTTTACATATTCCTCCTTTGTTTGCTGTCCTCTCCGGACAAATGTATAGAAGGATGGCAGAACAAAGCAATGAGACAGGCTTTACGGTAAATAACACTAGCTTGCATTTTGATTAGAAAACTTTTAATATTGTAAAGATTCTTTTAGTTTTTATTTCCCAAATCCTTTTAGCATCCCAACAGAGGGATCAATTTTTAAAAAAGCTGACTCTTCATCATTGAATTCCCCTCTATATGAATCATATTAAAAAAACAGGAAATTCGCATAAACTTTATTCCAGTGGAGGGGAGGAAGAATATCTTTTTTCTTTACCTTTCTAAGTTCTCTGTTGGGATCCCTATAACAAAAGGAAGATTAGCAGGAGAAAAACACGGCAATCTATTAAATGTAAGTTTTATGTGACACAAGAGGCTTCATAAGGAAACTCAAATGGTTAAACCTGAGTGTTTTTATGCTAGATTTGATGAAGAGTGGAAAGTTCTGGAAAGACACAATGGGATAAAGAGTATGAATGAGCTGTATAGTCAGAGGGACCAGCGGGGTGGGATAGGGACTGTGCACTTGGATTCTTCCCTGTGGCCCTCTATCTTTAGAGATTAGGATATTCCTTTCCTCCAGGTATAGGGAGGGCGCTTCTCATTGAATGTTTTATGACCTGCTTCAGGGGAAGTAAAAAAGTCTTTCCTTTACATGGCTTTTTTTCAAATTTCAACAGATAAAAATAAATAATATGCTAAGTTGCAATATTTGGCAGGTACCCTGCGTAGTGTCAACTAATAGGAAAACGTACAAGGTAAGAGTTGTGAGTTAAGTTTTATTCGGGATCTTACTGAGGACTATAGTCTGCACACTTAGTTCACACTATAGTTTTCTATGGTGACAGCTCCCTTCCGGGAACAAGTCTTCTGTCTATATTCTTCTAGGCATCCAGGAGAAAGCCAAAGTTTCTTCCTGAGTCTCCTGGGCATTGTTTTCAGCTGTAAATAATCTGCATGCCAACAAAACATTTTGGGGTGGCAATTTTTGCTCCCCTGAACCTGTCTTGAATCTTCTCACAAGAAAGTGATCATTCTTTCCCTAAGAACATGATATTATTGTTAGTTATTCCAATGTCAAAACTGCCCTGAAGGGCAGAAATAGGAAATAAAAAGAGCATATACCTATAATGATATATTATCCTATTTTCAGATAGTTGGTCCTAGAAATAATAGGAAGTCCTTCTTTCTCAGATCTGGCTGAAGGCCTATTGTTGTCACATTACTTTTCTTTGAATTTCAAGTTAGAAGGAATTTCAGTGTGTGAACTATCAGTAAACAAAGGGTGTTGCCACCATCAAGCCATCACATTACAGTCACCCTCATGGTGCACCCCGAGGGAACTTGGGATGGAGACTGGACTTGTACCTCTATCTATCAGTCATTCACTGCAGCCACCTCTGATGATGTACCCTCAAGAGACTCAGGATGAAGTCTGTCTTCAACTTGAGCACAGGATTCTGACCCCAGATAGCTGAGGCACATTTCAAAGGGTTGCTTTCACTAAGGCCAGACTTTTGCATCTTCCCAAACACAGAAAAGGACTCAATTCCTTAACTTAAGATATCTGGTATTCTTTAATTAACAGTAATCTTTTGATGTTTCCTGCAATGCAGGAGACCTGGATTCGATCCCTAGATGGGGAAGATCCCCTGGAGAAAGAAATGACAACCCAATCCAGTATTCTTACCTGGAAAATCCCATGAATGGAGAAACCTGGTTCATGGAGTCGCAAAGAGTCGGGCATGACTGAGCAACTTCACTTTCTTTCTTTCCTTCTTTTGATGTTTCAACTACCTGGTCTTTGTTGCAAAACCTTCTGTATGTCCTAGTTTCTGCCCCTTCAGAACAGTCCCTTAGAGTTTCTGAGACACTGTGTCCTAGACTTAAGTCCTCAGTTTTGTCCGTGGAATAAAATATACCTCTCAACTTTAAGACTGTGAATTTTTTTTCAGTCGACAAATGTTAGCTATGTGAGAACGATTTCAACTAAACATTACAGATGAGTCATCAATGATCATTCAAAGATTATTGAATGAAATGGAACATTCATCAATTTTATTTCTTTAACAAACTGTTACTAGTTTCTTCTGTATGTAGATGAGGTGTTAAGCATGGATTGGGTAGAAAACTAAACAGACAAGGTTCTTGCCTTCATGCGATTTGTTAGCAGAGAAGTAAGTTAAACTAAAGATTATAATATTGTCATGAAGGAAATAGGAAGATATAAAAAAATAATAAAATAAGGAAGGCCTACTTTGGATTGCAGTGTGGAATGTCAGAAGGCTTTATTCTACATAATAATCTAATACCATATTTGTGGATATTGATCATGTACTGAATACCTGCTAATCATCACAACAATTTTAATGCAGAGGGTCTTATTGTTATTCCAGATTACAATGAGGAAACTGAGGCACAGAGAGGTCTAGTAATCTGCCCAAGGTCACAAAGATAATATGTAAGAGCCAAAATTTATCCTAGGTGATCGAGCTGCAGAGCCTGGCCCTTAGCTTCTGTCGTTACTGCAATAGATGCAACAAGTATTACACAAATTACTTAAGTGCTGAATTCTGTATTAGGTAATTGAGATACAAATATAGATCATTGCTCTTAAGAAACTCACAATTTAGAGGGGGAGACAGAACGATAATTACAATGCATTGGGATAAATACAATACCAGAAATATAAACGAATTACATTATGAACTCTGCAGATGCAACAACACTATGGTGATGTTTTCTTATTAAAAAAAAAACAACTAATAGAGATAGCAATCCATGGTGAAGTTTAGAAAGGGCCGCTAAATTTGCTACTAAGGCAAATGGGAAATTAAAGCTTTGCTAATGACTGCTTCCAAACTTGTGGAAATTTGTTGGTTCCTATAAGCCAGATTTCATTAACCCTCAACGATGCTAGCTTTCTCTCCACCCCACCACACAGAAATAGAATTTGGAAATGGGAGGGAAACAACTGTGTTGAAGTGGGCAATTAAACACTACAATTATGGTCTAAGTTGTACACTATTGTTTGATGAAATTTACTTTTCTTTCCCCAGAAGTCTCATTATTATTCATGCTTCAAGCCTAAATCCATAATCCCAAACCCTGCCATATTCTCATCTCCTTATTAATATTTCCCAGATGTCTTGTAGGCAACATGTCAACCCACGGTAGTAATATCTTCCCAGACTCCTAGGGTTCAAAGTGTCTCCCTCTTCTTCAAGTGTATATTAGTTTCCTAGAGCTGCTGGGAAAATTTGCCACAAACTAGGTCGTTAGAAAGCAGAAACTGATTTTCTCAGAGTTTAAGAGGCCAGAAACTAAAAATCAAAATGGCAGAGCCATGCTCCTTCCAAATGTTCTAGGGGAGGATTTTATTTTGCCTCTTGTCTCTTCTGATGGCCCCTGGTGTTCTTTGATTTTGGGGAGCATAACTCCAATCTCTGCCTTTGTCTTCACATGGCCTTTTCCACTTTCTATTTATGACAACCATTCTCTCCTTTTACCAAACTCTGCTCAGGCTCCTCTAAGCCCTCTACTTGACGAGGCCTTAGCCTTGGCCTATTAAAACTGCCAACTCAGCAAATGATTTTGTACATCCTCCCTTCTCATCTGGACTTCCCTGATAGCTCAGTTGGTAAAGAATCCACTTGAAATATAGGATGCCCTGGTTCAATTCCTGGGTTGGGAAGATCTGCTGGAGAAGGGATAGGCTACCCACTCCAGTGTTCTTGGGTTTCCCTTCTGGCTCAGCTGGTAAAGAAACCATTTGCAATGTGGAAGACCTGGGTTTGATCCCTAGGTTGGGAAGATTCCCCTGGAGAAGGGAAAAGCTACCCACTCCAGTATTCTGGCCTGGAGAATTCCATGGGCTGTATAATCCATCAGGTCACAAAGAGTCAGACACAGGACTGAGCGACTTTCACTTTCACTTTTCCATCTACACACAGAGACTTGAAGAAACACTAGTGTGGTTTCTAACAGTTCAAGGTCGAATTCCTAGGATGACTAGTCCACCCTCCTAAACTCAAGGCTGTCCAAAGAACTTTCTGTTTGCTTCAGTTCAGTTCAGTTCAGTCGCTCAGTCAGGTCCTACTCTCTGCGACCCCATTGAACTGCAGCCTACCAGGCCTCCTTGTCCATCACCAACTCCCGGAGTTTACCCAAACTCTTGTCCATTGAGTCGGTGATGCCATCCAACCATCTCATCCTCTGTCGTCCCCTTCTCCTCCTGCCGTCAATCTTTCCCAGCATCAGGGTCTTTTCTAATGAGTCAGCTCTTCACATCAGGTGGCCAAAGTATTGGAGCTTCAGCTTCAACATCAGCCCTTCCAATGAACACCCAGGACTGATTTCCTTTAGGATTGACTAGTTGGATCTCCTTGCAGTCCAAGGGACTCTCAAGTCTTCTCCAACACCACAGTTCAAAAGCATCAGTTCTGTACGCAGCCTTCTTTATAGTCCAACTCTCACAATCATACATGACTACTGGAAAAACTATAGCCTTGACTAGACGGACCTTTGTTGACAAAGTAATGTCTCTTGCCTTTAATATGCTATCTAGGATATTAAATATATATCCTATGCAAGCGTCTTTTAATTTTAGGGCTGCAATCACCATCTGGAGTGATTTTAGAGCCCAGAAAAATAAAGTCTGACACTGTTTCCACTGTTTTCCCTGTTTCCCCATCTATTTCCCATGAAGTGATGGGACTGGATG
>NW_011495076.1:6901726-6908169 GCF_000754665.1 Bison bison bison | reverse complement strand
TTTGAGCTTTAAGCCAACTTTTTCACTCTCCTCTTTCACTTTCAGCAAGAGGCTTTTTAGTTCCTCTTCACTTTCTGCCATAAGGGTGGTGTCATCTGCATATCTGAGGTTATTGATATTTCTCCCGGCAATCTTGATTCCAGCTTGTGCTTCTTCTAGCCCAGTGTTTTTCATGATGTACTCTGCATATAAGTTAAATAAGCAGGGTGACAATATACAGCCTTGATGTCCTCCTTGTCCTATTTGGAACCAGTCTGTTGTTCCATGTCCAGTTCTAACCGTTGCTCTCTGACCTGCATACAGGTTTCTCAAGGAGCAGGTCAGGTGGTCTGGTATGTCCATCTCTTTCAGAATTTTCCACAGTTTATTGTAATCTACACAGTCAAAGGCTTTGACATAGTCAATAAAGCAGAAATAGATGTTTTTCTGGAACTCTCTTGCTTTTTCAATGATCCAGCGGGTGTTGGCAATTTGATCTCTGGTTCCTCTGCCTTTTCTAAAACCAGCTTGAACATCAGGAAGTTCACAGTTCACATATTGCTGAAGCCTTGCTTGGAGAATTTTGAGCATTACTTTACTAGCATGTGAGATGAGTGCAATTGTGCAGTAGTTTGAGTATTCTTTGGCATTGCCTTTCTCTGGGATTGGAGTGAAAACTGCCCTTTTCCAGTCCTGTGGCCACTGCTGAGTTTTCCAAATGTGCTGGCATATTGAGCGCAGCACTTTCACAGCATCATCTTTCAGGATTTGAAATAGCTCAACTGGAATTCTATCACCTCCACTAGCTTTGTTCATAGTGATGCTTTCTAAGGCCCACTTGACTTCACATTCCAGGATATCTGGCTCTAGGTGACATCCTGTTTGTTTCAGCCAGCACCTAATGATAGTCTTATCTTCCCATCTCTGTGTGAGGGTAGGAGCCTAACTCTGATAAGTGACAGTTAATAAATCCAGAGAAAGATAGAGGAAAAGAATAGAATGGGAAAGACTAGAGATCTCTTCAAGAAAAATAGAGATTCCAAGTGAACATTTCATGCAAAGATGGACACAATAAAGGACAAAAATGGTATGGACCTAACAGAAGCAGAAGATATTAAGAAGAGGTAGCAAGAATACACAGAACTATACAAAAAAGATCTTAATGACCCAGATAATCACAATGGTGTGATGACTCATCTAGAGCCAGATATCCTGGAAGGTGAAGTTAAGTTGGCCTTAAGAAGCGTCACTGCAAACAAAGCTAGCTAAGGTGATAGAATTCCAGCTGAGCTATTTCAAATACTAAAAGATGATGTTGTGAAAGTGCTACATTCAGTATGTTAGCAAATTTGGAAAACTCAGCAGAGGCCACAGGACTGGAAGAGGTCAGTTTTCATTCTAATTCCAAAGAAAGACAATGCCAAAGAATATTCAAACTAGTGCACAATTGCACTCGTCTCACATGCTAGCAAAGTGATGCTCAAAATTCTCTAAGCTAGGGTTAAACAGTACGTGAACTGAGAACTTCCTGATGTTCAAGCTGGATTTAGAAGAGGCAGAGAAACCAGAGGTCAAATTGCCAATGTCTGTTGGATCAAAGAAAAGGCAAGAGAGTTCCAGAAAAAACAACTACTTCTGCTTCATGACTACGCTAAAGCCTTTGACTGTATGGATCACAGCAAACTGGAAAATTCTGAAAGAGATGGGAATACCAGAACACCTGACCTGCCTCCTGAGAAATCTGTATGCAGGTCAAGAAGCAACAGTTAGAACTTGGCATGGAACAATGGACTGGTTCAAAATTGGCAAAGAAATAGGTCAAGGCTGTATACTGTCACCCTGCTTATTTAACTTTTATGCAGAGTATGTATAATATGAAATGCCACGCTGGATGAATCACAAACTGGAATCAAGATTGCAGGGAGACATACCAATAGCTTCAGATATGCAGATGACACCATCCTTATGACAGAAAGCGAAGAGGAAGTAAAGAGCTTTTTGATGAAAGTTAGAGGAGAGTGAAAAAGCTGGCTTAAAACTCAAGATTCACAAAATGAAGATCATGGCATCTGGTCCTGAAACTTCATGGCAAATGATGGGGAAACAATGGAAACAGTCAGACACTTTATTTTTCTGGGCTCCAAAATCACTCCAGATGGTGACTGCAGCCATGAAGTTAAAAGACACTTGCTCCTTGGAAGAAAAGCTATGAACAATCTAGACAGCACATTAAAAAGCAGAGACATCACTTTACCAACAAAGGTCCATCTAGTCAAAGCTATGGTTTTTCCAGTACTCATGTATGGATGTGAGAGTTGAACTATAAAGAAAGCTGAGCACCGAAGAATTGATGCTTTTAAACTGTGGTGTTGGAAAAGACTCTTGAGAGTCCCTTGGACTGCAAGGCTATCAAACCAGTCAATCCTGAATATTCATTGGAAGGACTGATGCTGAAGCTGAAGCTCCAATACTTTGGCCACCTTATTTGAAGAGCTGACTCATTAGGAAAGACACTAATGCTGGCAAAGACTGAAGGCAGGAGAAGGGGGTGACAGAGGCTGAGATGGTTGATGGTATCATTCACTCAATGGGTATGAGTTTCAGAAAGCTCCAGAAGATGTTGAATGACAGGGAAGCCTGGCATGCTGCAGTCCATGGGGTCACAGAGAGTCAGACACAACTGAGTGACTGAACAACAACAAACGCAGATGGATTTCACATGGACCAAACCTCCCTCCCCCTGCTTCCCATTTTTCATAAACTTCCACTTCCTGGCTGCTGCTCAATGCCCCCCCTTTCTCCTTTCTCTTTCCCAACTCTTTTATTCTGCACAAGTTGAAGTTGAATTCGTTTATAAAGGAGCCTCTTCCGTATTGTGATGGTTTGTTACTGATTAAAGCCTGTCCTTATCACTTTAACTAGTGTCTGGCTTTATCTCTGACATTTACAATGACACTCATTGTACACAGGGCTCATCCTAATCTAGTAAGTTCTCATCACAATCCTTACCTTATTTATATTTGCAAAGGATCTATTTCTAAATAAAGCCATATTCTCAGGTTCTGGTGAAAAGAAATTTTAGGGGAACACAATTCAATCCTCAAAACCCCCATATCCAATTAGTCACTGTGGCAAATTCTGTTAATCGTCCACCTAATATCCAATGCCTATTTGTTCCATGCTAATTTTTTCTTTTTCCAAAAAGACATTGTGATCAGCTCCTGGCTTGGACCATGGTCACTCCTAGGTAACCAAGACCCTCCAGTCCTCAACTTCCCCAGCTTTCACTGCAGTTTGAGGCTGAGAAGTGAGAAAGCCTCTGGCCCATGACACCTAAAGTTGGCTGTGAAACAGAGGGTCATTCAGCAGCATGGGGCAGAAACCAAGGGAACTGAGAATTTCCCAGATATTGGCAAGCTTCTGCACAAACACCTGCAGCCACCTGCATTTTCTTGAGTAAAATAAGTGCCTATGTGTTAAGCCCTATACAGCATAAATTCTGTTTTTTGCATACAAATTCATTTCTAATTGATTTGCTCACCAAGCTCAGTTAATTTTCTTTTTGAAATCTCTCTCCTATTCATTGCTTCCTTTCCATTCAATCAAATCTTCCTCATTTTTCGGTAGACAATTATAACATCCTCATTAGCCTCCCAGCCCCCCTGCCTCATTCAAGTCTCATCTGTTCCCTGTGGGTCCACCAGAGTAATTGTTCTGCAACACAGATCATGCCCTCTGCTCAGAAACGTTCCTCAGCTCCCAATTACTTAGAGAATAAAGTCTAAAATTGTCAGCATTAATGATCTGGCCTTAATCTATTGTTTTCTAGTCTCATTTACTTCCATATCTCTCATTCGCTCTAGGCTTGGCATCACCAGATGACTTTCTTAGTGAGTGCGTGCCTGTGTGATAAGTTGCTGCAGTCTTGTCTGACTCTGCGACTCTATGGACTGTAGCCCTCTGTAGTTATGCTCTTCTGTCACAGGATTCTCCACACAAGAATACAGGAGTGGGTTGCCATACCCTCCTACAGGGGATCTTCCTGACCCAGGAATTGAACCTGTGTCTCTTAGGTCTCCTGCATTGGGTTCTCTACCACTAGCGTCACCTGTGTATTTTCCCATATCTCAGCCTCTTTCTTCCATCTGGAATAATTTGGGGGACTCATGTTGATCCCTCAGAATCCAGCCCAAATGTGTCCTCCTCCATGAAGGCCTCTGTAGTCATCCAGTAGGATTTTAATCCTTGAACCCACATAGGATTGTCATGCTCTATTTCAGGAAGCCCCTAGCTTTAAAATGTGTGACTTGCAGATAACTTGCACTTCCATCTACTGTGCATTTACACAGCTAACTCCTCTTTCCCATGCTGAGTGTAGACTTTCATCCTTCAATGATAAATATTTCACGCCATCACAAGGGCCTTCTACCTGACAGCCAAACATTTGATCTTGACAGCTCCATCATCTCGATCCCTTTGCAATGCCCATGCAATTATTTGAATATCCTAGTGCATTCACTCAATATTTTATAAACATGAAAGTGATACTACTAATGAAAATATAATTGGCACCAACATTAAAATCATGAACTGGGCTCAGATTTGCTGTATCTTTGACTTTAATCAGATACTAATTGCACTTAAATTGGTCCACCATAATTAATTGTGAAGAAATGGTACAAAACTAGAGAATATGTAGAAAATGAGAGAGTATATTGTTGCAGGTTATGACTTGAAGTCCAAGTCTAGTAATGGGAAAAGGAGATGTATTTTAAATGATGGATTTAATGAGCTGCAAAATATAGTGCAATTATCCAAAGGCATAGATAATATCACAGGTCCTATAGCTGTTGATTGGAATACACCTTAGTAGAAATACTTTTATCAAGAAAAAAAAAAATGAGAATTGGTGTTTTATTTTTCTAAAAGTAAAAATGTTTAAAAATTACAGACCACAAAGCCAGCATCACATTTTCTGCAAAATCTCCATTAGCAAGTCTTTCTCTCCAAAATGGAAATAACTTTTTAAAAAGAATTCTAAAAGTCATCTAAAGGAGATAGAGAACTCTCCGTTGAAATAAGAAATTACTTTAGAAAATTACTTTTATTGTCTCTATTTAACATTTAATCTATGTTTTTAATTTTTAAAAAATGTTAAAAATCATCATGTACATATGCTAGAACACTTAGGGATAAAATAAACTGCATATTTGTATCATAATTACAGCTTGCATCACATACTAAGCCCCACATAAAGAGAATCCCCCACATAGCTGGTACATCTGTAGCTCAGCTTCTGCAGGCACAGTATAAGGGAGATGTTAATTAATTGGACTTCAAGAGAACAAAGAATTCCTGATCAAATAAGTTTAGGAAGGCCATTTGCTAAGTCCCCGTCTAGGAGATTCAAAATACACATTAGCATATTAAAGAAGTCCCTTGTTTAAAATAAATCCATTTAACTTTGTTTTATTATTTATTTGTATAAGACATTTTTTCCCCCTCAACACACCTATTAACAAGCCTTTCCCAACAAAGAACACAAAACTGTATAAAAAATTGAACAGCTTTCCCTTAATCTCGATTTAAGAAAACTAAATGATGGATTTCACGGAAAGAAAGATGTCTTATTTTGAATTTTCTGCTGTGCATAGCACAGTGTTTGGTACAAAAGTTCTCAACAAATGCTTAACAATTATTTAACTTAATGAGAAGAAAAAAAGGAAGACAATTTGGAATGTCTGGAGCTCTGAAAGAGCTTTGAAACCTACTTGACTTCCAACTAGTGATCTTCTTTGGTGTGTGTGCACTAATATATATGTTGAAAATTTACCATTCTAAGCTTTTAAACATGTACAATGCAGGGGCATTAAGTACATTCATATCATTGTGCAACTACCATCATTGTTTCTCTCTAGAACCTTTTTATCATCCCCAACAGAAACTCTGTGCCTCTACCCTCTTAGGGTCCCTGGATGGGTCTGAAAATTAAACTGACAAAGACAGATTAATAGGAGAAGAACATACAAATTGATTTTATGCAAGTTTTATGTGACTTGGGAGCCTTCATAAGGAAATGAAGACCCAAAGAAATGGTTAATCCTGAGTGTTCTCATACCAGATATAAGGAAGAGGGAAAAGCTGTGGGAAGATGTGAGAGGACAAAGGTGAGCCAAGTATGGTAAACTGGGGGAATCTAGCAAGGCCAGTTAGTTCAGATTCTTCCCAGTGCCCTCCTCCTTGGAGATAAGGAGAAAAGATAAGGAGAGAGGAATGGTACCTCTCACATAGGGGTCTTAAAACTTGCTTCAGGGGAAGGTCAGAAAGTCCTTCTTGCATATGTCATCCTCAGATTCCTTCAGCTTGAAAGGCATATTCATATTCAATATGGCAAGTTGCCATATTTTGGAGTAGTGAGTCCTGGACCACATCATTATTAGGCAATAACCCCATTCTCCACACTC
>NW_011495076.1:6890382-6901626 GCF_000754665.1 Bison bison bison | reverse complement strand
GAAACCTCTATTCTTTCTCTTTTTAGACATTTGCCAATTCTAGATACTTCATGTAAGTGGAATCTTACAGTACTTCACTTATTCTACTTAGCATAATGTTTCAAAGGTTCATCCACATTACATGACGTATCAGAATTTTATTGCTTTTTAAGGCTGAATGATATTTCATTGTACTGAAAGGGTTCAAGATGAGCCTTCCTAAAATGTATCACTTTGGCATGTAGGTTATTTTGAGCTGAAGATAATTAAAGCCCCAAAAACCTAGGAAGCAATTTTTTTAACCTTCCTATTAAATATCTGTAAGAAATTAGATAGGGGGTCTGGCTCAGAGAGAGCACTATCACCAAAGATAACTTTGTATTTGGATGACCTATCTGTATGGCAGGGCAAACATCTAATCACCAAACATCCACCCTTCTTACTGTCCTGGGAATCACTTTCCTCCCCTTTGAAGACCCAGGACTCTATCCTATTCCTTAGCTCTGGATGGCTTATAAGCCTCTATTGCCCGACTACCTTTTGGGGTCTTATATTTTTAAGTACTCCTGTATGTACAAAATTAAACTGGTTTTCTCCTGTGACTCTGTCTTATGTCAGTTTGCTCATTAGATTGCTAAAAACCCTAAAAGGGTAGAAGGAAAAGTGTTCCTCCTCTGTAATATCTACATACTGAAAGGGTACAGAACATGCCACCACAATATATGCCGTTGTGGCACATTAATTATTTTGAGCTGAAAGCACTTGAGAAAAGCAGTAGAAGCAGGAAGGACCCTCTCTTTTGTTTTGCTTTTTTTTTTTTTTTGGCTGTGTCACTGGTTGTGCAGGATCTTAGTTCCCTGATCCGGGATCAAACCTGTGTCTCCTGCAGTGAAAGTGTGGAGTCTTAACCACTGGACCACCAGGGAAGTCCCAGGAAGAGATCTCTGATCTTCCTTTTTCTACTTAAAATCAGATCATAAAATTTCCCATTAGAGGGGTGCCATCTCTATACTAGGAAGAGAAGAATGCTTTTATCACAAGACTGGGAGCCTATACTGAAATGGATCTGTACAAATTCTGCTAAAATAAAACAAACCTATTAAAAGAACTTCCATTAGTTTCCCTCATATATTTCAAGTTGCTGTCCCATAATTTTTTGCCCCTGACCCAAAGCCCTATGTCTTGTCACACCTGCACAATTTCTCATTCTTTGTTTAAAAAGGTATGCAAGTTTTGGAACCTAATGTCTTCATTTTCCTTTTGAATATTTCCTGTGTACATGGAAAAATATTAGATAACATTTGTATGTTTTTCTTCTGTTGAGCTGTTCTGTCAGTTTAATTCATAGGCCCAGCCACAGAGACTACAAAGGTAAAAGGAAAATTTCCCTCCCCTATAAACCACATTTTGTAATTAATTCTTCTGTTGATGGGCACTTGGATTATTTCTACTTTTTGACGATTGTAAATAATGCAGTGTAAAACAAATAATATAGCTCACTATCCAGTTCTATGAGGATAGGAGTTTCAAGTCATTAGCCACTGTATTAGTTGACTGAAAGTAAACCCTAAAAGAAATTCAGGATGGAAAACAGGTAAGGCACTCCATGCTTTGGAAAAATAGACCCCTTAGATAGTTACAGATACCTCTGGAAAAAATTTTAACGAACCCGGATTCTTAACTCTTTGCATACACAGAACAGCACTAAAATCATTAACTGAAATACCTGATCCTCGTGACAAGCAGTAAGCTTTCACTGAGATTTATGCTTGACTGCAAGCATTCTATAACCAAAGTGATATATACATATATCTATGTAATACATATATGCATGCATACCAAGTCGCTTTAGTCGTGTCCAATTCTTTGCGACCCTATGATAGGGTCTGTAGCCCACAAATGTCCTCTGTCCATGGGATTCTCCAGGCAAGAATACTGGAGTGGTTTGCCATTCCTTTCTCCAGGGGATCTTCCCAATTTAGGAATCAAACTTGCATTTCTTATGTCTCTTGCATTGGCAGGGAGGCTCTTTACCACTAGCGCCACTTGGGAAGCCTATATATATATATATATAATCTTAAGATCATTACCTCAGTGCTGAGAGATTGTTTCCCAGGCTATAGTCCTCAGTAAGGTCCTTGAATAAACCTGAAACCCACAACTCTTGCATTGTGCTTTTTTCTTTTAGTTGACAGTTCCTGTGAACATTGGTATGCAAGTATTTGTTTCAGCTCCCACTTTCCAGTCTTTTGGGTATACTCCTGGAATTAGAATGGCTGGATCATATGTTTAATTTTGAGGCATCACTATATTGTTTTCTATGGTGGCTTACTATTCCCTTCAGCAAGGCATACAGGGTCAAATTTGTTAGCCTCCATACTCATGTATAGATCTGACAGTTTGATCATAAAGAAGGCTGAACACTGAAGAACTGATGCTTTCAAACTGTGGTGATAGAGAAGACTCTTGAAAGTCCCTTGAAAGACTCTTGAAAGTGCCTTGGACAGCAAGGAGATCCAACCAGTCAATCTTCAAGGAAATCAACCCTGAATATTTATTGGAAGGACTGATGCTGAAGCTCAAATAATTTGGCCACCTGATATGAAGAACTGACTCATTATAAAAGAACCTGATGCTGGGAAAGATTTAGGGCAGAAGTGGGCAACAGAGGATGAGATGGTTGGATGGCATCATTGACTCAATGGACATGAGTGTGAGCAAACTCTGGGAGATAGTGAAGGCCAGGGAAGCCTTGTGTGCTGCAGTACATGGGGTTGCAAAGAGTTGGACACGACTGAGCAAGTGAACAACAACCTCATCAACACCAACACCTGTTATTTTCTGCTTTTTGATAACAGTCATTCTAATGGGTATGAAACAGTATATCATTGAGGGTTTGAATTGTATTTCCCTAATAACTAGGGGTGTTAAACATCTTTTTATGGGCCTATTGGCCATTTTAATACTTTCTTTGTCCATTTTTGAATTCCAACCAATCATCTTTTAACATGACAAGATCAGGGAATGCTTCAGCTTGTCAGTGATCATCTAGACATATAAAATGTTATAAATTATTATTTTAAAATATAATTTGTGGGAGATGAATGAGAAGGTACATGAATAGAATTTATTAATTTTCTTATCTTTTTCTTTTTTCCAGTTCCCATCTGACCTTAGTGAGTAACCAGGTTTATCTGAAGAATGTGACAAAGAAAAATCTAAAAAGTAATTTTATGATTTTTCTGGATTATTCCATTTCTTATAAATTTTCATATGTCTTTTTAAAAAATATAAAATATTTCAAGCATTGTAAATTTTCATTTGGGGGTTCCTGGTTGGTGCAGTGGTAAAGAATCTGCCTGCCAATGCAGGAGACATGAATTGGGAAGATCCCCTGGAGTAGGAAATGGCAACCCACTCCAGTATTCTTGCCTGGAAAATCCATGGACAGAGGAGCTATGTAGGCTACAATCCATGGGATTGCAAACAGTCAGATACGACTAAACGACCAAGCATGCATGCATGCAAATTTTCATTTAACCCAAGATTTTCCCAGTTTTTCTCCTTCATGTCCTGTTAGGAAACATGTCCATTAGGAAAAATTGTTAAAGATTTTGAAATGGACATGATTACTTGGTGTCCTTTCAATGGAATGTTTGACATCGCCTGGCTCTCCCTTTAGGTTACCTGATCTTCTTGGGGCCTGTGCTTTGAACTGTCTTTGATTTAGCTATTTTATAAGTCAAGATATTATAGAAAACTGACTGATTATTCTTGTTCTTAATTTGTAATAGAGACATAACTGATTTCCTCTCTATAGAAAAGATGATTCCAGCATTATAATTTAGTGCCCATAGAATCTCTATTTTTTGCATCTATTAGCAAATTTACTTCAGGATTCCTGATTGCCTTCCATATGTCTGTTTTGATTCTTTTTTGAACTGGCTGCAATAGCTTACTGGTTCCTTTGAGTAAGGAGATAGATGGGCCCTAGACTGAGCAGCTGGAATTTGTTCCCTGTGGATAGATACTCCAAGATGAAGATAATAGCAGGAACTAGAGTGGAGCTGAGCCCCGCCCAGATAAAAGACAGAGACCACATATTACTCATTCTGGAAGTCACAGAGGTCTTTCCAACTATAGATTCCCAGAGAGGGTTGTTGGAGGTCAAAAGGGAGTGATGGCAACCTACCCATAGGCCTCTTCACTAGAATCCATCTTAGCTAAGAGATGTCCATGCAAATACAGGAGGACCCAGAGATAAACCAAATGCAGACTGAGAACCAGCAAAAACGAGATGACTAACCAAAGGAAACCTGGAAGAAATGCCCATATAAGTAATTCAAATTACCAGGAGGGCATGGCTCTCTCTGGGCCTGCTTGTGTGTCTATCCACTTATACTCTTTTCCCTCATAATAAACACTTATTTCACTACTTTCCATCTCTGTGGGAATTTGTTACTATAAAGCTGATGTGCCAAAGCCTCGTCTCTGGTCACTAGTCTAGTAGCTAGGATTCAGCACTCTAGCTGCTGCGGCCTGACTTCAATCTCTGGCTGGAAACCGAAATCCCACTTCAAGCCCTTTGCAAGCTAAGGCCACCCAAGATCGCCCTTATTAATTAATGAGTTCAATAAAATCTTAAACATATGTTCACTTTGTATTTGTATTTTACCATTTTTGAAAATCACCCTTGAAGAACCTCTTTATTTTCAATCCTGATTATGTATTTAGTCCCCTTGTGGCTTTAAGTAAATTTTTAACGTAAGCTATGTTTTACCTTTGAACAAATTCCATTTTTCCACTAATAAAGTCAACATTTATAAAGAAAGTCAATATTGCATATTTACCTATTAATCAGATAAACATTTATTAATTTTAAGAAGCATTATTTAATGTCATTTCACCTTCTTTCCCTCTCCACTCTGCCAAAGCATTCTAATTGTCTGTTGCTTATCAAATCTAGGGGTCATTTCTCTTTTGGACAAGGTCACTCTGCTAGTAATTAAGGAAAAGTTGTAGAAACAGTTTGTCTGTTTATCTGAGTTAAATATATAAATATCTGGAGGTTATTATTTTCTTATAGCTTTCTGAATAAACTGAACAAATGCAAACTGTGTGAGACTACAATTAGTGCTGGCCCTGCCTCAATGAGTATTTTACCAATGACTGTTATGTCTACTGTGGGGATGATTTAAATTAATTTTTATTGAACACATGCTGTTTTTCAGGCACTTCTACTGTATTATTTAAATTAGATGATACAGTAAAAGTGCCTGAAAAACAGCATGAGTCTGTGTTCAAGGGCCAAATTAAGATCTATAACTTAAAGTTACAGGGAAAATAATTTCACTGAATATAAAAGAGCAACTTTTTAGTTGTTAGGGCTATTTGAAAATGGAGCAATATATTTCATGAGGCATAAGAAAGCAGAGTGGTTAAGAACAAGAAATTTGATGTCAGGCAGACCTATTTATGTATTCCTAGTCCATCATACATTAATTTCATGACCTTAAAAAAAGCTTCTTTTTAGTTCCCTTATCTGTAAAATTAAAAAAAAAAAAGTATCTACTTCATAGTGGGTTATTTTTTTCTCCCTGAGCAGTTAACAACCTTCTCACACTTTTCCTCATACATAGTACGCCTTCATCAAGTCTGTGTCCACTCTGTTGAGGTGGATATTCTGGTAGAATAGAAGGCAATTTGCTACTAGGGCTGAAAGTCAACTTACTAAGTTTCTTTAACAGAGACAGGTTGAGAGGCAGCTAGAGCATTCTGGGAGTTTTCACTGATGGAGACTCCAGGGTCAAGGCTAGATTAAGCTTTGATGAGTCTACTGGGAGTCTAGTCAGGGCTTGAAGCTCCTCATAGATCTTTGGGTTTCAGTGGAGGGCAATGCTTTAGGCCCTAAAATTGCTACAAAGTAGTCTGGAAGAACTGTAGAACCAAAAAAGAGTGGGGAAAATCCAACTTCCTTCACAATGTTTTTATGAAGAGTAAAAGAGGTAACACTTTTAAGTGTTTCTAGCACAAAATCTGGCGCACAGTAAGACTTCAAGTGGCACTTTTTAAAAAACAGTTATTATTTTGTCTGTGATCCAAGGAGAATGAGAAACACATGGAATGGAATTAGCTCAGTTGAGCCCAGACTAGATCATCAACCCTCAGCTAATCCACAGAGATTAACAGACATATATGTTCGTTGTTTTGAGCTAGCGAGTTTTAAGATGGCTTGTTATTCAGCATTGGCTAACTAATACACGAAGATCACTTTCAGTTCCAACATAATATAATTCCATAGGAGTGTAGTACACCTCTTTGTCTCTCTTATTTGGAAGCTGAATTACAGACACTTCCGAACCATGAAGTGAAGAGTAAAATGTATCAGTTCTCAACACTGAAGTTTATAAAATTGCTGTCTCAAGAATCTACACTTGATTACTATTATACTTCCTGTTTCTTTCACAATTCTCTCATAGCTTGTCTCTCAGACAGATATTACGTGGCTTATTACCACAAAAAAGCCAGTCTGTATTGCAAGTACACAATGACTTGTCATTCATTTAGAAAGGATTGCTTGGTGTTTCCAAAAATATTGAAACCCACATTCTTAAGCATTTAAACATTAACTCTTATGATCTGTTTCTGCCATTCCTAATGGAAGAAGAGGAGAAATCTTTACAGACTTCTAATAGTCTCCACATCCTCGGAAGTCTAGGAGTTCTCAGTTTAAGACTCTAATTAATTTTAATTATTCATGCTCAATAATCTTTGTGTTTCATATTTTGAATTTTTAATGTAATCTTAGTTATGTATAAGGAAAATACAAATAATAAATCTTACTTATTTGGGGCTGATAATTCAAATCATTATTTCCCTTTCTTTTTAATTTTGCTCAATTTCAAAAATTATCTCCCTCACAGAAATCTAATAGGTCACTAAAAATAGATAGACCACACAGTTTTATTTTATATTACATGATGGAAAGTATTAGAATACTTTAAACACAATTTTCAATTAAACTTGTGTTTAAACAGTAATTCATTTCTTTATTCCCATAGTAGAGTTTAAACTATGCTTACACAGTTTAAAGAAACAATAAAGTTTAAGCGGGGCTTCCCAGGTGGTACTAGTGATAAAGAAGCTGCTGCCAATGCAGGAGACCTAAGAGATACTGGTTAGATCCCTGGGTTGGGAAGACCCCCTGGAAGAGGGCATGGCAACCCACTCCAATATTCTTGCCCAGGAACAGAGGAGCCTGGTGGGCTACAGTCCATAGGGTCGCAAAGTCTGACATGACTGAAGTGACTTAGCACTGCTACTGCTGCTGCTAAGTTGCTTCAGTCGTGTCCAACTCTGTGCGACCCCGTAGATGGCAGCCCACCAGGCTCCGCCATCCCTGGGATTCTCCAGGCAAGAACACTGGAGTGGGTTGATGCACACAAAGTTTAATTAAGTGACAAGTTAGTTTGAAAGAATTAAGTTGTCGAATTGAAATCAGCCTCTTCTTCTTATAAATTGTTTTCTAAGTTTGGTGGAAGAGTAAACTGTTGAGACTCTAAAATTGCTTATGTTGGTCTTTCTATTCAAAAACTCTAGTTTCCCCTACTAATTATTAATTTATAAGTCAAGGGTAACAGGGATAAAAGAATGAACTAAATGGTGATTGCTAAGACTTTTTTTTTTTAGGTTCCTGATATTAATCTCCTCTATCGTCCTTAACAACTCACTGAATATTTATGCCAAAAGATGCTTATTTGGGGGTATTTGGTCATCCTTTCTTTCCTGGGAATTGGTCTTGTCATTGATGGGGTGGATCTCTGACAATCAGGTTTCCTCTACACGAGTTTGATCAATCGGTATAGCTGATTGTAATACAGGCAAGTTCTTAGTTGTAAACAACACCAAACGACTCTGGGATATTTGAAATAAAAAATAATTATTGAGAGAATTTAGGAATGTTCACAGAATCCCTGAGAAGACCTGAAAAACTGGGCTTGGGAAAAAATGAGCAACAACTAAAGGAGACCATAGCAGGACAAAGTCATGCTGCAGAAAGAATCTGGGTAACATGTAACTGCTGTCATTGGCCTGTAGTCATCACAGTAACACCAGATATTGGAAGCTGCTACTGAAACTACTGTCACAGAGAACTAGATGCTAGGGTCATTGGTGCCACAGTTATACAAAAAAAAATCCAAATTGTTTGTATCACTTGTTTTAAATTCAAAGTTTCAGACAAGAGGATCTGCCTTTTATCAGGTGAGTTCAATTGAAAGGAAAGCTGTAGAAAACTCCATCTGTGCCCCAAGTTCAAGTCACATTATCCAATCCAGTTTTACTGTCGTTATTTATCAATTGGCACAGGAATCAGAAGGGAGAACAATGTGATGAATTGGTACCATAAAGTTCAAAATAATTGAGGCAGTCAGTCATTCTGGGCTGTTCTCTTGAATGACAGAGATGTAAACTAGGGAGCCGTGGAATTTCTACCCACCGTGTGGCTGGGAGGCACAGAAAATATATCTGTAGAAAAAGAGAACAAAGCAATTTATACAGAGACTCAGAGTTGAGACATAGAGAAAGTTCTGTTGGCTTTGGTCCCTAGCTGCATTATACTACCCTCGTTGTTTAGTTGCCAGGTCGTGTTTGACTCTTTGTGACCCTATGGACTGCAGCACGCCAGGCTTCCCTGTCCTTCATCACTCCCAGAGCTTGCTCAAACTCACGTCCATTGAGTTGGTGATGCCATCTAATCACCTCGTTCTCTGTCACCCCCTTCTCTTCCTGCCCTCAATCTTTCCCAGCATTAGGGTCTTTTCCAATGAGTCGGCTCTTTGCATCAGGTAACCCTGTAACGTCAGCTTCAGCATCAGTGCTTCCAATGATTTTTTAGGTTGATTTCCTTTAGGATTGACTGGTTTGCTCTCCTTGCTCTCCAAGGGACTCTCAAGAGTCTTCTCTGGCATTGCAGTTCAAAAGCATCAATTCTTCAGTGCTCTGCCTTCCTTATGGTCCAACTCTCACATCTGTACGTGACTATTGGAAAAACCATGGCTTTGATTATAAGGATCTTTGTCAGTAAAGTGATGTCTCTGCTTTTTAACATGCTGTCTAGGTTTGTCATAGCTTTTCTTCCAAAGAGCAAAAATCTTTTAATTTCACGGCTGCAGTCCCTGTCTGCAGTGATTTTCAAGTCCAAGAAAATAAAGTCTTTCACTGTTCCCATTTTTTCCCCATCTATTTACCATGAAGTAAATAGTTTTTTGAATGTTGAGTTTTAAGCCAGCTTTTTCATTCTCCTCTTTCACTCTTATCAAGAGGCTCTTTAGTTCCTCTACCATTATTGTGGTATCATCTGCATATCTGAGGTCATTGGTATTTCTTGCAGCATTCTTGATTCTAGCTTGTGATTTATCCAGCCCAGCATTTCGCATGATGTACTCTGCATAGAAGTTAAACAAGCAGGGTGACAATATACAGCCTTGGGTTCTCAGAAATAGCACTCTGTCTTATACTGTCCTTCAGTTTTGCTTAGGCTAGGTCAAGTTGCTCTTATAATTTACCAAGTATCCTAACCAACATAACTCTCTGAATTTCATTATTCTTAAGCATAAATGACAATTTTAACACTTATCCTATGTATCTCATGAGGAGAATAAAAGGAGATAACAGAGTCAGAAAGAATCACAAACTTTTAAGAGTTCCTTTAATAATATCCCCCATAAATGGTTGTCCAGCCTTTTTCCTTGACAGGAAATCGCTATTTCTTAAGGCAGTCTGTTCTCTCCTAAGCCATTTTCTTCTAAAGGCTGAACACTCTCAGGTTGTTTAAGTATATGTCAAGATTTCCCTCTATCAGAGTGCCTACAATGACCAGGTTTGGATATACAAGTTGAAGAGAGAAAAAAATTTTGATTAAGGTCTACATCAAAAAAAAAAAAAGACTTTGTTAATAAGGCCATCAGGCTGTGCATTCACATTTTTACAGTGATTTCAAATTCCCAACAGATAATTTTATGATTAAGAAAAAACAGGAATTCCAGGAATCATAAATTATTATGAATTTTTTATTGTATTTATGGGTTTTTAGATAATGATGAGTGACCATAATAATAAGCAGTGTATCATTTTTTACTAACAGGATTATTCTAAAAGTTTCAGAGGTTTTCTGTAAAAATAAAGAGAAAAAATGTGGGGTTTCCCTGATGGACCAGTGGTTAAGAATCCACCTGTCAATACAGGGGGAAATGGGTTTGATCCCTGGTGTGGGAGGATAACACATGCCAAGGAACAACTAAGCCCATGCACCAAAACTACTGAACCCAGGCGTGCTGGAGCCTGCAAGCCACAAGAGAAGCTATTACAATGAGAAGCCTGTACACCTCAAAGAATCAGCCCCTGCTTGCTAAAACCAGAGAAACCATGTATGCAGCAACCAAGACCCGGTGCAGCTAAAAATTAAATAAGCAAATTAATTTATTAATAAAAAGACAAAAAAATACAAAGAGTATATATTTGAATAACATATAACAACGATCTCTACCTCATAATAGAAAAAATCAAGAAGAGAAAATTAACACTAAATAAACACCCAATGAAGATGACTAAAAAATGAATGTTTCAGTTATCATTCTCAAAACAAATAAACAAAAGTACAGAAAACATAGACTGCCCTGACGATCTTGATCTTTGTTTTGTAACAAATATTCTAGATGTAGAAAATTTTATTTTCCGTTGACTCCCGTTGAATTGTTGAGTGTGTATAAAAGCACCTTGAAATTGAGTATTATAGCACATTAACATCATATAAGCACCTTTATTTTTATTTTGTCCGCTTGCTTTGATTTTTGAAATTGATATTGTTTTAAATAATTCAGATATGAGATTTATTTCTAATACGTTGGACTATCCATTGATGATTGTTGCCTGAATCATTTGTTTCACGAAGGATTGTTCAGTTCAGTCACTCAGTCATGTTTGACTCTTTGCGACCCCATGGACTGAAGCATGCCAGGCTTCCCTGTCCGTCACCAACTCCCAGAGTTTACTCAAACTCATGTCTATCAATTCGGTGATGCCATCCAGCCATCTCATCCTCTGTCATCCCCTTCTCCTCCCGCCTTCAATCCTTCCCAGCATCAGGGTCTTTTCCAATGAGTCAGCTCTTTGCATCAGGTGGCCAAAGTATTGGAGTTTCAGCTTCATCATCAGTCCTTCCAATGAATATTCAAGACTTATTTTCTTTAGGATTGACTGGTTGGA
>NW_011495076.1:6884645-6890282 GCF_000754665.1 Bison bison bison | reverse complement strand
CAGTCTCCTTGCAGTCCAAGGGACTCTCAAGAGTCTTCTCCAACACCACAGTTCAAAAGCATCAATTCTTCAGCGCTCAGCTTTCTTTATAGTCAAATTCTCACATCCATACATGACTAATTGATAAACAATAGCTTTGACTATATGGACGTTTGTTGGCAAAATGATATCTCTGCTTTTTAATATGCTGTCTAGGTTTGTCATAGCTTTTCTTCCAAGGAGCAAGGGTCTTTTAATTTCTTGCCTGCAGTCACCATCTGCAGTGATTTTGGAGCCCCCCAAAATAAAGTCTCTCACCGTTTCCATTGTTTCCCCACCTATTTGCCATGAAGTGACGGGACTGGATGCCATGATCTTAGTTTTCTGAATGCTGAGTTTTAAGCCAACTTTTTCACTCTCCCCTTTTATTTTCATCAAGAGGCTCTTTACTTCTTTGCTTTCTGCCGTAAGGGTGGTGTCATCTGCATATCTGAGGTTATTGATATTTCTCCCGGCAATCTTGATTCCAGCTTGTGCTTCATCCAGCCTGGCATTTAGCATGATGTACTCTGCATATACAGGGATGTACTCTGCATATACATATACTCTGCATATACAGGCCTCCCTGGTGGCACAGAAGTTAAAGCGTCTGCCTGCAATGCGGGAGACCTGGGCTTGATCCCTGAGTTGGGAAGATCCACTGGAGAAGGAAATGGCAACCCACTCCAATATTCTTGTCTGGAGAATCCCATGGACAGAGGAGCCTGGTGGGCTATAGTCCACAGGGTCGCAAAGAGTCGGACACGACTGAGTGACTTCACTTTCACTTTCACTTTCACATTCACACTGCATATAAGTTAAATGAGCAGGGTGGCAATATACAGCATTGACATACTCCATTCCCAATTTGGAACCACCCTGTTGTTCCATGTCCAGTTCTTACTGTTGTTTCTTGACCTGCGTACAGATTTCTCAGGAGGCAGGTAAAGTGGTCTGGTGTTCCCATCTCCTGAAGAATTTCCCACAGTTTGTTGTGATCCACACAGTCAAAGGCTTTGGCATAATCAATAAAGCAGAAGTAGATGTTTTTCTGGAACTCTCTTGCTTTTTCTGTGATCCAACAGATGTTGGCAATTTGATCTCTGGTTCCTCTGCGTCTTCTAAATCCATCTTGAACATCTGGAAGTTCACAGTTCACATACTGCTGAAGCCTGGCTTAGAGAATTTTGAGCATTGCTTTGCTAGTGTGTGAGATGAGTGCAATTGTGTGGTAGTTTGAACATTCTCTGGCATTGTCTTTGGAATTAGAATGAAAACTGACCTTTTCCAGTCCTGTGGCCACTGCTGAGTTTTCCAAATTTGCTGGCATACTGAGTGCGGCACTTTCACAGCATCATCTTTTAGGATTCGAAATAGCTTAACTGGAATTCCATCACTTCCACTAGCTTTGTTTGTAGTGATGCTTCCTAAGGCCCACTTCACTTCACATTCCAGATTGTCTGGCTCTAGGTGAGTGATCACACCATCGTGTTATCTGGGTCATGAATATCTTTTTTGTATAGTTCTTCTGTGTTCTTGCCACATCTTCTTTATATCTGCTGCTTCTGTTAGGTCCATTCCATTTCTGTCCTTTATTGTGCCCATCTTTGCATGAAATGTTCCCTTGGTATCTCTAATTTTCTTGAAGAGATCTATAGTCTTTCCCATTCTATTGTTTTCCTCTATTTCTTTGCATTGATCACTGAGGAAGGCTTTCTTATCTCTCCTTGCTATTCTTTGGAACTCTGCATTCGAATGGGTATATCTTTCCTTTTCTCCTTTGCCTTTAGCTTCTCTTCTTTTCTCAGCTATTTGTAAGGCCTCTGCAGACAACCATTGTTAGGTCCTTCCAATTCTGGAAATTTCTTTCATATATTGTAAAAAAACAACTTACCCTCAACAACAGTTTGGTTTTCTGAATTACAATTAAATCAAGAAAGACAGTGAAAGTTCTAATTCTTTTAATTGACAATTTTAGAATAAGTGGTGTGTGCCCTAGTTACTTGAAATAGGGTCTAGTGAATTTTTTTGTTTGTTTATTTTTGTCTCCCTCCTTTGAAGCATGATTAAATGTGTTTCAAACAACAGTATTTATTACTTTTTTTGATTGTCCCATCTTTAGCCAAAGAGACCCTATGGTTTTGGTTTCAGTCACCTTGTGACACACTTATTTATGATGAATGGATTCCTTTGTTTGTATCACACGACATTTATGTATGTATCCTCCCCAGAGCTGAAATCAGACACTCTTCAGAGTGGCCCAGGTGCCTTTTAGTTGGAAATTGTATTAAAAATCCACAATGGCTGACTTAAGTTATTTCATTTGTAGTAAAAATGAAAGTTTATACATATAAAGTTTTATTCCAAGGCAATAACTTTAGAACCTAGTATTTATTTAGGTAATAAATAAAACTGTATTTGCCTATTTTATTTTTATTTTAAGCTCACTTTTATATTACTTACGTAAAAGATGTGCATTGTTCACTATAAGTATACCTAAATTGGTTAATAACCATATACCAAGGTTTCATTTTTCCAAATGGCACAATTTATATTAAAAATTTCCCCAAAATGTTTGTAATGAAGGATATAAATGAAATCTCAAATGTTTTTATATGTACACAAAAAGAATATCAATTTCATCAGAGTTGCTATAGTAAAAGCCTTGAAAAAACTTTCAGAAATTGGATGGGTTTGACGTTAGCCGTCAAGTTAGAGTTTTAATGTGGAATAAGTGAAGGGCTATAATTTCAAGTATTAGTAAACTCTGGTGTGGGAATGCATGGTATTCAAGTCAATGAAATGCAAAATGCTATCCAACAGCAATTTTCAAAGTGAGGTCTGAGGACCCTTGGAGTTTTTTGAGACCCTTCTACAGGATTTGCAAGGTCCTTCCTTTTTCAACCAGGAGTTTGATTGAGGGCCAGTTTTCTCCATAATATCTTAGCTATTACAACATATCACAACAGACTGAATGCAGAATCAAAGTGAGCTTCCAGCTCTGTCATGACAGAGAGTAAACCGACTTGCAAAAAACGTGAAGAAACCCATTTTTCTCACTGTTTTTTTTTTTTTAATGTAGTCTCCATTAAAAAATATTCTTTGGGGTAAACAAAATGGGTTTATTATCTTAAAAATGAGTTAATAACCATATATCTACATTTTCTATGTTAATTTTTAATACAGTAAGTAGGGACATATGTAACTAGCACAAACAAAAGCTCTTTAAAGTCCTCATTTTTAAGAATGTAAAGAGAGAATTTCAAAAACATTTATTCTATGATATCTTGCACTATTTGCTTACTAATTGTAAGTATGTATGAATAGGAATGAGCTTCCCAGGTGGTGCTAGCAGTAAAGAACTTGCCAGCCAATGCAGAAGACATAAGAGATGTCAGCCATACGAAGATCCCCTGGAGGAGGGTATGGCATACTACTCCAGTATTCTTGCCTGGAGCAGGCTACGGTCCATAGGGTCACACAGAGCTGGACATGACTGAAGCTATTTAGCACACATGCACGCATGAATAGGAATAGATTTGAAATATAAATATATTCACAGAATTTATAAACTTTATTTCAAGTTAACTTTGCTTAAATATCTCCTTGTGCATTAGACATGCTCTCTAACCACAGTTTAATTTTGTACCTTAGGAATACATGATTCATTTTCTTCCTGATGACATTAATGCTGAATGGAAGGCAACTCCACACAGGAAGTCAAATATCCAGTTTGGAATTTAACCAATGAATTTGAAGAATATGGGATGTTCTGAGGCTTCACCCCATCTTCTTTTTCTTTAAAAGTCTATTTCTTTTTTAAAGACCAGTTTTATGTTCATAGCAAAATAAAGCAGAAACTACAGAGACCCCACACTTGCACAGCCTCCTCAACTATCAACATCTCAGCACCCAAATGGTACATTCGTTACAGCTGAGGAACCCACAAAGACACATCACTATCACCCAGTCTGCAGTTTACAACAGGTTCACTTTTGGTGTTATCCATTCCATGGGGTTTGACTAATGTATGAGGACATGCATCACCTTGATATCATACAGAATATTTTCACTGCCCTAAACATCCTCTGTGCTCTGCCTATTCATACCTTCTTCCATCATAACCTTTGTCAACCACAGATCATTTGACTGTCTCCATTGTTTTGCCTTTTCCAGAGTGTCAGATAGTTGGAGTCAAACAGTATACCATAACCTTTTCAGATTACCTCAGCTTCTTTTTTAGAATTTTGTATTCATATTTTATTTTTAAATATATTTTTAATTGGAGGATATTTGCTTTACAATGTTGTGTTGATTTCTGCCAGATGACAGTGCAAATCAGCCAAGTAAGTATATATGTATATCCCTAATCTCTTGAGCCTCCCTCCGACCCCACATCTACCCTAACCCCCACACCACCCCTCTTAGGTCATCACAGAGCACCTAGCGGAGCTCCCTGTGCTATACAGAGGCTCACTAGCTATCTGATTTACACATGGTAGTGTACATGTGTCAGTGCTACATTCTCAGTTCATCCACCCTTGCCTTCCTCCTTGTCCACAAGGCTGTTCTCTATGTCTGCGTCTCTATTCCTGCCCTGCAAACAGGTTCATGGGTACCATCGCTTCAGTTTCTTAAGTACATTTGATGACTCTTAGTGACAGGTCAGACTTAGCAACTTTTTGTATGTTTAATTACATGCCATTATAATAAAAACCACACATACTTGTCTTGTTTGTTCACATACATTCCATTTCAGACTGTCAGCTCCTGGTTGCCAGGAACTCCATCTACTTAATTTGTGGTTGTTGCTTAGTTGCTAAGTGGTGTCCAACTCTTTGTGGCCCTATGGACTGTTAGCCCGCCAAGCTCCTCTGTCCACGGGACTCCCCAGGCAGGAATACTGGAGTGGGTTGCCCCTTTCCTTCTCCAGGGGCTCTTCCCCACCCAAAGACTGAACCCGTGTCTCCTGCACTGGCAGTTGCATTCTTAAATCTCTGAGCCACCTGGGAAGACTCAGGAGATTCTCGAAGTTCTAGCTATCAGGTTCATCTAAGTCTCTGAGTAGGTTTTTAAATCTTTAGAATTAGTTTTGAACCCAAAGTACCAGTGTCTTGTCCTTTGATTTATATTGAATGATTTGCACAGATCAGCTTGTCAGTATCCAGGAAGAGAATAAATGGAAAACGTAATTGCAAGTTCCACTTTCTTTGAAGGTTTTAATAACCCAGTTTAGAGTTTGTCATTTGATGGCAAAAGCTTAGGTATGAAATTCCAGTTTCTCCAAAGTAAACCACTTGTTCTGGATCATTCCTTTTCCTGTGCCCACTTTAGTAGAAACAACGCCATAATGAGGCTTCCAGAGGGGAGTGTCCCCATAAGATAGTTTGTCCCCGTAGCTGTGCACTCAAAGCAACTGCTGGGGTCTCGGTTTCCTCGCCTGTAAACAAGGAGAGAGGATGGAGCCACAGTTTCATACATTTTCAACTCTTTGTCTCCCTCTCAGCGGATATTGAAGCTGCTCAGTCGTGTCCGACTCTTAGCGACCCCATGGGCTGCCGTCTATGGGGTCGCACAGAGTCGGACACGACTGAAGCGACTTAGTAGCAGCAGCAGCAG
>NW_011495076.1:6882415-6884314 GCF_000754665.1 Bison bison bison | reverse complement strand
GGGAGGCGGAGGGCTGCTTGGCCACGAGTCCTTGGCCGTGATCGCGGGCGTGTGTGCTTGCGCGTGTTTATCTGAGGCTCCGCGGGGCAGCGGACCCGGCCCCCTCGGCCCCTTCCTCCTTCCGTGAACTCGGGTAGGAAACCCGAGCCGGGAAAGAGCTACGCCAGGCCCTGAGCCGGCCAGCCGTTCCCCGCCGGGCGGGCGCCCCGTATCGCGCCCTCTCTTGTACCCCCGAACAGAGGGGACAGCTCGGGCCCAGAGTCTGGCTGTGAGGAAGCGCTGTGGAGACGCTGGACGTGTCTGGACGTGTTGGGCAGGTGGTGGGAGTTCCTGAGGCTTGAACGTCAGGGTTTTAAAACACGTGTTTGTCATTTCTACTTTTAGGGTTTTGGCCAAATTGGGCGAGGGCACAAAATAACCACTTACCCCTTCTCACCGAGGAAGAAAGGGAGAAAGGGTAAGTAAGGAATGATTAAGGGTGGAAGCATCTAGGACTTTATGCTGAGAGAGAGCGAGCCAGGAAGAGAAGGACTAGATCCAGAACTGCCCTTGCGGGATCTTGGGGCCAAATTCTACCTTTTCAGCAGGAACCTGAGAGGCACCTTCAGGGGTCACAGGCTCCAAGCTCAAAGAGCTTATTTCAGATTTTTCGGAATCTGTAGAGTTACCTGGGAGTTTGACAGCTGGCATGCGTCCCCTTTAGCCACTTCACCTGGCAGAAAACTGCGATTACCCTTAACCTCTCTATGGTTGTCTGTCTTGTGGTTGTTCTGTAGTTGTCTGTTTCAGTCCCTTTAGCTCACTTGACTAATCTCTGAGACTGTAAAATTAAAGCATCATGGCTCTCTGTGATAATTAACACGGAACTCCAAGGATCTTTACATTTAGAACTCCAAAGCATAAAGTAAACAGCAGCATCACAAGTGTTGACGTTCCTTTCGGATCTTCTCTCGAGCTTATACAGAAAGGTATTTTGGGAGGGAAAAGTGACCAGACTGGGCCTTTTTCTCTTGACTTTCACTTTGATACCCATCCCCCCACCCCCCAGCATTCTCTTCACTACTGAAAAGTTGCCAAACAGCACATTGACCTTTTTGAAAGTTTGCTGTGATTTTCAGGGTGGGCTCTTTAAAAAATTCTTCTCTGGGACTTTTCCATTCCTTCCTGAATCCACCACTCCTTCCTCCCCTCAAATTGGTGAAATGAAACACAACTGTTCTCAGAAGTGTGGAAACACCTTATGCGTCCCTGATGTCCTATGTAAAGAAATGTTTTGAATTAGTTAAAATTCATGTTAGCCACAAGCAAGGAGTTTGTAAGTCACATTCTTGGATGCTTACACAGGAAAACTAGAATGGTCCTCCATGACGTTTTGACATTGGTATCCTGTGTCCTGAACCTGCCTTCTTATTTGTTTGTGCTCAAGTGGTGGATGGCCCCTTAATTTCCTTTATGAAAAAATAGAAAATAGTTGTGTATTTGTGATAGGTTCATTTATTGATTCAATAGATATTTATCTTTTTTATCAAAGTGCTGAGCACTTTGATGTGAGTAGGATGGGAGGAATGAGCAAAGTATGTTGAAGACGACCATTGGGGTCAGACCTTTTACCAGTTTTCTGTGACTTTACATGTGCTGTGCTGTGCTTAGTCATTCAGTCATGTCTGACTTGCATGCCCATGGACTGTAGCCTGCTAAACTCCTCTGTATATGGAATTCTCCAGGCAGAAATACTGGAGTGGGTAGCCATTTCCTTCTCCAGGGGATCTTCTAAACTGTGGGATCAAACCTGAATCTCCTGTATGCAGGTAGATTCTTTACCATCTGAGGCACAAGGGAAGCCCATAAAGTGGTGTGTATATGTCGTCTTTTTTTTTTTTTTTTTCCACCTGTGAGCCT
>NW_011495076.1:6876826-6882315 GCF_000754665.1 Bison bison bison | reverse complement strand
TTTTTTTTTCTTTTTTTTTTTTTTTTTTTTGCGCCTGTGTGCAACTTGCAGGATCTTAATTCCCCAACCAGGGATTGAAACCAGGCCTGTGGCAATGGCAGCACCGAGTCCTAACCACTGGACCACCAAGGAATTTCTATAACCTCATTTTTTACATGGACATGAAAGAAAATGTCTTTTTTTTTGGGTTACAAAGATTATATAAGGTTAAAACAAAGTTACTTAAATCTTGCAAGAATAGAAAAGGAATGGGTTTGCCAGAAAATTCATTTGGATTGTTCTGTACCATCTTAGGGATGTTGCAATAGAAAGTTAATCTCAATCAGTGTCAGATGACTGCTGCTTGATACAATTCTGAGTTTCTGCCTTTTACTTCTATATTCTTGGCTGTTTACCACCACTCTTTGTTCCATTCCAAATCCTGTGTAAAAGTAGCATGCTTTTTATAGTCTATTAGACATGGATGTGAATCTTGATTCTTATTGTTGAATGTATTAGTTCTGCTGCTGCTGCTGTTGTTCAGTTGCCAAGTTGTGTCCGACTCTTTGTGACCCCATGGACTGCAGCACGCCAGGCTTCTCTGTCCTTTACTATCTCCCAGAGTTTGCTCAAACTCGTGTCCATTGTATCAGTGATGTTATCTAACCATCTGATCCTCTGCCACACCCTTCTCTTGCCCTCAGTCTTTTCCCAGCAATCTTTCCCAGCTGACGTTCCCAATGAGCCAGCTATTCGTGTCAGGTGGCCAAAGTGTATTGGAGCTTCAGCTTTAGCATCAGTCCTTCCAATGGATATTCAGGGTTGATTTCCTTTAGGGTTACCTGGTTTGATCTCCTTGCTGTCCAAGAGACTCTCAAGAGTCTTCTCCAGCACCACAGTTTGAAAGCATCAATTTTTCGGCACTTAGCTTTCTTTATGGTCCAACCCTCACATCCATACATGACTACTGGAAAAAGCGATAGCTTTGGTTATATGGACCTTTGTGGGCAAAATTATGTCTTTGCTTTTTAATATGCTGTCTAGGTTTGTCATAGCTTTTCTTCTAAGGAGCAAGTGTTATTTAATTTTGTGTCTGGCTGCAGTCACCATCTGCAGTGATTTTGGAGCCCAAGAAAATAAAATTTGCCACTGTTTCTACTCTTTCCACATCTATTTGCCATGAAGTGATGGGACCAGATGCTATGATCTTAGTTTTTTGAATGTTGAGTTTTAAACCAGCTTTTTCACTCTCCTCTTTTACTCTTATCAAGGGGCTCTTTAATTCCTCTTCGCTTTCTGCCATTAGAATGGTATCATCTGCATATCTGAGATTGTTGATATTCCTCCAAGCAATCTTGATTCCAGTCTGTGCTTCATCCAGTCTGGCATTTCGCATAATGTACTCTGCATATGTTAAATAAGTCGGGTGACAATATACAGCCTTTCCCAATTTTGAACCGGTCTCTTGTTCCATTTCCGATTCTAATTGTGCCTTCCTGAACTGCATATAGGTTTCTCAGGAGATAGGAAACTTCTTTGCCCCTTAACTCTTTGTGTATCAAAACACAACAGTGAGTATATTAAAAAGGAAGTATAAAAACAGTGCCTGGCATACAGATACTGTTGACTTCCCTCCCTGTTTCTCTATCTGGTCACAAAACTTTCTTTTGATCTTGCTTGTGATTATAGAAAGCAGTCTGGTCCTTACTTTCCTAAGGGTGCTAAGCTCTCCAGGTATTTATATTTTCAGAGGTAGTACCTGTTCTCTCTGGTCTTCAAATTTCCGGGACAAGGAGCAACACCTGATTCTCCCTATCAGATCACTCCACAGCCCTGAGGAAAGAATGTCAGTTTGAAAAGTAAAGGGGAAAGGTGTCCACCAGGTGTTTTAAAAAGCTCTGACACTGTTTCCAAAGGGAGAAAGACATACTACCACATTTAGCTTAAAGTTAGGATTTCTATTTCAGAAATGTCTTTGGTTTATAAGAATTACAATAAAAATGCTGATGCTTCACGTCCAAACTGTCATGATTCTGCCAAGTTGTAGGTTTTAACATACAGCTAAGCTGTGTATTTAGTGTAGCTAATGTTGCTCTGGAAGCCGAGAGAGAGACAAGTCCCCAGACATCTGATTTCAGACCAGACATCTGCTTTCACTTTGCTAAGGACTACATTTTGTCAGTAGATTACAGGCATATCAGCTGTACTGCTATAGTCTGTGGTATTTCTATCATAAGCTCTAGTCTGTAGGGTTTAGTATGATGTTTTATTCGAATGACAGCACACTGTCAATGAGCACCTGGTCAGATAAGCACATTTCCCACAGGTGTCTTCTGGTGTCATTGTTCTTACAAGTTAACAAGGCAAAATGGTTTCTATCCTTACTGATTTTTTTTTTTTTGTGTGTGTGGAAGAAAATATTCTTAAGAAAAAGCCTCACTGAAGAACCCCTGGTATTCCCCAAATAAGATTTCAAGACCACTTTTGTCATTTTGAACAGTGTCCTTACAGGATAAAATAAGAGTATGTAGATTTCCAAGCCAGGATCCCAAAACTTTGTTAACTCATTGTGTGCCAGTATATGTTTGTGATACTGTAGACTCTAAACCTGGGGGCTTCCATGGCAGCTCACTGATGAAGAATCTGCCTGCCAAGCAGAATCCGTGGAATCTCTGGGTTGAGAAAATCCCCTGGAGAAGGAAATGGCACTCCACTCCAGTATTTTTGTGTGGAAAACCCCTTGGATGGAGGAGCCTGGTGGGCTACAGTCCATGGATCACAAACAGTCAGATATGACTGAGTTACTAAACAACAGCAAGACTCTAACATTCACTTACGATAATGTTTTGGAGAATAATGTATTCTGAGTTCCAACGTAGAATGTCTGGACCACATCCCTTTCCATTTTGAGGTGGTCAGGGGTGTAGAAATACCGTGGAGGCTGTCATTACTAGGTTCTTGGGCCAGCTCTGTCATTGCTTAGCTGTGTGACCTTGGACACACATTCCTCATCTGTAAAATGGGGTCATTATTTATTACTGTGAGATTTAGTGTTCTTAACACAGTAACTGGTACAGAATAGGTTCCTCAGTAAATAGCAGTTCCTTTTCATTCCTTTAGGTCCTGGCCATGAGAACAAAGACTCCCCCTCTTATATCTAGGCTTATGGCTCCAGCTGAAGGGAATTACCTTTGGAAGCTGGGCCTTACTGGGATGGGGAAAGGGGTATAGAGAATCCTGACAAAGGAGAAGAGTGGGAACTGAGAGAGGAAGGTGCCAGTCTTTTGCTCAGTCTCTGGACTCAAGTTGATGAATTGCTTGACTCAAAGAAAGAACCACCTTTATCTCTGACCTTTCTGTTAATCTTTTGTCAGCTGCTCCATTGGAGACAATTAGCTCCTTATTGCCTGCTTAGTCCAATGACAATTTTTTTTCTTTGTCACCTTCATAATTCATGAATAACTATATATTTCTATTTTTTAAAAATGTGTGCGACTTAATAATGTCTGTACTTTCTTAAGATCAGGATTTTTTTTTTTTTTAATGCTTGAAGTCCTATTGGGGCTTCCCTTGTTGCTCAGCTGGTAAAGAATCCACCTGCAGTATGGAAGACCTGGGTTTGATCCCTGGGTTGGGAATATCTCCTGGAGAAGTGAAAGGTTACACACTCCAGTGTTCTGGCCTGGAGAATTCCATGGACTGTATAGTCCATGGGGTTGCAAAGAGTCGGACACGACTGAGCGACTTTCACTTCACTTGACTTCAAAGTCCAGTTGATCTTGTCCTGTCATTGGTCTGTAGTTCATTAATTTCTTTTCTTCTTTCTTCTTTCTTTTTTTTTATTCTCAGTATGCTGTGTGCCTTGAACTAGTGCTGAGGATATAAAGTTGAAAAGTCACTTTCCTTGACCAAGAAGCTTATAGTCTAGTAGGACAGTAGACATCTTGACCAACAGATGAAACTGTGTGAAACGTGCTCTAGTGGAGATACGTACACATGCAAAGCATGCCTAGCAGAAGCGCTTGCTGTCTGATGGCAGTGCCAGAGAAGGGCTCTAGCTGTGGTTGTATTTGAGCTAGGTCTTTTTTTTTTTTTTTTTTGAGCTAGGTCTTGAAACCTGAGTAGAGTTGGGCAGGGTGACAAGCAGCTCAGAGCATTTCCAGGTGGAGCTAATAGCATGAATAGTCATGTGGATTGTGAGAGCATTGTGTGTTCTGGAACTGTACGTGGGTCATTCTATTAGAGTGTGAAGGGCAAAGTCAGGAGTGAAAGGAGATGCAAGTGGAAAGCTAACCCTGGGTGCATTTGCTATCCCATGCCTTGTAATGAGCTCTGAAGAACTCTGAGTGGAAGATCACCAGGAATGTAGAGTGCTGGGTAGCTTGGGGTGTTGTGTGATGGGGATGTGGTAAGATTGGGAGCCAGAGTGGACAGTGTGATTAGTGTGGATAATATGAGGTTTTGAGCACAGACAAAGGCAGAAGTCATGGTGATGCTCAAAAGTGAGAATGTTTAGGAAAATATTTAGGAAGATGGAGAATTGGCTGGTCTTTGGGATTGTTTGAATGTAAAGGGAATGGGAAAGTGAGCAGCTAGAATGACTGCCAGGTTTCTGGGTTGTGGAGGGATCGGAGCAGAGGAAGCAGTTCTGAGGGGGAAGTTCAGGTTTGAAGACATTGTGTTAACTGTGTTGTGGGGCATATCATTGGTGTGTTGGAGGCATCTCAAAGGCAACTGGATATAGGATTCTGGAGCATCATGAGAGCTGGAGAGAGGCTGGAGATATAGGTTCTGAGTGCTTGCCTTATGGAGAGTAGTTGAAAGCATGGTAAGGATGAAAATGCTCAGAGGAACTGCATGGAAAGAGAAGAAAGGGCTGAATGTAAGTTTTAGAGGATAAACCAAGTTAGGGACAAACCAAGAGAAAGAAAGATACAAGGATGCTAGAGGAGAGTGACTGGATAGGCTAGGAGAAAAGAAAAAGCAAAACTTTTCAAGATTCAGGGCAGAGTTTCACAAAGTCGAATGCAGTTAAAATTTAAATCTACAAATCATCAAGTACAATGAAGATTGTAAAGTGCCTGTTAGAAGTCATTGGTTGGAGTGATGGGCTAGACCTTGAACTGCCCTGGGTGAAGGGGTGAACAGGAGAAGGGGAGTGAGGAGAGAGTCGACAGGCCTGGGTTCCTCCTTAGAGCTTCTGGCTTCACTGGTCTTTAGTCCAGAATTTTAAAAGCTCTGTTGAAAATACAGTTGCCAGCAATCACTGTTCTTTGTCACACTTTCTTGGGAATGAAAAATCAGGTTGTCCCTTTGTTTGCCTCAGTTCAGTTCAATTGCTTAGTCGTGTCTGACTCTTTGTGACCCCATGAATTGCAGCACGCCAGGCCTCCCTGTCCATCACCAACTCCCGGAGTTCACTCAAATTCAGGTCCATTGAGTTGGTGATGCCATCCAGCCATCTCATCCTCTGTCATCCCCTTCTCCTCCTGCCCCCAATCCCTCCTGTC
>NW_011495076.1:6858468-6876726 GCF_000754665.1 Bison bison bison | reverse complement strand
GCTTCTGAATATGCTATCTAGGTTGGTCATAACTTTCCTTCCAAGGAGTAAGCGTCTTTTAATTTCATGGCTGCAGCCACCATCTGCAGTGATTTTGGAGCCCCAAAAATAAAGTCTGACACTGTTTCCACATCTATTTCCTATGAAGTGATGGGACCAGATGCCATGATCTTAGTTTTCTGAATGTTGAGCTTTAATCCAACTTTTTCACTCTCCTCTCTCACTTTCATCAAGAGGCTTTTTAGTTCCTCTTCACTTTCGGCCATAAGGGTGGTGTCATCTGCATATCTGAGGTTATTGATATTTCTCCCAGCAGTCTTGATTCCAGCTTGTGCTTCTTCCAGCCCAGCGTTTTTCATGATGTACTCTGCATAGAAGTTAAATAAGCAGGGTGACAATATACAGCCTTGATGTACTCCTTTTCCTATTTGGAACCAGTCCGTTGTTCCATGTCCAGTTCTGTTGTTTCCTGACCTGCATACAGGTTTCTCAAGAGGCAGGTCTAATCCTCCCTTAAAAAAAAAAAATCATAATTGATCTTACTTTGAGTATCTCATTTTATCCCATTCATCCTATTCTTTCTTGGGCTAGAGTTCCACCATTGTCTTGTTCTTACCATATTTGGCCTTTTTGCATACATTATTCTCTAATCCAGTTTTATGGGGGGCATGTCCCCTTTATTTTATTTAAGTTGAAAAATTTCATAAGAGTGTCTACTAGGAGGCCAAGGGGAAAATAACCAAACTAAACATTAAAAAAATCATACCATTCAGCTTTTTAATATCTTCTGTCTTCAAGGCTCTGGATAAACAAAATGTATTAGATGGAAAAGCTGAATAAGATAGGGACCCTACCCTTAAGGAGCTCCTTAAGAGAATAAAAGAATCCAGTAAGTGAAATGTATGCGTAAATAAATGCCTTGTGCACTATATGCTGTTTAGAGGTAGAGTTCAGGGTAAGATGGATGCAAAACAAGAGGTTTCTTTATTTGATGTGATCCGGAAGGGTTCATGGAAGAGATGATAATTTGAGTTAAAACTTGCAGTGGAGTTAAGGTATAGAATGGTGAGGTTCAGGGAGTGGGATAAGGGGAATAAAATACTCCTTGGCTCCATGAAAGCTGTGGAATGGTTTTGACTTTCCCATCTCTTCCTTCTTGTTCTGCTTTATTTGTTGCCGGATTTCTTTGTCTTAGGGGATAAGGATATTTTAGCTTACATGGAATTGTTCAGTCATTGTGTCTGACTCTTTGCGACCCCATGGACTGCAGCACGCCAGGCTTCCCTGCCCTTCTCTGTCTCCTGGACTTTGCTCAAACTCATATCCATCGAGTCCATGATGCCAAACAACCATATCATCCTCTGTTCTCCCCTTCTCCTCTTGCCTTCAACCTTTCCCAGCATCAAGGTCTTTTCCAGTGATTTGGCTCTTTGCATCAAAGAGCCAAAGTAATGGAGCTTCAGCTTCAGCATCAGCCTTTCCAATGAATAGTTGGAGTTGATTTCCTTGAGGACTGACTAGTTTGATCTTCTTACCGTCCAGTTCAGTTGCTCAGTTGTGTCCGACTCTTTGCGACCCCATGAATCGCAGCACGCCAGGCCTCCCTGTCCATCACCAACTCCCAGAGTCCACTCAGACTCACATCCATTGAGTCGGTGATGCCATCCAGCCATCTCATCCTCTGTCGTCCCCTTCTCCTGCCCCCAATCCCTCCCAGCATCAGGGTCTTTTCCAATGAGTCAACTCTTCGCATGAGGTGGCCAAAGTACTGGAGTTTCAGCTTTAGCATCATTCCTTCCAAAGAAATCCCAGGGCTGATCTCCTTCAGAATGGACTGGTTGGATCTCCTTGCAGTCCAAGGGACTCTCAAGAGTCTTCTCCAGCACCACAGTAGATCATGGCATCCGGTCCCATCACTTCATGGGAAATAGACAGAGAAACAGTGGAAACAGTGTCAGACTTACTGTCCAAGGAACTCTCAAAAATCTTCTCCAGTACCACAGTTCGAAAGCATCAATTCTTTGATGCTCAGCCTTCTTTATGGTCTAACTCTCACATCCATTCATGACTACTGGACATGTTCTGCTTTATTTGTTGCAAAGTTTTTTTGTCTTAGGGGATAAGGATATTTTAGCTTCCATGGAGAGATACCCACAATTTCTCCCTTCATGGCATAAACTTTCTGTGAATTGATCACCACTGGTTTATTATATGTGTATGTGTGTGTGCTGAGCTGCTTCAATCATGTCAGACTCTTTGCAACCCTATGGACCATAGCCTGCCACACTCTTCTGTCCCTGAGATTCTCCAGGAAAAAATTCTGGAGTGGGTTGCTATGGCCTCCTCCAGGGAATCTTCCCAACCCAGGGATCAAATCCTAGTCTGTTACATCTACCTGCATTGGCAGGTGAGTTCTTTACTGCTAGCATCACCTGGGAAGCCAGTTTTTAATATATTAGATGACTAAAACAGACCAAAGCAATTAAGTCAGAATTTCTGGGGGATGATGTCCAGGTACAGGTAATTTTCAGAGTGCCCTAGACATTCAAGGCAGAGAACCACTGGCTAAAACATGAGGCAGAAGAAAAATCTAGGATATGGAACTAAAAAATTGTAGGTTGAATTCTTGCAATTTCTTTTAATAACTATGTGTCCTTATTTGAGTTACTTAGACTTTCCTAAGCCCCATCATCTTTGGAAAATGGGGGTGGTGGTATACCTGTCCTGTCTGTCTTGTAAGATCATGCAAGTCAAAAGGCGCAACTGTGCAAAGGAACATTGCTTGCAGATGCGGTTGTAACAGTGAAATGTTCTGTTCACCTCTTCCGGCGGTAGACAGGCTAAGAGCCAGCCACTATGCCTTGCAAGATAGTAGCCATTTGGTGCATTGGGACTTAAGATTTCACCATCGTGAGCATTTTGATAATACATTTTACAATGTTTGTGTGATGTTAAAAGTTGGAGACCGAAAGCACAAAATCAAATCCTTAAAAAAAAAATGAGCAGTTGAGCTTTTCTTAGTGTGATATATGAATTCTGTTTAAAATTATACAAATGCATATTGTGATTAAGATTGTATATATATTCATATACAAGTGTATATGAGTGTATAAATATTCTCAATATCAATAATTAATTGTTTAGTGTTAAAATTCTATAAATATGTTAGATTTTTATTCAAAAAATCTGTACCTTGGAAAAAAAAAAAACCAGTTCTTTTGGAAGATAGTAACCCCCCCAAATACCATGTGTGTGCACAGTTGCTTCAGTGGTGTCCGAATCTTTGCAACCCATCGGACTCTATCCCTTCAGGCTCCCCTGTCCATGGGATTCTTGGAGAGTCACAAGTTCAATTATATTGCAGGTCCTGTCATGTCTGTTGAGTTTGCGGAGACATGGCGCTGTATCTCTGTGCTGTGGAAAGCCTGGTGTGTTAGTGCCAATCATGTGATCATATAGGAATGATCATTCTTATGGTATTATAAATTATTTTACTTGAGAAGTGGTGTCACTTAATGACAAGGAAATTGAATCTGAAGCCTAGAAACTGCCTTCCAGATGTGACTTAAGTGCTCGCTCCTATGACAGGAGGTGAGCTAGCCTCTCTGAGCCTCCTATGTAAAATCTGGATGCATTAATTCTCTGTTACTTTGTAACGTGTCAAAAATTTAGTGGCTGCAAACTGCAGTAATCGTTTATTATCTCATGGTTTCTGTGGGTCTGCCATTCAGGTGGTTCTTGCTCAGGGTCTTGTGAGGTTGTCATCAGATGTCAGTTAAAGGTAGTTAGTGGAGGACCTGCCTGAGTCTAAAAGATTCTTCCACAGTGGCCTGCTTAGGGGGTTGGCAAGTCAGTGTTGGCAAGTTAGTTTCTCTCCATGAGGAAGTTGGCTTTCCATGGGGCTCTCCCCACTCAGGCTTCCCCAGACTGCGATACGGGAGACCAAGGTCTCTTTGGTGTCTCCCTGCATCTTTACCCTAGTACTTTGTTGATGCTTAATTGGGATTTCCTAAACTGAGGTGGATTGCTGTTGAAGCTCCAGACTTTGTGCCTCCCTTGAAACTTGAGATACAGAAGGCTGATTTTTGCTCAGGTGGTGGTGGTATGGTGATGGTCATGGCTCCTGCCAGAACCACTTTTAAGCCTATCTCATGGGTCCTGTTTTTGCCCCTGGTGTCCTGAACCTCTTCCAAATGACTCAGGTGTTTGGGGCTTCCAGTGCTCGGCCTGACCGCCTCATAGGTAAACGGAGCAAGCCAGCGAACAGGCAAACAAGCACCCCCACTGTCTTTTCTGTGTGACTGCTTCAAGATCTCCTTGAACTCCTGCTCAACTTGGTAGCTCATAGCATGTTTCTGACATCTGAGATTAAGAATACCCAGAAGATACAAGTGTACATCTTTCTTACACATAATAAATCATCAAAATTTAATCTTTGCTGTTTTATCCAAAAGTTTATTCTGAGAGCTAGGTCTTTGGCACTTTGACACACACACTTCTAGATGTATCTTTCTGTTGAAAAGTGTAGTATTTATGGTTTACTATTGAAAAATCATTTTGCTGTGATTGAAGGACACATTGTCAACGCATTATCAGGGTCAAGCTTTGAAACTGTGTTCAGCAAAGACATTTTTTAAAGAAAAGAAATGCTTGTAAGATCATGTTTTGTATTTTAAGGACAATTTAATTTCATGTGATTTTTGCATTATGTAGACAAGTTCAGAGCATCTTAGAATTGTTTCCTCCTCTCTACTCTCTCTCGGGAATTTTTCTGCAGGGATTATTTATCTTCTTAGTCACTACCTGTCTTCTCCATCTGTTGTTTCTATTTAATTTTCCCCCTGTCTTTGGACTTAGTCAACTGATGTCATATATGAGGGTGAGCTGCTTGTGAGGGGTGGAGCAGTATTGGAAGGAGCAGAGGGTATGTAAGGCAGAATATCTCTGAAGGTTAGGGTTGATGGCCAAGGGTACTTTTTCACTAAATAGGTAAATATGGACCACTAAAGCACTGGTGGAAAAGGTTATATTTGCCACAGATATTTTAACCTTAATTTTTAAACTACACTTTATTTGTTTTGGAGTAGTTTTAGATTTATGGCAAAATTGAAAGGAAGTTACAGAGATTTCCCATATACTTCCCATCCCTACACATGCAGAACTTCTCCCATTATCAACCTGACTTTCCAGAATGGTACATTTATTACAGTTGATAAACCTGTGTTGACATGTCATTATGCCTAATGCTGATAGCTTATATTAGGGCTCCTTCTTGGTGTTATACATTCTGTGGGTGTGGGCAGTGTATAATGTCTTGGACTCACTATGGATTCATCACGCAGAGTAGTTTCACTGCTCTAATAATCCACTGTATTCCACGCATTCATCTCTCTTCCTAACCCCTGGCAACCACAGATTTTGTTACTATCTCCATAATTTTGCCTTTACTAGAACATCATATACTTGGAATCATTGTATATAGTATGTTGCCATTTTGCCTGAATTTTTAGTTTGCCTGGTGTAGCAGATTATTTACAAAGCATTTTGGTATTTTTCCAAAAGCTTATTTGTTTAATAGTTACTTTAATAAGAGTTTTATTAGTGTCAGATGAGGATACTAAAAAACTGTTACTTGGTTTGTTAAATAATAACTATTTAGTGTTGCTATTATCAAACAGTAGTTTGAAGCACTTTATAAACTAATTAGCTTGTATTTTTTATGAGTCTCACTTTTCTTCTGGGTAAGAAAAGTACTATAATCTGAACAAATAGGTTGTGAAAATACATTAGAATATTAATAGTTTGAGGCATCTTTGTTGTATATGGTTGCATGGCATTAATACTATAAACGATTTATTCAAAATTTTATTTTGAAATTAAAAATAGGAATTAAATGTAAATTTCTAGACATTAAACTGGTGATATATAGTGAAAAGAATATGGAATATGGAAGACTTTTATTCAAATGCTAGCTCTACTGTTATCTATGTGAACATGAACTTTTGGTCTCTGAATTTCATTTTCCTTTTGGGAAAATGGAGATAAAATATACTTCATTGGTTAATTTTGAGGACTGTGTATGTAAACTGTTAGTAAGAACCCTATGCAAATTTAAACTTATTACAAAGAAATGTGAAAATTTATTTGGTTAATAAGTCATACTTGGTTACTATTTCCAACTTAATTTTTTTTCCCCAAGTAATCAAGGGAAATAATGATTTGGATTTAAGAAGGCAGTACTGCTGAAAAGATGTTTATTTAACTGTGCCTGAGGGGGAAAAAAAGCCCTGCATTTTTTATCTGAATTTGTCTTACTGATAGGCCTGCTTGTTTCTTCTTACGAAAGGTATACACTTTGGGGTATTCTGCTTGTGTACTTGGCTCCCGATCACATTTATTACCTAACTGTCAGCTTGAAATGTTAGTCCTTCTTGCAAAAGCATGAGTTATAGTGCCACGTTCTGTACAGAGTCAGAGACACATTATTTCTTATTTATTATGAGAAAAGGCTGGATTCTTAAGCTCTTATGACCAGTCTCTTGTGTGGTTGAAGCCACTGGGGCAGAGGAGAGTTTGGTAGAAAGATTCTGGAGTGAGAGAATAAAATAGTCCCATGAAGTTGAAATCCTGATACAGCTGGTAAATTTAATATAACCTTAGTTTACAATCAAAATGTCCCTCTTGTTTAATATACATAGAGGTATGGTCAGTGATATTGTGATATTATACAAAACTGTACACTTCTGAGTTTGAGAATGCTTGACAGAGTTTAATTAGTACAAGACAAAAGTGTAATAGTCACTTCTTGGCAGGACAGTTGGCATCTTTATTATATTGCAATCTCAACTTTTTGTGTCCCTACTAATTTATAGTATTTTAAGAAGATTAATCTGACAAGTGTATGGAATCAGTTGGAGGTAGAAGGAGTAATGAGAAGTAGACCATTTGGGAAGCTGTAATTTGCTTACAAGGTAGTGAGGATTTACACTGTCATAATTGTGTGAATGAAAAGTAAGAGATGTTCAGAAACCATTAAGAAAAGTATAGTAAAACCTGACTGTATTAAAATAATGGATTGCCAAAAATAGATTAAAAAAAACTATAAAAAGTGAAAACTGTAACAAAAAGCAAAGACAAACTTGGAAGATTCGCAATCCATACCATAGAAAAAGGACTAATTTCATACATATGTTAAAAATACCAACAACTCAGTGGGGAAAAACCAAAAATCAGAGGAAAAATGGGCAAAGATATGAAAGATTAGGAATAGGCAATTCATAAAAGAGAAATGCAAAATAAAACTTCAGTGAGAAACTTTTTTTTTTTAGAAACTTTTTTTTAACCTATCAAATTGGCTAACAAGAAATTTTGAAAACGTGAGGATTTACTGAAGATATGAGGAAATATACAATACCATTATTGCTAATGGATGTAGGTATTTTTGTAGTTTTTGCTGAGAACAATTTAGAAATAGTTATCAGAACTTAAAATGCACATATTATTTTATCCTTCTAGAATTTAACCCATAAATCTTGTACTTGTGTGAAATAGTATATATTTAAGGATATTCTTGGCAGCAGTTTGAAACAAATGCTCATCCTTAGGGGACTGGATAAATTATGGTACATGTAGTAGAATATTTAGTAGCTGTTAAAAAGAATAAAGCTGCATATATACACTGAAATGTAATCATTATTAAGTCAAAAAGGCAAGGTACAGAACAGTGGGTATTAATAGGTTACTATTTTGGAGGAGACTAAATTAAGATACATATTTTCTCCTAAATGCATATAAAATCTCTGGAGGGAATTACAGCAAAATGGAAAATGCCCCTGTGGATTGAAACTCAGATATTGGATAACTGGGATGGGAGTGGCTTTCATTTTCCACTGTGTACCCCTTTTTGGATATCCTGAATTTTGTATTATACAAAAAAGAAAAAAATCCTAAAAAGAAGAAACGTGTTCAACTCAAAATATATTTCTATAATACTTATAGCCAACTCTGAAAAATTAGAGAATAGAAAACTAAATTTAAAAAGAAGTTATTATCCATATATTTGATAAGGGATTAATATCTAGAGTATATGAAAAAATTCTTATAACACAACAAAAGCAAACAGTACAATTAAAAATTGAGCAAAGGACTTGAACCATTTCTTGAATAAGATAGATAAGTGACTGATAAGTGACTGATGAGCACATGAAAAACTCAAAATCACTAATCATTAGGGAAATGCACACTTATTAGGATGGCTGTTATTAAAAATAGAAAGTAACAGGTGAGGATGTGGAGAAATTGGAAACCTTGTATACTGTTAATGAGAATGTGAAATGCTGCAGCTGCTTTGGAAAACAGTTCCTTGAAAAAATGAAAATAGTGTTTCCGTTGTTGTTCAGTTGCTCAGTCGTGTCTGACTCTTTGGAACCCCAAGGATTGCAGCACACCAGGCTTCCTTGTCCTCTGCTATCTCCTGGAATTTGCTCAAACTTGTGTCTGTTGAGTTGATGATGGTATCCAACCATCTCAGCCTCTGTTGTCCCCTTCTTCTCATACCCTCAGTTGTTTCCAGCATCAGGGTCTTTTCCAGTGAGTCAGCTTTTTACATCAGGTAGCCAAAGTATTAAAGCTTCAGCTTTAGCATCAGTCCTCCTGTTGAATATTCAAGGTTGATTTCCTTGAGGATTGATTGGTTTGATCTCCTTACAGTCCAAAGAACTCTCAAGAGTCTTCTCCAGCAGTTCAAAAGCATCAATTCTTTGGTGGTCAGCCTTCTTTACAGTCCAACTCTCATATCCATACATGACTACTGGAAAAACCATAACTTTGACTATATGGACCTTTGTCAGCAAAGTGGTGTCTCTGCTTTTTAACATACTGTCTAGGTTTGTCATAGCTGTTTTTCCAAGGAGCAAGGGTGTTTTAATTTCATGGCTGCAGTCACCATCTACAGTGATTTTGGAGCCCACGAAAATAAAGTCTTTCACTGTTTTCCATCTTTTCTCCACCTATTTGCCATGAAGTGATGATACTGGATGCCATGATCTTAGTTCTTTGAATGTTGAGTTTTAGACAAGCTTTTTCAACTCCCCTCTTTCATCTTCATCAAAAGGTTCTTTAGTTTCTCTTCTCTTTCTGCTATTAGGATGGTGTCATCTGCATATCCGAGGTTATTGATATTTTTCCCGGCATGTTTCTGCATGATCCAGCAATTCCACTTTTGGGTGTATGCCCTAAAGAATGGGAAGCAAGATCTTGAAGACCCATGTTCATAGTGGCAGTATTCATAACAACTAAAAGATGGGAGCAACACAAGTGTCCGTGGGGGGAATGAATGAATAAAGAAAATGTGGTATATGCCTGCAGTAGAGTTTTATTAAGTCTTAAAGAGGAAGGAAATTCTGACACATGTGACAAGATGGACATTATGCTAACTAAGCCAGTCATGAGAAGACAAATACTGTATGATTCAATTTATGTAAGGTACCTAGAATAGTCAAATTCATAGAGGCAGAAAGTAGGAAGATGAATGCCAGGGGCTGGGGGTAGGAGGGAATTGGAGGAGATGTTGTTTAGTGGGTAAAGAGTTTCAGTTTTACAAGATGGCAGAACAATGTAAATATACTTATCACTATTGAGCTGTATACTTAAAAAATGGTGAAGACAGTAAATTTTATGCCATGTATACCACACTTTGAAAAAAGATAGTGTAACTCCCCCCTGCCCCTACCAAGAACCCGGTGGTGTAGAGGTAGGGAAGATGAATATGTAAATAAATGGCTGTAATTCAGAATGTAATCTGTGTCCAGAATGGGTATAATTGAAGCTTTGGGGTGGCACAGGATGGGATGTAGATAAGGGAGATTGCTTATGATTTCACATAATAGGGGCTGGTACTTTGAACTGATATTAGGATGTAGTATTGATAGGGTAGAGAAAATAGAAAAAAAATTTGGGACAGGAGTAGCACAAGTAAAAGTGAAAAGAGGGAAAGTGAATGGTATCATCATAGAGCAGAACAAGATGATGCTGGAAAAGAATCAGGATAGATTCTAGGGCCAACTCTGGGAAATGAAGATGTGGTCAAAAGAAGTTTCATGGAGTTTGTAGGACGCCTCTGTGGGGGGAGCTGACCAACCAGGCAAAGCTGTTTTCTTCTTGGTTTTATCTTAATGTAAAATATGTCATCCCTTTGCTCTGAGAGTATGAGAGAGAGGGAAAGAGAGAGGGAAGCAAAGGAAGAAAGATACAGGGAAGGAGGGAGGGAAGGAGGGAGGGAAGGAGGGAGGGAGAAAGAGAGAGAGAACCAGAGCACCTGAATTCTGGGTTGAGACTTTGTTCCTGGTGGTGTATCTTACCCTGTCTCTCAGAGTAAACGAGGAGGTGGTTTGCTGGAGTTTGCCTCACTCTTGTGTTGTTTGGGGGTGTAAACCACCCTCAGGGCTATTTAATCCCCTTGCTGTTTTGTTTCTTGCCAAGTTGATTCTGCCCATTTCATTCTTAGAGTTGCTAGTTACATTCCTTTCCCTGTAAAAAACCCAGTATATTTGATTTTTACATAAATTGAATGTAAACCTTCCCTCTCCAGCTGCTTTTCTTCCATCTTGTTTTGCTTTTCTGTTAAAATATAACTTGAGTCCTATTTGCCCTCCACCCAGAGGCCATGGAGACATTATATTTCACAGTTTTTCCCTGAGTAAGTCCGTGTACAATATAAATTCATTGAGCCTTATTGATTTTTCTCTGTGACAGGTGAAGGTATCTAATTTAGTTCCTTTGTTGATGTTTCACTGTTTTATCTCTTCGCTGTAACCTTTTTCATTCACTCTTTGCATTAAAGAAATATGAACTGAATTCCTAGAGTTGATAGAAACTATATTCAATTCTAAAGAGAGCATCTGTCCTTTAGCCAGATATTAGATTGCTCAGCTTGTTTTCTTGAAGTCTTTTTCTTCCTAATTCTCAAGTGTTAAAGGCAGTGGGATATACACATCTGCCCCGTTTAGTAAATGGGAATGGGGTGGATTCTGATTTCATTTTTCTGGCTAATTTTTCTCTCCTACTTGGAGAGGTGCAGAAAAAAAAGTCTGAGAAAATGTATTTTCTGATCAGCTTCTATTGAAAATACTTAATCAAAGTAGTCAAAAGGGAAAGAGAGATTCTCAAGCATTGCTACTTGATTATGAAATAAAAAAATTATGAGTGTCTATTTATCTCAAGTGTGATTCTCTCTTGGGGAAAGTTTGCCATCCCATTAGCATCAATTTGCATATCTTTACTTTTAACAAATGTATGATTGGATCTGAAGTGAGAAGACTACATTTCCTCTCATTCAAAATTTAATTTTATGATTATATCGACTACCTAATTAATGTCTTTGCTTAAAGTATCTTTGACTGAGGAGACTGGTTGGTTAGAAAATGTACTGTTGAGACCAGTGCCTTGGGATTAATCAAGTGTGGTCTTGTTGGCTGTCAGAGAGGGCCCAGTTGGCCTTTTGCCTGAAAGATATTTTTGCTCTCAAGCAGATGAATATGGGTAAATTGGGGGAGAATTAGTCATACTAGTAGTCCCTACCAATTGCAGGAGGTGCCTGGGGTTTCATCAGCTTTGTATTTGAAAAGCTGAGTACCCTAATAGGGTTATGGATGTTTAAAAGGTAATGTAACTACTACAGAAGTTGTAGTTTAAAATTAATTGCAGCTTTTGTTTAAAAAACGTGCTTGATTTTTAAATACTTTGTTCTGTATTTGCTTTTGTATTTGCTGTAGATATTACACATGAAGATTATGCTTTAAACACTAAAATGTTTTTCTAGTATTAACTAAATGATTGTGGGAAATGTTACACTTTAAAGGTCACGTTGATTTTGTGACATTTCCAGGTTTACATTTTACACATACATTTGAATTGGTTTAGCTTCTGGTAGAGTGTTTAAAGATCCAAGGTAGTAAATGTGGAAGGGAAATTGCAAAAGGGCACAATGCTTTCGAATGCACTTGTCTTCCACCTTTCCTTTGTCTCAGCAGTGGAATTTCAAATCCTAAGAGGCAGTTCAGAGAGCTGAAAGGACAGCGAGATAGTACGGGTTTCGGGTTTTCAGTACTTGTTAAGTTCAAAGACAACTCTAATGTCTATTAATTGATTCTGTGTATATGTACTATACTTCCTTTTGTATCCTTTCCTGATTTGAACATTTGTTAGAAATGAAAGAGACTTAAGCACATGTCTTTTATATTTGTTGTTCAGTCGCTAAGTCGGGTCCGACTGTTATGGTGTTTTGAACTAATTGTGTATTCAGACACTTTTCCGATAATTTGCACCTCAATGCTGTAATAGCAGTTATGAGATCAATAACCCATCCTGATCTGTGTTTACTGGGAGTGGTGGAACATAGTGGGAGCATATTTATTGGGAGCCAGTGGAGCCTAGTGCTTAAGTGTACAGGCCACAGGGTCAGGTTATCTGGATTCAGCTCTGCTGCCTAGTATCTGTGTGACCTTAGGGAGATTACTAAATGCTCTGAGCATCAGTTTACATCTGCGTTTCGGGATAAAAATAGAGTTAATATAGGGATTAGTTGATAGAATAACAAAAATTTTTGTTGTAGTGTCTGTCATTGACACAGTGATATACTATTTTAGACAAGACAAAATGAACTTTCTTCACTAGACTAAAATTTTTATTTCATTAGTTTCACAAAGTTTTTTTTAAATGATTTTTCCTTCTTTTTCCAATTAAGGCTTCTTTCAGGGTTTATGGATTTGATAATTTGTGGAAGAGTGGTTTTTACTGATATTGTATGATTGGCCAATAGCTCTATCTTTGTTAAAAATGAAACAAAACTCATGTTCTGTTAGTCAAAAATTTTTATGCAACTGTTTAATATTGAGGTTATTGGGTATTTGAGGTTAATACCTCAGATGTCACAAATGTAATATGCTCAATCTTGTCTGAGTCTTTGTGACCTCACAGACTGCAACCAGCCAGGCTCCTCTGTCCATGGGATTCTCCAGGCAAGAATACTGGAGTGGGTTGCCATTTCCTTTTCCAGGGGATCTTCTGGATTGAGGGATCAAACTCACGTTTCCTGCACTGGCAGGCAGATTCTTTACTACTGAGCAAGAATGTCACAGAGTGTTGGTGTAATTTTCACCAAGGAAAAATAACATTTAAATATTTCCTGGAGGATTCAGATACCTATATCTCACTTGTAAAACTGGATCTTTTGTCTGGATTTTATCATGGCTCTTTTTTTCTAGCTAAGAACTGAAATTGCCACCCTACTTTTTACTTAATTGCTTAACAAGTTACTTGGCTAGGGAAAGGTCTTTGAGTGATATGCCTAGTCTTTTTGTAGTACAGAGATACATTAGGTTCTGCAAAACTTATTCATTATTTAAAATATTAATTTAAATTACTTTGAATTTCTATATGACTCATGTATATTTTTTTATTTAGCTTATGTTACTGCTACTGCTAAGTCACTTCAGTCGTGTCTGACTCTGTGCGACCCCATAGACAGCAGCCCACCAGGCTCCCCCATCCCTGGGATTCTCCAGGCAAGAACACTGGAGTGGGTTGCCATTTCCTTCTCCAATGCATGAAAGTGAAAAGTGAAAGTGAAGTCGCTCAGTTGTCTGACTCTTAGCGACCCCATGGACTGCAGCCTACCAGGCTCCTCCGCCCATGGGATTTTCCAGGCAAGAGTATTGGAGTGGGGTGCCATTGCCTTCTCCTATATAGCTTATATATTCATCCAAATCTATCAAAAATTTTACTGGATTTTCTTTCTAAGTCATTTACTGTAACATTTTGACATTCCCTAATATCATTTAATGTTGATTAGATAGTAAGTTTCTTACAAAATTGAAAGGATCAGAGTATTGTTATCACGGCCACTGAGCTGTTGATTAGTTTGAAAAGAACCTATTTGGTGACCAGCATGAAGATAATTTAATTTTTTTTATTATTACTGGTGCTTCTTTGTAAATAGGGGTATACTTGTCTTTGCTGCTGAAAGCAGGGACATGTTAAGAGGTTTCCCCAAGTGTGTGTGTGTGTTGTTCTCTACTATCCAATTAGTTACTTGATGTGTATTAGTTACATAAAACACAGATATGAAATAAAGATCAAATGAGAAATTTAACAGTGTCATCATTAGAAATGAACATACTTTCATGAGTATGTTAACTTACAGAAGTCCGAAAGGTGTTGGAGCGCAGGTGCAATGATGATAATGATGAGCGGTATCATGAAAGACAAGTAATTTTAGTATGGGAGGAAGGGACCATTCCATGAATTTCTGAAGTGGAAGGTAAAAGTTTGAAATTAGTTTCATAGAATTATAGATAGAGCAGAGAACCTTAGAGTTAGTCTACTTATGTAGATGAAATGTATTGCCTAGTCCTTGGCATAATTGGGTCTTGAATCCAAGTTTTCTGATTTTTAATTTGGTACTGAGCATGGGAAGAGGAGAAGAGGTTTGGCTCTAGGAGAGGCTGGGTACTTGGTTCTTTGGGAGTGATACATGCATGGAGGTGTTATCAGATTGATTGGGTGAATTTCAACACAGGCTGTTCTGGCTGACCGACTGCTCCCTTATGCTCCCAGGTGTTTAAAAGCATGGAGTGTCAGATACAACCATGCCAAACTGTCTTTCCATCAACATTGTAAGTGGGTATTAATACAAACCATATGTAAAATTAAGCAAGCAGTCAAGAAATATTTATTTAGCACCTGCAAATGCATAGTAAAATTCTCAGACTTTTAGGATATATAGGAAGGAGTGAAACATGGTGCTTACTTGTTGATGGCTCACAGTCTAGCTGGGGAGAACGGACATTCTATAAAATATAACAATACTGGCCGGCATATGTGGGTGTGACTAGTACATGCCAGAGGAGTTGAGGGGTGGAAGATGACTCTGTGAGTCAGAATACTCACGTAAGTTTTCCCAGAAGAGGTAAAAATGAGGTTGGTTGCTTCTGTTAAACAAGGAGGCCATTTGATTGAGGTAGCTCTAATGCCATGGGGAGTGACCTATTTAAGCCAAAATCTAAGCCTGTAGATGCTTCAAATTTACAAAATTGAAACCTAAGGACAACAAATCACCAGCCACCAACTCAGCTTTCATCTGAAGCCAATTAAATATTTCCATTCTTTGCTTCCTTCTTTTCGGTTTAAAACTGTCTCCTTGAACTCCTCTTAGTGTAGCATTCCTCACCACTTTTGGTTTGGCACTGACCTGTTTGAATTGATTTTTGCTCAAAGAAACTGTTAGCATTTTAATATGCCTCAGTTTATCTTTTAAACTTTCTCAGCTTATTAGATCTTATCAATAATTATATGTGTTCAGCTCTAAAGATTTTGGATTCCCCTAACTTACTGCTTGGCTTCCCTGGTGGCTCAGATAGTAAAGAATCTGCCTGCCATTCAGGAGACCTGGGTTTGATCCCTGGGTTGGGAAGTTCCCCTGAAGGAGGCCATAGCAACCCACTCCAGTATTCTTGCCTGGAGAATCCCTATGGACGGAGGAGCCTCGTGAGCTACAGTCCGTGGGGTCACAAAGAGTCAGACACGACTGAGAGACTAAGCACACACACACAATTTAGTATTAATACAGAGTTGAGACTTGATTGTGGGTGTTTAGCAGGTGTTCTGGGATTTCCCTGGTGGCTGAGATGTAAAGAATCTGCCTGCAATGCAGGAGACTCAGGTTTGACCCTTGTGTCGGGAGGATCTCCTGGAGAGGGGAATGGCAACCCACTCTAGTATTCTTGCCTGGGAAAATTCCACGGACAGAGGAGCCTGGTGGGCTACAGTCCATGGGGTCACAAAGAGTTGGATGACTGAGCGACTAACAATTTCAACTTATAGCATGTGTTCTCTAGCGTGTACCATTCCACAATCCCCATGCTGTTGTGCATAGGTAGCAGAAGCCTTCTATTTGAGAGAATCCCACTTCTGCTTCTCATCTATGAGTGTGTTTAACAGCAGATCAAACTCTCCCCACTGGTCTTCTGAATGTTGTGTGTTAGAGGGCCTGGTTTCAGTTACCTTGTTCCTCTTCTGTTTCTTGGCAAAATAGCTAAAATTGCTCATTAAATGTGAGTTTGGTGGGTTTATCCACTTAAGATGATCTTTTTCCTAAGAGTATTAAAGTGAGATGGGATATTTGTCGATAGTACATGAAAACAGCAGCAGCTGGCATTTACAGTGGGGTTTTCTGTTGTTCAATTAGATTATTTTGGTATTCTGTGTTATGAATTGTTAACTTGAAGATTGGTACATAAATAATGCCATTAAACATTATAAGATAAATAAATTTAGAAACAGCTGCATCGGAGATTAAATACACTTCTCAAAACTCATGCTATTTTCTCTCTACCTAGATATTTCTGTATTCAAATGGTATTTCTCATTTTAGCACAAATACGGGCCTATAAACATGACAGAGATGAATGTACTCTAAACAAGAAATATGAAAGACATTAAGGGCTTGAATTATAGAGTGTGAGCCTCAATCTACCACTGATTCTTTAAGGTGGTGATTTTTTTGACCTTTTTTCTTTTCTTCTTATTTTAATATGATGAGTGCTTTTTCAAGGAAAATTTGTTTTTGGAATTCAATTATTATTTAAGAAAAAAAAAAGATACAAGCATAGTGGCTCTGATTGAAGCCAGGAGTCGGGGCTCAGAGCTCTGCTCACTTAGTGCCTGCTTCTTTTGGCCCTAGGGAATCCTCAGGACACCATGGAGCATGGTTTGAAAAACACTGCTTTTAAGGAAAAACAAGCTAAATACTTTGTAAAAGTAAGCCTTTAAAGAAAGTTCTTACTGTCTGGTAATTGAATGGATTGTGAAAGTTACTTGATCCTTGTTACCCATCCTTACTGCCTTTAGAAATGAGTGCTGTGCTGTGATTTATTAAAGAAAAAAATAAAAAAGCACTAAAAAAAACAAAAAGCAAAAAACCTCTGGAAGTTACACACACACACACACACCACACACACACACACACACACACATCAGATGAGAGATGAGGATAATCAGATAAACATACACACATGCTCACCTGTGTGTGCACACACATACAACTCACAGTTTGTTTCATGTGACTGGATAATTGCCTTTTCTCAACCCACGCATCTCCAATAGCCATCTTGTTCTGAATCTAATATAAATAGTTGACCTGAGCACCTTTTCATGTGTTTGTTAGCCATCTGTATGTCTTTTTTGGAGAAATGTCTATTTAGTTCTTTGGCCCATTTTTTGATTGGGTCGTTTATTTTTCTGGAATTGAGCTGCAGGAGTTGCTTGTATATTTTTGAGATTAGTTGTTTGTCGGTTGCTTCATTTGCTATTATTTTCTCCCATTCTGAAATGCAAATCAAAACCACAATGAGGTACCATTTCACGCCAGTCAGAATGGCTGAGATCCAAAAGTCTACAAGCAATGAATGCTGGAGAGGGTGTGGAGAAAAGGGAACCCTAATACACTGTTGGTGGGAATGCAAACTAGTTTAGCCACGATGGAGAACAGTGTGGAGATCCCTTAAAAAACTGGAAATAGAACTGCTTTATGATCCAGCAATCCCACTGCTGGGCATACACACTGAGGAAACCAGAATTGAAAGAGACACGTGTACCCCAATGTTCATCACAGCACTATTTATAATAGTCAGGACATGGAAGCAACCTAGATGTCCATCAGCAGATGAATGGATAAGAAAGCTTTGGTACATACACACAATGGAGTATTACTCAGCCATTAAAAAGAATACATTTGAATCAGTTCTAATGAGGTGGATGAAACTGGAGCCTATTATACAGAGTGAAGTAAGCCAGAAGGAAAAACACCAATACAGTATACTAACGCATATATATGGAATTTAGAAAGATGGTAACGATAACCCTGTGTACGAGGCAGCAAAAGAGACACAGATGTATAGAACAGTCTTTTGGACTCTGTGGGAGAGGGAGAGGGTGGGATGATTTGGGAGAATGGCATTGAAACATGTATAATATCATATATGAAATGAATCGCCAGTCCAGGTTCAATGCAGGATACAGGATGCTTGGGGCTGGTGCACTGGGATGACCCAGAGGGATGGTATGGGGAGGGAGGTGGGAGGGGGGTTCAGGATGGGGAACACATGTACACCCGTGGCAGATTCATGTTGATGTATGGCAAAACCAATACAATATTGTAAAGTAATTAACCTCCAATTAAAATAAATAAATTTATATTAAATA
>NW_011495076.1:6853256-6858368 GCF_000754665.1 Bison bison bison | reverse complement strand
CCAAAGAACTAAATAGACATTTCTCCAAAGAAGACATACAGATGGCTAACAAACACATGAAAAGATGCTCAACATCACTCATTATCAGAGAAATGCAAATCAAAACCACTATGAGGTACCATTTCACGCCAGTCAGAATGGCTGCGATCCATAAGTCTACAAGCAATAAATGCTGTAGAGGGTGTGGAGAAAAGGGAACTCTCTTACACTGTTGGTGGGAATGCAAACTAGTGCAGCCACTATGGAGAACAGTGTGGAGATCCCTTAAAAACTGGAAATAGAACTGCCTTATGATCCAGCAATCCCACTGCTGGGCATACACACTGAGGAAACCAGAATTGAAAGAGACACGTGTACCCCAATGTTCATCACAGCACTATTTATAATAGTCAGGACATGGAAGCAACCTAGATGTCCATCAGCAGATGAATGGATAAGAAAGCTTTGGTACATACACACAATGGAGTATTACTCAGCCATTAAAAAGAATACATTTGAATCAGTTCTAATGAGGTGGATGAAACTGGAGCCTATTATACAGAGTGAAGTAAGCCAGAAGGAAAAACACCAATACAGTATACTAACGCATATATATGGAATTTAGAAAGATGACAACGATAACCCTGTGTATGAGGCAGCAAAAGAGACACAGATGTATAGAACAGTCTTTTGGACTCTGTGGGAGAGGGAGAGGGTGGGATGATTTGGGAGAATGGCATTGAAACATGTATAATATCATATATGAAATGAATCGCCAGTCCAGGTTCAATGCAGGATACAGGATGCGTTGGGCTGGTGCACTGGGATGACCCAGAGGGATGGTAGTGGGAGGAGGTGGAGGGGGGTTCAGGATGGGGAACACATGTACACCCGTGGCAGATTCATGTTGATGTATGGCAAAACCAATACAATATTGTAAAGTAATTAACCTCCAATTAAAATAAATAAATTTATATTAAATAAATAGTTGACCTGGACAGGAAATTTTGAGGTTAGCGTACTAAAAATCATTAAATGAAGAATTATTTTTAGTAATGTTATTGGAAATGATTTATTCATTGATAAAGCTGTATTGAATATTGAACACTTCATTGCGGGGCACTGAGGTATGGCAGTGAACAAGTGTCCCTGCCCTCATACAGCTCACAGCTAATTGGAGGTGAGGATGAGAAAATCAAGTGTGATAAATGCTGTGTTGCTGGGTTTGGCTAGAACATGATGTGCTATAGGAAGTGGAAACATATTAAAGGACTTCAAGCCAGAAAAGTTACCCTTTGTATTTTTTCAGGTGAGATCCCTTTGGTTAAGTACCATGTTGACCCTTGGGGAAGCTGTTTGGGTGATAAAGTCATTCTCTGAGAGTAGAAGGGCCAAAGATTATAGAATACAGTGTAGTTTGTCTTTCCATAACATTCCCAATCACCCCTATCCTTTATGAAATCTGTCTTTCTTCATCTTATTTTTATGACCCTTTTAACCTTATCATGAGGCTAGTGTAATTCAAAAGAACAATGTTTAATGTTCAGTATCTATACAGATACACAGATATATCTTCATTCTTTCAGTAAAGACCCTGGTATGATGCCTAGCACATAACAGGTACTCAATAAATGTTTATTGGCATCAAAGGAGTAAATGCTGAAGGAAGAGATGCCAGCTCCATTCTCTTTTTTTGGTAATCATCACTCAGTTACCCCCGGCCCCACCACCCTCATCCCATATTCTTTAGGTTTAGATAATTTTAATGTTTCTTAAACCTGCAAAGGTCTAATCATTCTATACTGCTGGTGTAATTACTAAAACAGTACATTTGAAATCGTTTATATTCACACACTTTTCCATTTTACTTTCCATTCTATACCTTCTCTGCCCAGCCCTGGAATCAATCCTTTCTTGAAGAGCCCTGGTTCTTTATTGTAACAAATCATATTAGAACCTAGTATTCAAGTTCTAGATATACTCTTTGCTACTAGGGTGTCTTTGCTTTTAGGTGCGTGAAAGGTTATTCCTTGGTTCTCCTATGTGTATTTGTATCTCCTCTTTTCCATAGTGAGCACCCTGGCTCCCAGCTAACACCATTTCTCCTTTGCTCAGTTCTACAATGTATGTAAAATAGTTTCAGAACTGCTCCCCTCATTGTTTGCATTTCTCCTCCACCTCCCTCAGCTATTGTTGTTGTTCAGCCTCGCAGTCCTGTCCAACTCTTTGTGACCCATGGACTGCAGCACTGCCAGTCTTCTCTGTCCTTCACCATCTCCCAGAGCTTGCTCAAACTTACGTCCATTGAGTTGATGATGCCATTCAACTGTCTCATCCTCTGTAGTCCCCTTCTCCACCTTTTTTCAATCTTTCCCAGCATCAGGGTCTTTTCTAATGAGTCGGCTGTTTGCATCAGGTGGCCAAAGAATTGGAGCTTCAGCATCAGTCCTTCCAATGAATATTCAGGGTTGATTTCCTTTAGGATTGACTGATTTGATCTCCTTGCAGTCCAAGGGACTCTCGAGTCTTATTGAACACCACAGTTCATAAGCATCAATTCTTCGGCACTCAGCTTTCTTCATAGTCCAACTCTCACATCCATACATGACTACTGGAAAAACCATAGCTTTGACTAGACAGACCTTTGTTGGCAGAGTAGTGTCTGTTTTTTAATATGCTGTCTAGGCTTGTCATAGCTTTTCTTCCAAGGAGCAAGTGTCTTTTAATTTCATGGCTGCAGTCACCATCTGCAGTGATTTTGGAGCCCAAGAAAATAAAGTCTGTCACTGTTTCCATTGTTCCCTCATCTATTGCCTATGAAGTGATGGGACCAGAGGCCATGATCTTAGTTTTTTAAATGCCGAGTTTTAAACCAACTTTTTCACTCTCCTCTTTCACCTTCATCAAGAGGCTCTTCAGTTCCGCTTTGCTTTCTGCCATATAGTATCATCTGCATATCTGAGGTTACTGATATTTCTCCTGAAAGTCTTGACTCCAGCTTGTGCTTCATCTAGTTCAGCATGATGTACTCTGCGTATTAGTTAAATAAGCAGGGTGACAATATACAGCCTTGACAGACTCCTTTCCCAATTTTGAACTGGTCTGTTCCATGTCCGGTTCTAACTGTTGCTTCTTTACCTGCATACAGGTTTCTCAGGAGGCAGGTAAGGTGATCTGGTATTCCCATCTCTAAGAATTTTCCATGGTTTTTTGTTGTGATTCACACAATCAAGGGCTTTAGCATAGTCAATGAAGCAGAAGTAGATGTTTTTCTGGAATTCGCTTGCTTTTTCTGTGATCTAATGAATGTTGGTGATTTGATCTCTGGTTCCTCTACTTTTTCTAAATCCAGCTTGAACATGTAATTAAATATGATATTCAAAAATTAATGGGATTAAAAGATGGTGGGAGAAAACTTTTGGAGGGGTGTGCTATGTTTATGATATATATATTGTGGTGATGGTTTCATGAGTGTATCAGATCAGATCAGATCAGATCAGTTGCTCAGTCGTGTCCAACCCTTTGTGACCCCATGAATTGCAGCACGCCAGGCCTCCCTGTCCATCACCAACTCCCGGAGTTCATTCAGACTCACGTCCATTGAGTCAGTGATGCCATCCAGCCATCTCATCCTCTGTCGTCCCCTTCTCCTCTTGCCCCCAATCCCTCCCAGTATCAGAGTCTTTTCCAGTGAGTCAACTCTTCGCATGAGGTGGCCAAAGTACTGGAGTTTCAGCTTTAGCATCATTCCTTCCAAAGAACTCCCAGGGCTGATCTCCTTCAGAATGGACTGGTTGGATCTCCTTGCAGTCCAAGGGACTCTCAAGAGTCTTCTCCAACACCACAGTTCAAAAGCATCAATTCTTCGGCGCTCAGCCTTCTTCACAGTCCAACTCTCACATCCATACATGACCACAGGAAAAACCATAGCCTTGACTAGACAGACCTTTGTTGGCAAAGTAATGTCTCTGCTTTTGAATATGCTGTCGAGGTTGGTCATAACTTTCCTTCCAAGGAGTAAGCGTCTTTTAATTTCATGGCTGCAGTCACCATCTGTAGTGATTTTGGAGCCCAGAAAAATAAAGTCTGACACTGTTTCCACTGTTTCCCCATTTATTTCCCATGAAGTGATGGGACTGGATGCCATGATCTTCGTTTTCTGAATGTTGAGCTTTAAGCCAACTTATTCACTCTCCACTTTCACCTTCATCAAGAGGCTTTTTAGTTCGTGTTCACTTTCTGCCATAAGGGTGGTGTCATCTGCATATTTGAGGTTATTGATATTTCTCCCGGCAATCTTGATTCCAGCTTGTGTTTCTTCCAGTCCAGCGTTTCTCATGATATACTCTGCATATAAGTTAAATAAACAGGGTGACAGTATACAGCCTTGACGTACTCCTTTTCCTATTTGGAACCAGCTATTGTTCCATGTCCAGTTCTAACTGTTGCTTCCTGACCTGCATACAGATTTCTCAAGAGGCAGGTCAGGTGGTCTGGTATTCCCATCTCTTTCAGAATTTTCCAGTTTATTGTGATCCACACAGTCAAAGGCTTTGGCATAGTCAATAAAGCAGAAATAGATGCTTTTCTGGAACTCTCTTGCTTTTTCCATGATCCAGCAGATGTTGGCAATTTGATCTCTGGTTCCTCTGCCTTTTCTAAAGCCAGCGTGAACATCAGGAAGTTCATGGTTCACATATTGCTGAAGCCTGGCTTGGAGAATTTTGAGCATTACTTTACTAGCATATGAGATGAGTGCAATTGTGTGGTAGTTTGAGCATTCTTTGGCATTGCCTCTCTTAGGGATTGGAATGAAAACTGACCTTTTCCAGTCCTGTGGCCACTGCTGAGTTTTCCAAATTTGCTGGCATATTGAGTGCAGCACTTTCACAGCATCATCTTTCAGGATTTGGAATACCTCAACTGGAATTCTATCACCTCCACTAGCTTTGTTTGTAATGATGCTTCCTAAGGCCCACTTGACTTCACATTACGGATGTCTGGCTCTAGGTGAGTGATCACACCATCGTGATTATCTGGGTCATGAAGATCTTTTTTGTACAGTTCTTCTGTGTATTCTTGCCATCTCTTCTTAATATCTTCTGCTTCTGTTAGGTCCATACCATTTCTGTC
>NW_011495076.1:6839219-6853003 GCF_000754665.1 Bison bison bison | reverse complement strand
TCTTAATATCTTCTGCTTCTGTTAGGTCCATACCATTTCTGTCCTTTATCAAGCCCATCTTTGCATGAAATGTTCCTTTGGTATCTCTGATTTTCTTGAAGAGATCCCTAGTCTTTCCCATTCTGTTGTTTTCCTCTATTTCTTTGCGTCGATTGCTGAAGAAGGCTTTCTTATCTCTTCTTGCTATTCTTTGGACCTCTGCATTCAGATGCTTATATCTTTCCTTTTCTCCTTTCATGAGTGTATACTTGTCTCTAAACTTAACACGTTTTGGATACATTAAATATGTATAGCTTTTGGTATATCAATAATAAGATAAGCTTAATAAGATAACTTAAAAAAAGATGACAGGTGAACTGCCATGGTGGGCAATATAAGGTCAGTTTAAACTGCCCACTTCCAGAATTTTTTTATATCAGAAAAAAAAAACAAAAACTATCCTGTTTGTGCCACTTAAAAAAGTTAATCGAATTAATGCCCCTTCATCCACTGTAATTGATGCCTGTTTAATTTTCCATCTTGCTTAGACTTTTCTGACTTGCATAGCTATATGTATATAAATGTGTGGTCAAAACCAAGAATATTGAGATTGTTTTGCCTGTATTTCACATCTTTTCTTAGAAACTCTTACTGAATCAAAATAAAGTTTAATGTTTCTTTTCATTTTTCTTTTTTACTTATAGAATGTTTCTCTACCTCTGTGTTTTACTCAGAATAGCAGAGGCAGTTCTCTCTTCCCGCCGTGTTTGCATTCCTGGAAAATCTTTAATTCTGCAAAATCTTGTGCTAAATGTAATAGAACTTCTAGGGAAAATAGGGTTGGGAACAGATGGTTTGAAACCAGTGGAATTTTGTAAACAGAACTGGCACCAAGAAATGACAATTGCAATAAAAATAACAGCATGATTAAATCTCAACTAGCATTTATACCCAGCATCACCGTCAGTCCTTGGCCTTACACCCTGAATTTCCTCCTTTGAGTTTTTGGTCCTTAAAGTTACTCACTTTTAACAGAGACCATTTTCATCAAAGTTAAAAGTCTGGTCTTTCAACTGGTGTTGACTTATCAGTTTTATTTTAAACACAGGGGGAAATACTTTTCATTTCTTCATCTGCTACTCTCAGCTTCCTTGGATAGTTTACTATAGTGGAGAGTCTTGAAGGCAGGAAATGAGACTTTCCTGCATGTGAACTAATTTACATTAAAGAAATACCTGTTGTTGCAGAAGAGGCTAATGTTAATTTGCTTTAGTATATAAACATAATATATACACATTATAGAGAATTTTAATAATATGGGAAAGAATAAAGAAGAAAGTAAAAATCCCTTGACTGCCAGTAAATACTACTGTCATTATCTGTGTGCCTGCTGTTCATCTGACCTCTTTTCGTGATGATGTGTGTATATAATATTTCACATAAATGAGTTCATGTTATACTTAGTGTCTTCCCACTTTCTCTTAGGACAATGTCAAACACTATAGCTATACAATGTCCTTTTCAGTGATTGCAAGTGATTTTACTATATGCATGTCGAAGTTCATTTCTTTATTTTTTGTGGATGTTTAGGCTGTTTTCAGTTTTTCACTATTATAAAGAGTGGTGTACTGAAAATTCTAGATATCTTTGTACCCAGGAAGTGGTGTCTCTGCATCAGAGGTATGTGTTTGCATAACACCTTGGTCCTTATTGCAATGTTGCTTTCAAGAAAGATTGTACCTATTTATGCTCCCAGGAGAGCATGGGAAATTCTGTGTTCCTGCACAGGATGGTTTTAGTTTTCTGAATCTTTGCCAGTCTGATAGGTTAAAGAGGCGATATTTTGTTTTTATTTGTATTGGCTTTATTATTAATGTGATTGAACATTTTTTATACCTCGGTATAACATCCATATTTTATTTTGCTTTCAGTCAAGTGCCTTTCATGTATTTCACGTTACTCACTTTTCTCTCAGAACATTTGCCTTTTTAAAAAATAAGAATTGTGTGATTTTAGAGATATTACACCTTTGGGATTAATATATATTGCAATTTTTAATATCATGCTGATTATTTTATAATCTTATTTATGAGATGTTTTGATTTTTATGAAGTGAGATCCATCAATCTTTTTTATGTTTCCTGGATTTGTAAAATGTTTAAAAATGCCTATTTCTACTCCTAAAAGACTGTCTGCCTTTATTTTCTTTTATTGCATTTGTGCTTATTTCTTATATTTAATCTTTGAATTATCTGGAATTTATCTTTTTATGATGATTAAAATGAATATCCGCCTTTTTTTTCTCCCTCCAAACCCTGATTATTTAACATCATTGGTTAATTTAAGCTCCTCTCTATCAGTGTGAAAGTCTTTATCATATACCTAATTTCTTTGTGTCTTTATTTATTTCTGGGTTTACTATTACGTTAGTTATTTCTGTAAAATAAATTACCTCCAAACTCAGTGGCTTTAAACGTTTATTCTCTTTCATAGTTTCCACAAGTGAGAAATTTGGGAGCAGCTCAGCTCCACAATTCCAGCTCATGATTTCTTTTAAGGTTGAGGTTAAGATTTCAACTGGAACCACTGTCATATGAGGGCTTAACTGAGGCAGGAGGGTCTGCCTTACAGGTGGCTCACTCCCATGTCTGGCCAGAGGGTGCTGGCTCTTGCAGGGAGGGGGCCTCAGTTGTTCTCTGATTGAACTTTTGCTAGGTCTGGCTGTCCTCTGGACCTGGTGCTAGCTTGCCTAGAGGTAGTCATCAAGCAGAGAGAGGCAAGAGAAAGCTACCTTTTTTTTGACTAGCTTCAGAAGTCACACAACATCAGTTCGACCACATTCTCTTTGCTAGAAGCAAGTCTCTTTCTAAGACCAACCCACTCTTAAAAAGATGGGAATTGGATTACTCATTTTGAAGGGAGACCTGACAAGGAATTTGCAGGAATATATCTAGACCCCCATAGGTCCCTTGACAGTTCCATTTATGTATTTGGCTTGTCGTTTAGTTGCTAAGTTGTGTCTGACTCTTGCAACCCCATGGACTGTAGTCCGCCAGGCTTCTCAGACCATGGGCTTTCCCAGGCAAAAATACTGGAGTGGGTTGCCATTTCCTTCTCCAGGGCAGGGATCAAATCCATGCCTCCCTCTTGGCAGGCAGATTCTTTACCACTGAGCCACCTGGGAAGTCTTGTATTTGACTAACTACTTCTCTAATATCACAGTAATTCATTTAAAGAGTCTTATATTGAACTGATGGAATGTTCCGTAATACTCTGCTAAGCTATATTTGACAGCCATCAACTCTTACTGGTCAAGTATTTGGAAACAGATCCACAAAATAATAATTATAATAATGGAGGGCTTTTTAAATTGCTTTATTTCTCCACCTTCTGATAATTCTTTGGAATTATGTAGTAGGGGTCATTATAGTTCATTGCAGATCCGTGCTTACCTTATTAAATCATTTTTTTCCACACCCTTCCATATTTCTATGAGTAATTTTAAATACAGATACATTGTAACTTTAGGCCATTGCGTGTTAATGAAATTTCACAGATATCTGAAACAGAATCTTCTAATATACCAGCAAGGAAGCAGAATCAAAAGAAGGCATTTCTGTACGGGGAGCAATCTAAATAAGCATCTCAGCTCCATATGCTGTAATGTTCACCAGGGGCTCGTCACGATCCCTGGACTTTCGAGTCCATAGAGTGCTGTGCTCCATCTGCCTCAATCCCCAGGCTGTACAGGAGGAGCGTCTTTGTACTCTGACCTCTAGGCTGCCTTTAAAAAAAAAAACAAAACATGTTGCCAGCTTGGCCTTTGTTGCCATTTCAACAAGTGTGTGTGCCTGAGGGTGCACTTATACTTAAAAGCTTAAAAGACCACAGCCACTTGCTCTCAAGACCTTGGTTACTGTTGCTCTCCATTTATATTGCGTGAATCTTCTTATCCGGCTGCATCTTTATCTGGTTCTGAGCTGGCACTGCCACTGTGTTAGCTCCCCGTGGACATGCAGCTGCTGTGGACTGGCTGTGGCAGCCTTCCAAAAATTGCCACCATAGTTTGGACAGGCTTTATTTTTGACAGACTAATCAGAGCCTTAATGTGCTTCCCCTGCTGTGGGAGCCTGTGTTTCTAATTTATATTTCTGATTCTCTGAAGAGTAGAATAAGTCCCTGGGCTGGCTGGCTGTTTGCTGGTTACCTTGTATTTCCTGGTCTCACATTTTTTTGTGACCTTCTCTTCCCATCTTTGGGGTCTGGTGGGCTTGGCTACCTTAAGAAACTTGCCTACATCCTCTTTCCAATTCTGATCAAAGGAAAAGTCATTTAAAAAAATGGAGTATAGTTGCTTTACAATGTTGTGTTATTCTCTGCTGTACAATGAAGTGAATCAGTTATATGTATACGTATATACCTTCCCTCTTGGGCCTGCCTCCCACCCCCAGCCTCCATCCCACCCATCTAGGTCATCGCAGAGCACCGAGCTGAGCTCCCTGCACTATACAGCAGGTTCCCACTAGTTACCTAGTTTGCACATGGTAGTGTATTAGAGAAGGAAATGGTAACCCTCTCCAATATTCCTGCCTGGAGAATCCCATGGACAGAGGAGCCTGGTGGGCTACAGTCCATGGGGTTGCAAAGAGTTGGACACAACATCTCTTGATGTGAATTTGAGTTAGAAGGAAATGGCAACCCACTCCAGTATTCTTGCCTGGAGAATCCCATGGACGGAGGAGCCTGGTAGGCCACAGTCCACGGGGTCCCAAACAATTGGACACGACTGAACGACTTCACTTTCACTTTCTAGTTAAAGAAAGCAACGTATTTGAGGCATGGTGGGGAGATGGGGTCAGAATAGGATTTTCATGAGACCCTAATAGCATATTTGTTTTAAAAAATCGCCTTTTCTGTCCAACCCATTGGAGACCCTTGTACCATATAAAAACAGGGCAGAAACAGAGGTATTGTGAAAAGTAACTAGCATAAATGAGTATGACGTAGTAGTAGACAGTAGGACAGCTGTGCTCTAGGAAATATGTGTCACATGGTGTTTCTGGGGCCATTTCCCCATCACCCATATTATTGCCTGACACTTACTTTCTAATATTCTTGTTTATCTTGTGTCCTTCTTCTTATACATTCTCAGTGTCATTATTTTTTCCTTATTTCCCTTTCTCACTTTTATTTCTTAGTTTTAATTTTTGAAGGGTTTTGAGATTTTGCTTTTGAGAGGCATACTTTTTCCTTTTACAGGCTTGCTTAACTTTTTAAAAGCCAATTGCATTCACAGCTTAAATGCTAAATAATGTGGTATTTTCTTTTTAGCTGTTCAGCAAGTATTCTGATGCAGGAAATAAGTTCTTTAGCTAATTCAAAATATTATTGCTTTAGGAATAAATAGGCTTATGGTGAAATAGTCCAAAGTCCTCTAATTACTTTGTTTGGGTTGTGGATAAGTACCTGGTCTGTTTCATTTACACATATATTTAAGTTGCCACATTGTTACCTTAACATCCACATTGCCTTTAGCTTCTTCTTAATGACAGCAGTTATGCTTTTCTATTAAATTGGAAAAAAATATATAGAGTGCAGTGTTGAAATCTCAGTTTTGTGGTTATTACAGTTTAAATCTTACCTAGCTTCTCCTTCCTAATGGTTATCACTTAATAGGATTTTTCTCATTCCATAAAGAACTATTTGCTGTCCTGTTAATTTTTATGGTAAACTGTTTTTTGGAGAATTTATGGCATCTTAATAACTGAAATTTGTGATTGGGCCTGAGTTGTAAATGCAGTCAAATGGTGTCTATGTGGAGTTAAAGGATAAGGATAATCCGTAGGATTAGGGTGGCCTGAGCCAGCTCTTAGAGAGGGCAACTGTTGTGACTTTGTTTTATGTGGTTTCCAAAAATATTGGAGTGATGAAGATTTTCATATTGCTAAGAAACAAAGCAAAACAAAATAAAAAATAAGTATTAAACCCAGTCTTATCCCTCACTGCTCTTAATATATCTCTTGTTCCCTGGTTTGGCCAGCATTCACACTATCTCAGTAGGCCCATATGTACCTTTACTCTCATAATCACATTTTCCTGTTGCCTGAGACATTTACTAAGTGTAATTTATACTTCTTTTATTTTTCAACATTTCAATGAAAAATTTTAAGCATACGGAAAAGTTTTGAGAATTTTATAGTGAACATTCCTAAACCTGCCACCTACATTCTAATTTGTTTTTTTTTTCTTTAAAGCTTCTTTCATGACTTTTTTTCTTCCAATTCCATCTCTTATCTTTCTTTTCTTTTTTTCCAGTATCTAATATATAATTTATTCCTGTGGTCCAATTTTGTTGCTAAGTCATATATTTTTTATATTCTGCTTAAAAATAATCCTCAAGACACCTAATGCATTGCTGGTATTGGCAGTCATAATTCTTATTAATTGGCTGGTGTTAGGAACTATGATCATCCTTAACCCATCAAATCTTAGAAAAAGATCAGGTTCAAAGCAGAAGAAAACTATCATTCTGGATATTAGGTGTCCCATTATTTAGAAGATAGGCTTTATTGGTTTAATTATAAGTAATGGACATTCTTAAGTTTCTTGCCCTTTTTAAATTTGTCATTGTTAGTCCTCTTCTTTGGACATGGCTAATGCTTTTATCTGAAGAAATACCTTTAATTTGATTATCTCACCATTGTTCTCTAATACATTGCGCATATAATATGCTAGTTTTTATGGGTGTTTTCTTTCTTCGTGCAAATGCTTACTAAAACACACACACACACACACACACACACAATATGAACATTTTGAATATCTGAAACACCCTACAAGGTTTCTTATTTGAAAAAATTGTGGCTTGGAAAGATGAAGTAATTTGCCCAAATTCACATGACTGGATTATGATTTGACCTGAGATCTGTTTCCCAGGTTGCGCTAGTAGTAAAGAACCTGCCTGCAAATGCAGGAGACATGAGAGACTCAGGTTAAATCCCTGGGTCAGGAAGATCCCCTCTAGTAGGAAATGGCAACTCACTCCAGTAGTCTTGCCTGGAAATCCTATGGACAGAGGAACCTGGTGGCCTACTGTCCATGGGGTCGAAAATAGTTGGACATGACTGAGCACGGTTGGATTCACTCACCTTCCTACTGAGTTTCCCTGTTTGGTGACGCTGTCTCTGCAGAGCACTGCCAGCCTCAGCTCCAACAAAGGCAGAAGGAGAGGTGGGGGTAAATGCATGAGGTTTGCAAGTGGAAGGAGTCCTTCTCCAAACTCAGGAAGCTTATAGGAAATTGCATTTCTTATTGATTTCTGGTGGTGTTCTCTCTCTACATCAGTGTAGTACAACATGCCCTTGGAGTTCATTTGCATTTTAATATTTCTGACTTAAAATTTCACCTCTCTTAGCGTCCAGGTGTTCATCACTCTCCAGTAGACAATTATAATTATCTCTGTCAGAGAAGTGGTTTTAGGTCAAAATAGAGGACCTTTATCTTTATCAGTCTACCAGTGTGGACTTTTAAAGTTGGGTTTCTTTGCCAGAACATGATTCACTTTATGTCTAACCCCATTATATTTCTCCCTTTTATTACTTTTGACAGTTTTTCATTCTTTATTTTTGGTTGCCATTTCATTCCTTCTGAGAATTTTTGACTTAAACTGTACATATAAGTTACACAGTTCAAAGATAAATAATTTGATGCTGGAGTTCACATTTGTAAAGATTACTAATTATCTTTTTGTTTGATCTTCAAAAGATATCTTTTAGAAAATAAAAAAGCCAGACACACAGAGGGAGAAAATATGTGCCAAACATGTATCTGATAAAAGACTTGTATCTATATATATATATAAAACGATATATATACACATGGTCTTCCCTGGTGGCTCAGATGATAAAAAAATCTGCCTGCAATGTGGAAGACCTGGGTTTGATCCCTGGGTTGGGAAGAAGCCCTGGAGGAGGGCATGGCAACCCACTCCAGTATTCTTGCCTGGAGAATCCCCATGGACAGAGGAGCCTGGCAGATTACAGTCCATGGGTTCATAAAGAGTCAGACATGACTGAGCGACTAAGCGTGCGCACGCACACAAACACACACACACACATACATCCTTACAACTCAATAAGAAGACAAACCAATTACAAAATTTGCAGAAAATCTGAGCAGACACTTTAATAAAGGCAAGACTTCCACTTAAGCTCATGAAAAGATGTTTGACATTATCAGTTATTAGGGAAATGCCAGTCAAAACCACAATTAAATACCATACTGCATGCTCATTTGAATGGTCATAATCTAAAGGACTAAGAATGCTCAGTGTTGGCTAGGATCCAGAGAAGCCAAAAACCTTCATATATTGCTAGTGAAAATGTAAAATGATACAATCACTTTGGAAAACAGTTTGGCAGTCCTCAAAATACTAAAAATACACTTTTCATATAACCAAGCAATTCCACTCCTAAGTAACTACTCAAGAGAAATGAAAGCATATATTCACACAAGGACTTGTATGCAGAGAGTTACAGCAGCCTTATTCACAATAGCTCAAAACTGGAAACAATCCAAATATCCCATCAGCTGATGAACAGGTAAATTATGACATATCAATACAATGAAATGTTGTTTAGCAATAAAAAAATGAACTACTTATAAATGCAACAACATGGATGAACCTCAGAAATATTGTGTTAAATAAAACAAGCCAGACCAAAAAAAAAAAAAAACTACTAAAATTTCTTTAAAATGCACATCTCTTAGAGAAGTGAGCAGTATATTCCTGGGACTTGGATGGGAATGGGAACTGGCCTTCAGATAGGCATGGGTGAACTTATGGGGTGACAGAATACTCCAAAAATGTATTGTGATGATTCCACAACAGCATAAATTTGCTAAAAATCTTTGAAATGTATACACTTACAGTGGGTGAATTTTATGGTATGTAAATAATATCTCAAGGAAGCTACTAAAAAATATTTCCCTCTAAAATGATTTCCTTTTTTGGGCTAGTGGTTCTCCAATGAGGGTGAATGAGGATTGTGGACAGGGAGGAAGACCAGAGACAGCATATTAGAATCATCTAAGAATTTTTTTTAACACACATGTATTTGTTCTTCCCTATAGTATAATACTAGAGATCACAGAATATCACCATGTATATGAGGGGCGGGTAAAGAATCCTCCTGCAGTGTAAGAGATACAGGAAACTCGGGTTTGATCCCTGAGTTGGGAAGACCCCCTGGAGAAGGAAATGAATACCCACTCCAGTATTCTAACCTGAAAAAAATCCCATGCACAGAGGAGCCTGGCAGACTATAGTTCATACAGTCACAAAGAGTTGGACACAACTGAGTGACTAAGCACACATATATAATTTGCAGTGCTCCTCTAGATGATTCTGATATACGTGATCCACACATCTACCCTTGAGAATCTCCTCTTAATCAGGTTGAGTCCCAGGAGTCTATGTTTTCCATAAGCAAGACAGGTGACTTTTGTGATCATTTAAGTTTAAGAAACTCTGCCCATGTTGTACAATGCTAAGAACTTTCAGCATTGTGGCAGAGCACAGTGGAATAAATGTTACTCTGGGAAAATCTATTTTCTGACCCTTTTAAAATCACATCTACCCAGATACTGGGAGCAGCCAATACCTAGCAATTTTAATGAATTAAACCAATAATTAAGACTCCCAATTACTCCACTTTTGGTAGGGATTCTGGTTCATTGAAAGGAATCTGTCTGAACTCAATACCAAAAAGGCCAACCATTTTGTTACGATTATAACTTATTAATATTCATGAAATGTGTTAGCTGTGAGATGTGTGCTTGCATGCTCACTTATGTCCAACACTTTGTGACTCCAGGCTCCTCTCTTCAGGGGATTTTCCAGGCAGGAACACTGGAGTAGGTTGCCATTTCCTAGCTATGAGATAATCTGCTATATTTGTGCCTAGTTGTGGTCTCTTGGGTTGAAAACTCTTGGGTCTCTACTTTCCCTTTTAAAAAGTAATGTCTTTTCCTGTGAAGCATTTTGTCATTCCTGAGTTGATAGAAGTCTCCCATTCTTGGAAGAATGCAGGAAACAGAAAACAGAGCATTTGCAGTCACCTTCAATGGCTTTATTTTCCTGATTGTCAAGTTTGCCAAAAAATTAGATTGCTAGAGGGGATGGCTAAATGTTCCTATTGTTTTTAGAAAAACACAGTTTTGTAGGAGAGAAAACATGGGAACTTCAAAAAAAAATTAAAGTGCTGTTGCTATCCATCGAGGGGTCACTGCCAGTTCTATGCATGTCAACAAGGTTCCTGTCTAGTAAACTGCCTGAAATCCCTATCATTGTTCAGCATTGTGGAGAAAACCTTAAGCATTAATTATCTATTTTTATAATACATTATTTGTTTATAATCTGAAAGGAGGAAGTTAGCTCCCCAATTTTTTTCTAGATTAGGATCCATCGATTACTTTCCTAGATCTGCTTCTAGTGGAATCAAAATTGTTCTCATTCATCAGTTATTATTTTTTCCCTCATTTAGTTCAGATGCCTCCTGCCTCCTAACATGCATGCTTAGGCTCTGTTTGCAGAGTGAGGTTATTGGTATCAGGAGCTCCTGGAGAGATTCATGGAGGAGGGTAGCCTGATCATGTGTGGTCATCTACTAATTTCTTGTGATCTTGTCGCAGGCCCTTTGGGAAGGAACTGTGACTCTGCGTGCCTTTTTACTCTTGGTATCTTAGTGAGACATAGGGAGGCCTTGCATGCTGCAGTCCATGGGGGTCACAAAGAGTTTGACGTGACTTAGCAACTGAACAACAACAAAATCTTCGCATAGTGAGTAGCACAAAGTAGGCACTTAATAAGAATGAAAATGTAAGCTGCACATACCAGGGACCACACCTTCCTGTTGTGCATTGTATGTGCCCCTTAGCACAGTTACATAGTAGGTGATCAAAAAAATATATAATGACTGAATCAGGAATTTAGTGTCAGATTTGTTTGGATCCCTGCTCTTGTATTTTCTGACATTTGTAGTTTGATATACAGTTTGAATTTACAAATAAATTTTGATTTTGTTATCCAAATGTGTGGGCTGATTTCTATGATTGAAAGGTTACATTTTGTATAAGATACTGCTTTGTCATTTATTGTTTTTCTCTTACCTCCAAACCTGCCACACAGTTTTAAAATAGTTTTTATAATTAGGATGACTTGAGGTATATTTATTCATTTGGTTGCTATGGGTGAGTGATTAGTGACTTTGTATAAGATGAAATGTATGGGAATTTAAGAATGATTTTGGATGAATTCATGCATGATCAAACCATAACACGTTGTGAGAAGAAAGGTATTTAGAGTGAAGGTCATTAGGCAGTTGAGGTCAGTAATGCCAAAAAAAATTTTACTTGCAGGTACTATATAGTATATAGAGTGGCAAATATGATTTCAACGGGATCTGAAAGCTTATTTAAAAATATTCTGTTTAGGTACTTCAGCAGCGAATCAGGTATGCCTACTATTTAAGCAGTAATTTTCTCAGGAGCAATGTTTTGAACCTAAATGACTTGCATGGTTACTGGAAGAATGAGGTTACTGATGAAAATTATTCCTTTTTTGCTTGGGATATCATATTATTATTGTTTTAAAGGAAATTTTCTCAGAGAAAGCAGATGCTCGGTGCTTATTAGTATGGTAGTTTTAAATATTTAAGATGTGAACAAAAGACCAGATCATCCCAATGATTCTTTATAGAAAAGGAAATGCATTAACTTTACCAAAATGTGAATGCCATAGCACTTTAAACATTTTATTTAATATAACTTGACATAGAAGTGTAATGCTCATTTCTTCCTTTGTGTATAGCTTTAGTATTTTAATGATAGAAGTCCCAAAGAGGGTTTTATTATTATGAATTAAAGGTGTCATTCACAATTCAGGTAGGACAAGACTGTACTGAGACTTTTGCTTTGAGCCTCTGAAAATAATGGCCCCTAATCTGCAAGAGAGCTTTTTTTTCCCCTGTGCTTGGGCAGAGTCTGCATACCCTCAATAGATACACCTCCCACACAATTTTCATGGCAAATAGAAGGGGAAAAAATGGAAGCAGTGACATTTTGTTTTCTTAGGCTCCAAAATCATTGCAGATGGTGACTACAGCCATGGAATTAAAAGATAATTGCTACTTGGAAGGAAAGCTATGGCGAACTTAAACAACTATTAAAAAGCAAAGACATCTCTTTACTGACAAAAATCCAAATAGTCAAAGCTGTGGTTTTTCCAGATGTCATGTACAGTTCTGAGAGTTGGCCCATAAGGAAAGCTGAATGCCGAAGAATGGATGCTTTTGAAAAGTGCTGGAGAAGACTTTTGAGAGTCCCTTGGACAGCAAAGAGATCAGTCAATCCTAAAGGAAGTCAATCCTGAATATTCATTGGAAGGACTGATGCTAAAGCTGAAGCTCCAATACTTTGGCCACCTGTTGTGAAGGGTAGACTCATTGGAAAAGACCCTGATGCTGGGAAAGATTGAAGGCAGGAAGAGAAGGGGGCAGCAGAGGATGACATGGTTGGATGGCATCACTAATTCAGTGGAATGAGTTTGAGCAAACTCCAGGAGATGGTGAAGGACAGTGAAACCTGGCATGATGTAGTCCATGGGGTCACAGAGTCAGACGTGACTTAGTGGCTTATCAGCAAGAACAGCAACAGTAGAAAAATATTCGTCCTGAGTTGTGCAGGAGATGGTAGCAGTGCTTGGGTCAGCAGTGGAATTGTGAGCCTGAGAAGGGAAAGGGCAGTGGCTTTAGGGCCTTACTTGTATTTAATATGTCCCTTCACATAATCTGCACTAGTTCCAACTTTATCTCTGCTTCCCTTTTGTAACTAGTTGTATAATAAAAGTCTTTGTTCCTTTCAACATTAAAAAAAAACAATTCTCAAGCCTAAAAGGCAACATAATTTCTCTTCTTGGTCAATAATAACCTAAGTGCCTTTATTTTAGTATCTTCTCAAAGACTTGGAGAAACAATAAAAAAACATATAGGAATATAGAATGACAGCCCTGGAAAGAATGTTAGAAATTGAATCTGACCCCTTACTATTTTTTTTGGCTGCTCTGGATCTTAGTCGCCATATGTGGGATTTTAGTTGCGGCATGTGGGATCTACTTTTCAGATCACGGAACAGTGTGAAGTATTGTTTCATGAGAGTTTTTAAATGATTTTATATTGTATATCTATCTGTCTTTATATCCCGTGCACTTAGCATTGGTGTTTAGCAGGCAATAAATGTTTACTGAATTAAACATTAGCATATTAAAGTTTGTATATATACGAAACTGAATTTCTTATAGTTTCTTAAATAACTTACGTTTTATTTTGCTCTGAGGTCTTCATGCACACTGCTGCTTTTTCCCAAAGTGCCCAGGTCTTACCTCGAATGCCTTTTCCTTTTGGACACATCTCTTTTCTTTTTTATTTATTTATTTAAATTTTATTTTATTTTTAAACTTTACAAATTGTATTAGTTTTGCCAAATATCAAAATGAATCTGCCACAGGTATACATGTGTTCCCCATCCTGAACCCTCCTCCCTCCTCCCTCCCCATACCATCCCTCTGGGTAATCCCAGTGCACTAGCCCTAAGCATCCAGTATCGTGCATCGAACCTGGACTGGCAACTCGTTTCATACATGATATTATACATGTTTCAATGCCATTCTCCCAAATCTTCCCACCCTCTACCTCTCCCATAGAGTCCATAAGACTGTTCTATACATCAGTGTCTCTTTTGCTGTCTCG
>NW_011495076.1:6826443-6838242 GCF_000754665.1 Bison bison bison | reverse complement strand
GTCCATATGTGTGTGGATTTATCTCTGGGCTTTCTATTTTGTTCCATGGATCTATATTTCTGTCTTTGTGCCAGTACCATACTGCTTGATGACTGTGGCTTTGTAGTAGAGCCTGAAGTCAGGTAGGTTGGTTCCTCCAGTTCCATTCTTCTTTCTCAAGATAGCTTTGGCTATTCGAGGTTTTTTGTATTTCCATACAAATTGTGAAATTATTTGTTCTAGCTCTGTGAAGAATACCGTTGGTAGCTTGATAGGGATTGCATTGAATCTATAAATTGCTTTGGGTAGTATACTCATTTTCACTATATTGATTCTTCCGATCCATGAACATGGTATATTTCTCCCTCTATTAGTGGGGGACACATTTCTTAATCACATTCTAATGGATGCACTTCCTTGCCCCAGGCACATTGGCCCTTTTCAGTGCTATTTTCCCTTGGAAATACTTGTCTAAAGGCAATCTTCCCTGGCACTTTATAACTCCTTGACAGCAAGGACTGTGTCTGCTTTTCATTTGTGTATCTCTAGCATCCAGCCCATGACCTTGTACTTATTAGAGTTTTGAGGAATTGAATTATGAGCACGTTTTTAGTACTTTGGAATGTAATCTAAGGAAATAATAAAATAGCAGTGCTTGAATAGGTCACAACTACCTCAACACTTTTCTCATCTCTTCTCCTCTCCCCAATCCTTGCCCATCCATTTTCATTTCTGTCTGTTTAACCTCCAAAATGCATATGTGAAGTTTGCCCATTTTGATCCATTTCCATCACCACCACCACCACCGCCACCAACGCTACAATCCATCCTACCATCATCTCTTGCTCTAGCCCACTAGAATAATCTGGTCTTCCTGTATTTATCTAGTCCCAGTCAAGAAATAGAACGGACTGAAATTATAGCCTATCACATAGTATGAATCAGTATTATTTTGAGAAACTGGTAAACAAACTGGTCATTTATCTTCCCCAGCCAGGAGGTTCTTCATCTGTTGGACTGTGTTTAGCTCCATTTTGGTCTTGTAGGGTAGCATCTCTTGATCTCTCACTATTTTGTTTTTCATTGCATAAGACCGTTAAAGGACTGCATTAGCCCTAGAAAGTCTGAAAATTAACCAAGTGGTTACAGGGCTAAGTGAGGGTTGATAATTATCTGTATTGAATTCACATGCAGTGTGATATTTTTTCTTGATTTCTCATATATTTCATGGTTATATTAGGATAAATTTGGCTGCCATAACATAGGCCCCATAACATTGATTTAAACATGATGGAAAGTGATTAATCTCTTAAACAACTTGAACATAAGCAACACAGGGCAGTTACAGTGCTTCCATTGTGCTGGAGACCTAGGATCCTTCTGTTTTATTGCTTTGCCATCTTTAACTTGAAATGGCTACTCCTCTTCCTACAAACACCATCACAAGTGTCACAACATGGGAACAAAAGGGAGGACGTAATTCTTCTAAGGCACAGTGTTTCTGCTTATATGCTGTTCATCAGTCCTAGTCACATGGTCATACTTAGCTTCAAGGGAGGCTGGGCAGCCATGTGTTTCCCCAAAACTTTTATTACTGCAGAAGAGGACAGGTATCAGGGCTTAAGGAGCATCTGCACCATAGTCAGCAACAGAAAAGGATTTACTTTTGGAATGCTTATTTTTTTCTAACATTGCTTTGTGAGGAGAAGTTTTCTATTGAAATTATTAAGCTACTTGACCTGTGGGAAATAATTCACCTGAGTTATTGTATTTGACTTTGGGATTTCAAGTCAGATATATTTCAGTGGTTATAGGGATGAGTATTGGAGAAGGAAATGGCACCCCACTCCAGTACTCTTGCCTGGAAAATCCCATGGACGGAGGAGCCTGGTAGGCTGCAGTTCATGGGGTCGCAAAGAGTTGGACACGACTGAGGGACTTCACTTTCACTTTTCACTTTCATGCATTGGAGAAGGAAATGGCAACCCACTCCAGTATTCTTACCTGGAGAATCCTGGTGACAGAGGAGCTTGGTGGGCTGCTGTCTGTGGGGTCACACAGAATTGAACACGACTGAAGTGACTTAGCAGCAGCAGCAGCAGGGATGAGTATGAAACATATTGAGATGAGGTTGCTTTTTCTTAACTCTTCTTTTTCTTTTTCTTTTTTAATAACAACATATATATATATATATATTTATTTTTGTCCATTACTTAATCACAGTGGAAAAGCATCTTATATTGATATTTTCCTTGGATGTGAGTCACAATTTTTTTTTTTTTTACTTTACAATATTGTATTCGTTTTGCCATATCAACATGAATCTGCCACGTGTGTACATGTGTTCCCCATCCTGAACCCTCCACCTGCCTCCCTCCCCATACCATCCCTCTGGGTTTTTCTTGCACTGTTTTTTATGTTTTCTTTTTTTACCTTTCTTGGGGCTAATCTCATATTTGTTTTTATTGTGCTTTTAGGCATGGCGCAGTCCCAAGGCTGGGTGACAAGGTACTTCAAGGCCTTTTGTAAAGGCTTCTTTGTGGCGGTACCTGTGGCAGTGACTTTCTTGGATCGAGTTGCCTGTGTGGCAAGAGTGGAAGGAGCATCTATGCAGGTAAAACTGATATGACTCCTTTCTTTGAAATACACGTTTGGTTGTTTCTCAAGCACTAGAAATGAGATTTCTGTATATTGTCTCCATGCTAGAAACTGAAAGGTTTTTGAAAGGCCTTGAATGAAATTTTAACGTTACTAAATATCTTTATAAGGTCTTCTAGTGCAGTCATATTATAAGCAATGGTGAATAAAAATAATTCTCTGATAGTTTTCTATATCTATAGTTTATCACCACCCCCCTTAGGAATGATAAATTGAGATTCTAAAGAAATTTTACAAAATAATACCACTTTCTGTGGCTGTGGCCTGAGATTTTAAGTTTTTTTTTTTTTTCAATTATCCATATATGACTGAGATCACATTTATGAGTTCAGTTGCAGGATGAATTTGTCTCCAGTTACCTGATTGTTTTACACTGTCACACATGCACTCACGCATTTATGCGCACACAGAATTCTGATAGGTGGAAAAGTCTACAGCACTGATTTCAGATATTCTAGTATGTTCTTTAAGCATGTTGCTGATTAAGAAGATTAAATGCCATTTACATTGGAAGAATTTTGGAGTGGAGATTTCCAAAAGTTATACGCAAGTAGTCTCCAGTAACTCAGAGAAAACTTGATTATTCTAATGCTGATGTCTGAAACCTAGCTGTTTCAGTAAGTTTATCAACTAAGAAGAATTTGCATTTTGTAATATAATTTGTTTTCTTCCATTATTTTGTGTATTAAGTTTAAGCATTATACTAAATATTTCTATAAAACAAATAAAATGAATGTATAAACTTCTAAGAGTTTAAAATGATACAGAGAGTAACCAGCTTACTTTCCCCCCCTTTTTTAGTCTTTAAACTAGGTGAGGGCATAGACATCAGCTTTGAAGAGTTAGAATGAAATTGCTTTGTTAAAATTGTAACTATTGTGCTGATAATCAGGTCTCTTCCTGAGTTCAGGTGCTTAGTGAGATCCTGAGTGAGTGCTTTTGGGGTGAAACTAGGGTTCTAAAGCATGGCTGCCTGAATATTTACTTACTGACTTGTGCTTCCATCATTTGAGAATGATGGGGGCCTTCTCTTGGGTTGGGGCTCCCGAGTTAAACCCTGTCTCTCACTTTCACTCTAGAGTGGGTCATCAGCTCCAAGCAAACTGGTCACTTACTTTGAATGCAGAAATATTGTAGTGCATGGGTACAGCAAACAAAGGAGAGGGATTTCTAAGTGTATGGCTTTATTCCTAAATGCAGTTTAATACATTTAACAGGGATGGGTTTTACATTTCTTTCCTCGTTAATTTTAAATTCCTAGTAGCCTCATCTTAGACCCAATTCTTTGGGGAAATTAAACCTTCTTTGTTGAGCTTTTGAATCAGATTCCTCATTTGAGATTAAAACTGCCTTCTCCACAGCCATCCAGATTCCTTTTGGACCCTTTCATCCCTTTGAACCCATCGACAGGTACTATTTTTTTATAACAAATAATCACACAAATAATGACTTTTTTCCAGTTTTGTTAGTGCTGTCTTATTACACAACCCTCACTATCCTGAGATGGAATTTTTCCAGAACACAAAACCTCATGATCTTGGATCTCATGATATTTCAGAGAATCATATGGCAATCATAGTATTGCAATCCTCATGCCTTTAGCCCAGTATATACCATGTTCATGACTTGTGCTCAGAGGGAAAAAAAACACAAGGATCTAGCCATTTTATGAAAACACAAAGCTTATCCCCAGTGAAGAAGACAATGAAGAAAGTCTTGAATATGCCAGATCTTGTCTTTTAAAGCCTTTAGATGACAAGATCTGTCATTTAAATGCCAGATCTGTTGATTAAATAGTAAGTTTATTGCAGATAACATTAGAATTTCTTACAGTATTCCTGGACCACTACCCCAAGAATCAGATTTGTTACCTTGTAGTTTGTTTGGTAGGATTTCCTTAGCTGTTGGTTAGAGAACAGTCTGAATTGACTTTGATCTACAGGGAAATTGATTGGAAGGCTTATGAGTACGTTGGTAGAAGGCAGGAATGTGGCAGTCATCAGGGACAACTGGAACCAGGGACTTGAATGCTGCCAGGATGCTCAGTCTTTTCTGTTTTAACATCTGCTTCTGTCAGCATCTTGGCTTAGTTCTCTAAGACCAGCTTTCGTCTCGACTCAGGGCACATGGTTGCTGGCAGCTCTCATGCCTTTAGATGCCCAATTTCTTTACCGTCTGAAGGAGATTTCTCCTTATGCCTTAATTTCACTTTGAAAAATCTTGAAGAAGGACTGTGATTGACTCAGCTTGGACCATATGCCCTGATCCATGCAAATACAGATCAACTTTGACCAGACAGTTAGGGTGCCATGATTGGCCTACCTTTGGACAGGTACACACCCCTAGCCTGTGGCTAGGAGGAATGAGAAAGCAACAACATATATTTGAATCACATTTTTTCTGTGGGCTTTCAAGGTGAGGTAGTGGTGATACTTCCCAGAAGAAGAGCAGGTGTTATTTTTGGAATAAAAGGGTAAAGGATATTCTGGGAAGAAATGAAAAAAAAAAAATGTATGTTTATTATGGTTTTGTCTATATTATAAGAATTTTAGATTACTTTTGAAGATAATAGATAATTTGTTTACACTTTCATTAGATTTCACTGAATCATACTAAAATTATTTCGGACTAGAAAATGCAGTAATGATATATCATTATTAATTAATTCAGCATATTTGAAGATATCTTTGCTATGCTACAGCTTTGATGAACTGAGCATATTTAGGCCATGGGGTTCAGAATTTTTGACAAAAAATTCAAAAAGATTCTTGTCTTCAAATTTCTGTAATGATGCAAGTACTAAATAGTTGGCAGGGTGTGTGGTACTCTCTGGAAATCCCTGAGCTTCCTGCAAGGCACACACCTGCTTTTATTGACTCTGAGGCCTGAAAATTATTCCCGGATTATTGCAGTTGGTTGATTTGTTGTGAACAGAAGGAGTATTCTGGATGTGTGGTGATGTCTTGTTATACCAAGGCTTAAAAGTGTGAAAGGAAGAGAGAGAAAACAATAGGCAAGAAAGAAAAATATGTGGAGAAGAGGAAGGAAAATAACATAGATCAGTTGGGTGACAGGGAAAATTAAACAGCTGAGACACTGAGCAGGAGACGAGAGTGGCACAAAGGATCAGTGAGGAACAGTGATGCTCCAGTGAAGGAGCTCATGGCTCCTTTTGTGGAACCTTCCTTGGAATTGTACCCTTGAATGCTGACCCATCTCTGCTGCATATTTGTGTATCACACCATGAGATTGTCACCCAGCCATCCGTTCTCAATCTCAGTATTCATTGAAGGAATCTGTGTGCCATTTTGAGGGAACTCCTATTGGAATAGGTTATCAGTCTTCATTGGAAGGATTGATGCTGACACTGAAGCTCCAACACTTTGGCTACCTGATGTGAAGAGCTGACTCATTAGAAAAGACCCTGATGCTGGCAAAGATTGAAAGCAGGAGAAGGGGCAACAGAGGATGAGAGGTTGGATGGCATCATCGACTCAACTGACATGAATTTGAGCAAACTCCAGGTGACAATGAAGGTCAGGAGAGCCTGGCATGCTGTAGTCCATGGGGTCGCAAAGTGTCAGACCTGACTTAGTGACCGAACAACAACAACCAGTCTTGAGCGTCATTCATTGCATAGTACCTGAGTGCTCCTGTGTATTCAGGTAGAAAAACCATATGTAGTCATTTCTTTCATTTCAACTATATGAATAATTTTGTGACCCAGGGGGCATTTGCACATTTGCAGGTACGGACAATCATAAAGGCACTGCCAACTATGAGTTGGAATAGGGAATCATTTATCAAATGGCTGATATGTGCAAAACTGCTCTTGAGGTATGGGAGTCAGATACAGATTCTGTATTCAAGGTCGTCTTGCTATAGCAGAGGTTTAAGAATTATTAATCCTAGATTATTGCTATATCTTCAGATGATATTTGATATAGAAGATATCAAGCTGTCAGATATGTGGCCAGTGCCTAGTACATCCAGAAATGGAAAAAGAAAAAAAAAAAGAAAAAAAAAAACTTGTTTGCTTTAGCATACTATTTTAGAGAATGAACTTGGAAATTTTAATTTGAAACAGAATGGTACCAGAAAAATAATACCTTGAGCCCTTTTATAGTTCAACACTATTATTTTTACTGTGGCAACAAACATCCCCCAAATTTTAGTAGTTTATATAACATTTTTATTTCTTGCTCATTGGTTTGCAGACTGATTATAGTCACTCTGGGCTAAGGGTTTGGATCAGTCTGCTTCCTGTATCTCTCACTGTGGGCCCTCTGCTGAAGAAACAGTGACAGTCTGGGGTGTGTTCTTCTCGTGGGTGATAGCGGGACCCAGAGTGAATGAAGATGCTCAGAACATCTGAGAGCCTCCGTTCAGAATGTCTACTCTTCTGTCTACATTCCCTTGGTCGAAGCAAGTCACCCAGAAAAACCCAAAGCAATTAGATGGAAGTGTATTCCACCCATAGGGAAGTCATGGCAAGGTGAGGCGGGAAGGATGAATTGTGAATAGGTAGATATATCTACCACAGCCACTAGGATGCCAAAGATACATGCTAGATTTCAGAGGTAATATAAAAAGTTGTATTAACCTTTGAGTCTACCTAGAATAACCCTAATCTTTGTAGTCCAAGTCTGACAAAATTGTAATAGGTTGAAATTCTAAGTCACTGAATTCTGGAATGGATTGAAATAGCCCAGGGCCAATTGGATCTTTAAAGTGACTTCTTAAAAAGGTCACTCTGCAACTTATATACATGTTACTTAAGAAAATCCAAGAATTGAGAGTTTGAATTTCATTAAAAGTACATATAATGCCAATCTTTTGGAGTTTATTGAATAAATACTGTTATAGCAACCCTGGAAATTTGCTTTGAGTGACAAATTTTGCACTAGAGCTCTTTTTATGTCTTAAAAAAATTTCTGTTGGCTTGAGGTTTAATAGGAGAAACTCATTTTCAGGATTCTCTCTTATAAGAAATAATTCTTTACTTTTAAAATACTACTCAGTAGTTCTTTTTTGAGGTTAGGTTTTCCAGTATTAGTTTACAGTATGACTAGAAGGATAGGGGAGGTCCATCATGAGGAGTCACAGCTAGTTAAAGGTAAGTCATCAACACAAACAAGGTACATGATGTAATTCAATGGAAAATAGGATTCAGTTTATGAAATAGTTGATCCTTTCTGTTTTATCAAGTTATATAGGCATGTCTCTTTTACTGGATGAGATGTACCTTTAGCCATGCTCTGCACACACAGACATTGTTGGTTAATGATTATTCATACTGACCTCTTGCCCCCTCATGCCCATGAATCACTTCTACTGGCTGCTGAAAGGTTACCATGAAAGTAGATGCACTTTTTTTTTTTTTTTCCCCAAGAAGCACCACATTACTCAACATTAATTTAACTCAGGAAGCAAAGGCTGATATTGCATACAGTTGAAACTACAGAGGGAATTTATGTTGGTGAGATGCAATTATTCAAATTAGAAGTTCAATCGCTTACAAAGGCTTTTAGAATAAAAAGGTGCCCTAGGAATAGTTTAATGACCTCACGCCAACGTTTTAGAATTTATTTGCGTAAGAATGCCTGAAGCAGGGTCACCGGTTCTCATAAAAGGTGTATGTCTTCTACATGCAAAATTAAGATGTAAGACTTAAAACAACAACTGAAAGAAACCATTTTGTGTCACTGTCCTGTTTTTGTTGCGGTTGCCACATAATTTTTATATAGTATGCTGTTTTCCTTCTTTCATAACCAGAGGGGAAAATGTTTGAAAACAGTACACAATACTATCTCTTTAGCTCAGACTTCGAGACTTCACTTGCACTTTTCACTTTCATGCATTGGAGAAGGACACGGCAACCCATCCCAGTGTTCTTGCCTGGAGAATCCCAGGGACGGGGGAGCCTGGTGGGCTGCCGTCTGTGGGTTTGCACAGAGTTGGACACGACTGAAGCGACTTAGCAGCAGCAGCAGCAGCTTAGACTTCAGAGAAAGATTTATGCAGAATAGATTAGAAAATTAGAAAATTTGAGGGGAAATAGAGTCTAATCAGCATTGAGGTCTTTATTTATCAATACCACACATTCATTGGTCAAAAGTTGTCAATTTTCAGCTACCTGAGAATAATGATCCTGAAAAAACTGGCTTGTAATAAACCTCTTAGACTTCTGCCTGGCTTTTTGCACTCATTGTCTGTTGCCTTCTGAGTTTAAAATTAAAAGTTCCATCAAAAAAATAAGCAAAGAGACTGATGCTCTTTCTCTCTTTTTGTCACATTATTTATTTTATTTTATTAAAAAAATTTAAACCTATAGTGAGCTTAATATACAATGGTTGTGGTAGTTGTAATTATTCTTTGATATTCTGAGACACTAGATATAAACAGACTCTCAAGAAAAGAGATGTATCATAATTTACCTGCCACGGTTTAAGGTAGAGTTAGGGAGTTTTTGTTACCTGCTGAATTTGCACTTCCAAGGTGCTGGGAATTGCCTGGCACACATTTCCTGTGAAGCTGACTGCTCTGTGCTCTTACTACTTGCTCTTGGTGGGCTAGGGCTGACTTTGGGAAGCCAGGAGTTAATATTTGGAAGCCTTTATTGGCTTACATGTGTGCATTCTTCCCAAACTACTTTTGGCTCAAAAATCTCACCTGAGGTTTTTACACCTTAGGATGTTATACATTTTTATATAGTTCTGCAACCTGTCATTAATAGAGAATTCAAATAGATCAGTTTGCATTTATAGCAACAAACATATGTGGTACTAAAACCATGAATGAGTGATGACTTTAAAATGTTCCTTTGGAGATTTTCTTCATGTCCCATGATAGAATAACAGGGTGCTTCTGTTCAATATAGCCAGGGTTAGATCTGTTATTTAAACACTGACTTCGTAGCACTCTCTCTTTTTTTTAATGTTGGAGTATTTTTAGACTTATAGAAATGTTGTAAGAGTAGAACAGATAACTCCCATATGTTCTCTGCTCGGATTCCCCAGCTTTCAATATTTTGCCACATTTATTTTATTCTCTTCCTCTTTCTCTTTCCTTCCCTCTGCACCCCCCCATTTATAACATATGATAGATAATATATAACATATAATATATGCACCTATGTTTCTATGTGTATATACTCACATGCGTATGTGTTAAGTTGCTTCAGTCGTGTCCAACTCTTTGCGACCCTTTGGATTGTAGCCTGCCAGGCTCCTCTGTCCATGGGATTCTCGAGGCAACAATACTGGAGTAGGTTGCCATGCCCTCCTCCATGGATCTTTCAGACCCAGGAATTGAACCCATGTCTCTTATGTCTCCTGCACTGGCAGGCTGGTTCTTTACCATTCACATGTATACATGTATGAGGAAGTTCAGTTCAGTCGCTCAGTCATGTCTGACCCCATGGACTGCAGCACACCCGGCTTCTCTGTCCGTCACCAACTCTTGGAGCTTTCTCAAACTCATCTCCATCAAATCTGTGATGCCATCCAACTATCTCATCCTCTGTCGTCCCCTTTTCCTTGTGCTTTCAATCTTTCCTGGTTTTAAGGTCTTTTCCAATGAGTCAGTTGGAATGTATGAATAAATATACCCACAAACATTGCTATTGAACCAGTGGAGAGTAGATTGTGTACAGTACTTCTGTATTCTCTGCTGAGTGTATTCATGATGTTTGCTAATTGGCATATTACTGCTTTTCTTTTATATGTTTTTAAATTAAAAAATGATTAAAATTTGAAATTTAATATTTTATTCAGATTCATATGCATAGAACATTTGATACATTGATATATTCATTCAAGTTCTAAATTTTACATTTCAAAAATGGAGGCCAGACATTGGAGATGATTTACATAAAGTGGCATAGCCATTAAGTTTGAGAAATGATTTGAACCAACTTTGTTAATCCTTTCCATTTTACTAAATAATAACCCACGAAAGTTGTGCTTTATCGCTGTGCTACAAGTGCCTCCTGATAGTATTCCTGCTCATGGAGATATGTTCCATTTTGATTTTTATTTATTGAATGATGTTTTTAGTAAGTTATTTAATTTGGGGATGGTTTTATAGTATATTTGGCATTTTAAAAAGATAGAAATTACATTTATAAGTGGGAGATGAAAGATTTTAAAATTTTGAAACTCAGGTTGATAAAAGATACCCTATTTTAAACTGAAGGCTATAGACTTTCTAAGAAGGAATTAGACAAAATTAGGCAGAGTAGACATATTGAAAGTATTTCCCATGCAGAACTCATTAAAAAGTATAAATAAAACATTAAGAATCTTTAAAAATGCATAGTGACCTTGCTGGAAGGTAAGGGAAATGATCACAGACCACAGATAAGAGTAAATGCATTTCCAGAGTAGTAAGTATGCATTAAAATAAGCAGCTTTCCTATGGACATTTGTCAATACCTGGTAACTTAGAGTTTTGGTTTTAATGGCCACAAGGAGGTCAGAAGACAAGGTCCTGGGTTTATACAAGGTAGTTGGAACAGGAATTCTGAATAAATTCAGGATCATGAAAGAGATACATTGTTAGGGAATGAATAAACTAAAACCAGAATCTGTTCTGAGGGAAAAGTTGTCTAGGTTCTGAGTACAGAGGAAAAGCCCTAATGTGGGATTAAGATTTGAATTCACATTCACTATAACTGAAAAACCATAAACAAAGATATTAATTTATAGTGGCGAGGGGTTTAGAGTTGTCTCAGGCACCTGGCAGGAGCTATCTCCAGTCCTCCTGGGCACATGCAAAGTTTGATGAGCATGATCTCACAGTGAAAACTATCATACAATGAAGTGAGTGCTACTAGAGTTAGTAACAACCTTTAGTAGAATCAGATCTTAAAGACTTTGGATATTAGGACTATCATTTGTTAAACGTAGCATGTTCGAAGAAATAAAAAGGAAAGTGAAAATAATGTGAAAGCAACAAAAGCTTATTTAAAATGGTCAAGCAAAGTACCATTTTTTAATCACTTGTGCTTTAATATATTTTATAAGATGTAGAAATGGAATTGTGATTAGGTTAAAAATCCTTATCTTCTATAATATGAATCTTCTAAATTTGCAATGAAATATATATATAATAAAATATATGTTATTATATATAATATATTATATATACCATATTATATAT
>NW_011495076.1:6791436-6826343 GCF_000754665.1 Bison bison bison | reverse complement strand
ATATATAAAACAGAGAGTTACTTTAATATGGAGGAGGAAAAGTGGAATGGGGTTACAGATGAAACAACATTGGCCAAGTGTTCATAATGTTGAATCTAGATGGTGGATAACAGGGTAGCTCATTGTTTTAGGAGAAGGCAATGGCAACCCACTCCAGTACTCTTGCCTGGAAAAGCCCATGGGCGGAGGAGCCTGGTAGGCTTCAGTCTATGGGGTCGCTAAGAGTCGGACACGACTGAGTGACTTTAGTTTCACTTTTCACTTTCATGCATTGGAGAAGGAAATGGCAACCCACTCCAGTGTTCTTGTCTGAAGAATCATTATTTTATTTTGTTTCCTTTTTTTAAAAAAGGGTTTGTACCCATTTTGAGTGATTTAATGATTTTTAATAAATTTATGGAGGTATACAGTCATCACTTTTTAGAACATTTCCAAGATCCCTCATACCTGTTTGAAGTTAATTCTTGGTTCCATCTTGCATTAGGCAGCCACTGATCTGCTTTATAGATTTTCCTTTTCTGGATATTTTTTGTAAATAGAAGCAAGCAGTATGTAATCTTTTTGTCTGGCTTCTTTTACTTACCACAACGTGTTTTGAGGTTTATCTCTGTTGTGAGTACATGCTAAGTCTCTTCAGTCATTTCCGACTATTTGTGACCCACCAGGCTTCTCTGTCCATGAGATTCTCCAGGAAAGAATACTAGAGTGGGTTGCCATGCCCTCTTCCAGGGTATCTTCCCCACACAAGGACTGAACCTGTGTCTCCTACATCTCTTGCATTGGCAGCAGATTCTTTATCACTGAGCCAGCCACCTGGGAAGCCCTATCTCTGTTGTATCATATATCAATCGTTTGTAAAGTTTTATTGCTGAGTAGTATTGAATTGTATGGATACACGACATTTTGTTTATCTGTTCACCAGTCAATGAACATTTAGATTATTTCTACATTTTCATTATTGTGAATAACGCTTCTGTAGACATTTGTGTACAGGTCTTATAAATAGGTTCCCCAAGTGGCGTTAGTGGTAAAGAACCCACTTGACAATGCAGGAGACGTAAGAGATGCAAGTTCGACCCTTGGGTCCAGAAGATCCCCTGGAGGAGGGCATGGCAACTCACTCCAGTATTCTTCCCAGGAGAATCCCATAGACAGAGGAGCCTGGCAGCCTGGCAGGCTACAGTCCATAGGGTCTCACTGAGTTGTACACGACTGAAGCAACTTAGCAGACATGCACACTCTGTAAACATGTTTTCATTTCTGGTGTTTGGCCAGGTTTTCCTTTGGTGTTTGGCTGGATAGGACCGGTATTATAAAAATATTTTTTGTTCCCCTTGGCCATCCTTTTCCAGTCTTTTGGCTAGAAAGTGGGCTCTTCTTCAGCTTTTTTGTCCTGCCTGTTGGTATTTCCTGGTTGCAGGTTTCTCTGGCACCTCATCTAGGATGCACAGAAAGCAAAAGGTACACCCAGGGAACTCACCACCATGTCATTCCTTATGTCCTCAGGTCCCCAGGCTCCAGTATATCTTTACACCTTTCAGAATCTTCTTGTATTTGTTAATTATGTCTGGAATGTTTTAGTTGTGAGAGAGGACCAGTGATGAATGGAGGTACACCATTTTGGTCCTAGACTATGTTTTTCATTTTTACTAGTAGCCAAATGTGAATGAGTTCTGGCCTGTGAAAAAAGACCAGAAAAGTGAGGTGCCATTTCCAGGCCTGATGCTCTATCTTCTGTCTGTTGGCTAGACAGAGGACCCGGTTGAGGACTCAGATGACAGGCAAGATGGTGAATCTACCATATAGAAAGAACCTGAGTTTCTCGTTGACCGGGTATAGTAAATCCACTTACCGTTGTGTCATACACTGAGCTTTGGAGATTCTTTTCATAGTTAGCCTAGTTTGGTTATACAATAAAACTTAATACCATACCTTTTCCTCTCTGCTTTTTCTTGTTTTATACTTCCTTTAAAGCTAAACTCAAATTCTGTTGTTTTCATACAACTTTCCTTAATCCCATCATTCACTTATTTGAAATCCTACAGCCCTGTAAATTTAACTTATGATTATACTTTTTTTTTGTATATTGTTCTCTAGTCATCTTAACCACATGTTAATACTATAAGCTTCCAAAAGATAGGGACCATATTCCTCTCACCTACCTGTTCAGGGGGATGCTGAATAACTGCATATTAAATTTGCTCTTTGAAGCATTGAAGTGCCTGAATAATTAAACCCTACAGCAATAATGATAAAACGAAATTATCATCATTAAATTTTTCTTCCTTTGAATTTGAGGGTGTTTCTGCACTTTTCACCTGAAAAACTTTTAGCTCCTTGATGACTCCATCATATTCTTTATAGCAGAAATTTTCAAACCTTTTTACCTATGACTCATATCATAGATTTTCTTTGTACACACAGACACACGACTGAAACAAAAGTTTCATGTAATAGTACTTAAACTGTAATTGCCATCATTATGTGCAATGCCCTCTGATATTTTCTATTTTGGTTGCAACCCATTAAATTGATTCTATGACTCATTCGTTGCTCATGACCTGTAATATGAAAAATGCTGTTTTACTGCAAGAGGGAGGATTGAAAAGGTGAAGCTGCTCAAACTGAACTATTAGCTAAGGGCATGGAACACGTTAGCCCTTGATTCTGAAATTTTAAAGGTGGGCTTGTCATAAGAACTTCAAGCAGTAAATGTAACACACAAAGGATAAGGAGGCCCATGATCTGAGAAAGCCCTTTTAGTAGTTAGTGTTGTCCTTGGGCCTTTTAAATTACACTACTTGGGTACCTGAGCCCAGTTTCAGATCTACGGAATTAGAATCACTGTTGGGACCTTGGAATCTGCATTGTGAAAAGCTCTGTAAATACTTAAGTTTGAGAACTGTTGTTCTTTTTTCCCATAGAGTCCCAGCTCTTGGGTATGACAAATTGTTGGGCGATTTGCCAAAATGAGAACTACTTTTGCTTGAAAAATCCTGATTGCCTTAGTTTGTCAAGCTTTTGAATTCTAACTCTTAGTAATTTTTTAATATTTTTGTTTGTTTGTTGAGTTATTCACCATATACTTGGGCTAGTTTTAGCTTATTTTTGTTTCTAACCTCATACCAATTGTTATATACATTTATAATATTTTCATTTTTGATTTTTCAAATTAGTTTCTAAACTTTGTTTTTATTTCTTCTTCCTAATTTTACTTTTATATTATCTTCCTATTTTATTAAATCTTTAAAAACGTGTGACCTGCATTTTCTAGTTATCTATTGTGAAGTTAAGGTGCTCAGTCGTGTCCGACTCTTTGCGACCCCATAGACTGTAGCCTACCATAGACTGTAGCCTACCATAGACTGTAGCCTACTATAGAGTGTAGCCTACAGGCTTCTCCACCCGTGGGATTTTCCAGGCCAGAATACTGGAGTAGGTTGCCATTTCCTTTTCCAGGAGATCTTACCAACCTGGGGATCAAACCTGGATCTCCCACATTGCAGGCAGACACTTTACCCTCTGAGCCACCAGGGAAGTCCATAGTTATCTATTAATGATAGTTAACTATTAACTATCAATAATAATTAACTATTAATGATAGTTATTAATTTTTAAAATTTAGTTTATTTGTTTTACCAGCTGTGTTGTTCAGTTGTGTCTGAAAGCGTGTGTCGCTAAGTTATGTCTGACTCTTTGTGACCAGCACGCCAGGCTTCCCTGTCCTTCACTATTTCCTGGAGTTTGCTCAAACTCATGTTCATTGATTCAGTGATGACATCCAACTATTTCAATCTCTGTTGCCCCTTCTCTTCTTGCCCTTAATCTTTCCCGGCATCATGGTCTTTTCCAGTGAGTCGGCCCTTCGCATCAGGTGGCCAAAGTACTGGAGCTTCAGCTTCAGCACCAGTCCTTCCAATGAATAGTCAGGGTTGATTTCCTGTAGGATTGACTGATTTGAGCTCCTTGCCATCCAAAGGACTCTCAAGAGTCTTCTCCAGCACCATAATTTGAAAGCGTCAATTTTTGGATGGGAGATTTGTAGAGTTTTACAGTAATTGCCCCTTGATTAATCAAACCTCCCTCATTGATTTATATAGTTGCCCCCACCCCCCACCCCCACTCATTGACTCTGGCATTTGTGCCTTGCTAGCATCAGCGGATGTTATCCAAGTGGAAACTTGGTAAGCACTTGTGAACTGGGAACATGCAAGACACTCAGGCTATGCTGCTGGAGGGGACATTGGAGGACCAAAGAGACATTTTGGCCAGCAAGCCCCAGGTAGGTGTTTGACATGTGACTAGGGCCATATTGGGCTTTCCAGTTCCATTTGAACCCTAGATGGATATGGCCACCTGAGTGACCACAGGAGAGAGCAGCAGAGGATCTGCCCCACTGACTAGAGCCCAAATTGCAGCATCACAATCAAATAAATGGTTGTTCTTTAAGACACAGTTTTGGAATGATTTGTTAGGAAGCATTAGGTAGCTGAAACAAAAACTGGTGTTATTAGTGAGATGCTGACATAACAAGATCCTAAAATGTGTCTCATTGGTTTTGGGACTGGGTGGCAGTGGGGGGCTAGAAAAATGGTGGTGGGATTGTTGGCAGAGGCTGGAAAAATGACAAACAACTGTCAATGAAGCTTGAAAGGTGGTGAGGAAACTGCTTTTGGAGATTGGAGTGGTGGCGCCTCATTTTTATGGTACTGAAACAATTTTAAAAGCTATTACCTGCAGGAACTTAGAATACAGAAGATCTATGTACTGAATTTGTGGATCTGGCTGCAGATCCAGGCAGAACATTGAAATTGTCAGTTGGGTTCTGATAGCTCTGAGTAAGGTATGGGGAGAGAGAACTGAACTTAAAGCAGAAATTAGAGGAAATACAGGGTGCCCAGGAATTTCTGTGTTGGAAAATAAAACTGTCTTTAGTTGTCTCTGGCAGGCAAAAGATTCTCATAGTGAGAAGTGGTCTGGAGTAAATATCAAGTATTCTTTATTAAGACCTTAGAAAAATTTAAGGTAGATCCTTTTAGCTAGATGAAAAGCATGATAAGATCATAAGAATGTTAAGGGTTTTGTGCCCTAGCAACCCAACACTTCAAAATTAGAGAAAGGTCTAGTTTGAAAAAGAGTTATGGTTATAGTTTAAGGGGGAATAGAGTGAATCTCAGTTAAATGAATAGAAAGTCTATAAAGTTTAAAGGGTTGGAATTGGTTTATACTAAAAGGAGAAGGCATAGGCACCCCACTCCAGTACTCTTGCCTGGAAAATCCCATGGATGGAGGAGCCTGGTAGGCTGCAGTCCATGGGGCTGCGAAGAGTCAGACACGACTGAGCGACTTCACTTTCACTTTTCACTTTCATGCATTGGAGAAGGAAATGGCAACCCACTCCAGTGTTCTTGCCTGGAGAATCCCAGGGACGGCGGAGCCTGGTGGGCTGCCGTCTATGGGGTCGCACAGAGTTGGACACGACTGAAGCGACTTAGCAGCAGCAGCAGCAAAAGGGAAGGTCAGTTTAAAAAAAGGCCTCTGGGCCTCAATTTCCTAAGAATAGAAGCATTTCTGTTTAAAAAGAACCCCAAAGCCTAGGTCGTGCTAGTGATAAAGAACCTGCCTGCCAGTGTAGTAGATGGAAGAACGCAGGTTCAATCCCTGGGTTGGGAAGATTCCCCTGGAGAAGGGCATGGCAACCCACTCCAGTATTCTTGTCTGGAGATTCCCAAGGACAGAGGAACCTGGCAGGCTACAGTCCATAGAGTTTGCTGAGTTGGACATGACTGAAGCGACTGAGCATGCACGCAAAGCCCAGAGGGAAAGCTAAGAGCCCTGAAGTTATAGACTAGGAAACCATTCCAGAGAACAGAAGTGGGCCCTAACAAAAAGAACATTCCTGTCCCTGAGGTAGGAGGCTCTCAAAACACTTGCTGCTGGATTTTAGACCTGCTGTGGAGAAATGACTTCTGTGTTTCTCCTCTTCCCTTTTAAAATTTATTGCAGTTATACTGTCCCTCTCTTTCCATTGTATGTTGGCTATTTGAGGGACAGACAGTTTCTCTTTTTGCTTTATAAACCTCTGATTCAAGATGAGCTGCATTCAACTTATACCCTAGGATTCTCATCCATATTTAGAACTGGTGCGTATTATGAGGTAATACACTTTGATCCTTTTGCAGAAGTCAGAGGAGACTTTGGGAATCCTGGAAAGGGTCCCACGTGTCTGCATGTGGGAGGGATGTGATTCATTGGGGCCAGAGGGCAAGACTTCGATAGAGTGTTACATTAACATCACCTCCCCTGTCCCCAACCCCCATAAGTCATGCCTTTTGGTTCTCAAGCTCTTTTGTAGACCACTACCCTGACTCTTGACTTGGCCATAGGACTCCCTTTGGCTAGAGAAATGATAGTAGACATTATTCAACAGAGGCTTGTTAGAAGTTTACACAGTGGGGCTTGTCCTCTGACATCACTGCTGTCTCTATGACTGCAGTTGCCTGAATAATCTCAGGTCAAACTAGCTGACTAACCTCTCAGTTAGTCATTTGGTGGTGCTGGTTTGGTTGCTCAGTTGTGCCTGACTCTTGTGACCCCATGGACTGTAGCCCACCAGGGTCCTCTGTTCATGGGATTTCCCAGGCAAGAGTACTGGAGTGGGTTACCATTTCATTGCCTGGGTCAGGGATTGAACTTGAGCCTCCTACATTGGCAGTTGGATTCTTTATGGCTGAGCCACCAGGGAAGCCAGATTAGTCATTTTGCATAGCCTAAATGCAGAACCAAGAATAAATAACTGAGTATTGTTTTGGAGTAGTTTGTTTTATAGCCGCAGGTAAGGATTGTTTGCTTTTGTCCCTTTCCTCTGCCACAATGCTTTTTGATTCCTTTCAATAGGTTCTTTGTTTTCTAATCCCTTCCATTTTGTTTTTGATCCCTTCCATTCTAATAGCTTTGATTTATATAATTCAGAAGTCCCATGGGCCAAAATTTCTACCAATACCCAATCATGCTCCTAGAATGGAGTCTTCCCCTCCCCCCGCCCCCCCTCCACCATATGGTTCAATATCAGGTTCAGCAATGAAGAGCTAAAGGATCTAAAATCCATGGTCTTATCTTCACAGATTTGTTCACTGATATTGTAAAGTGAAGTGACTAGATTGCTTTGCACTGTACCTGTTTGGGAGGTTGGACTTTTCAGTTACGTATGCCTGGGGAAATAATTCCAGCACCCTTCTAAAATCTTTTTTATCTGTTGAGCCAACTTCTTGATGTTGCTACATACCTTACCATGAATTTCTTTTTAGGTCAGGAGGATGCATCAGAGGGAAACGTGATTTCTTCTGGGCAATGGGGAAGGACATAGCAGTGAATAAGAAAGCCTTATTCAGTTTCATGAGGATGTTGAAGATTCATTGGTGTATAGATGTATCTTGGTGTCAGTACATAGACATATCTATGTAGCTGACTTGGATTACGTATAGTAATCTGTCTTCTTGTTAATATGTAGACATGTTTATTATCTCAATTTAATATTTCATTAATTATATATCATCTATTTCATAATTAAAACTATTCATTTGAATAGCTATCTCAATATCTGTTTTTATTAGCAGGGAACACCATACACATATTTAATAGTAGTGTTTTGTAGTAACTGAATTATTGCATTGAACTGGAAAGTTTGCAGAATGTACCCTTGCAGTCTAGTTACAGTGATCTAAATAAAGGGGATGCTTAAACACCAAAGAATTTGTTAAGAAGACAGAAAACTTCAAAAGTATTTGTAATAAAAGGGTATAAGAATCAAATGCTCTTTTTTCCTTTAAAAAAGTTAATTGCTTCATTTTTCCTTTAAAAGCATTACATTTTGATTGAAGAAAACTTGGAAAACATAAAAAAATAGACAAAATAAAAATAATCTATACCACCTTCAAAAATTAGTTACTCTAAGATGTTATTGTACGAAACTCACAGTTAAGAAATACTGAATGATCTATGTGTTACAGACATTATAGTATTGTATTCACTTTAAATAAAGTAGTTTAAATGCCTGCAAATACTATGATGAAGGAACTATTACTGATCCATTTTACAGATGAAGAAAGAGGAGCAAAGAGATTAATCTGTTGAAGATTACATAGATTTAAACCCAGACTTTTGACTTAAAAGTTTGCATTTCTAAACCATTATAAATTTCTCCTATCCTTTTCTGCGATTTGCCTTCCTCCCTCCTTGCCTCCCTCCTTTTCTTTTCTCCCTTCCCTTTCTAAACTTGATCTGCTGCCGCTACTGCTGCTAAGTCGCTTCAGTCGTGTCCGACTCTGTGATCCCATAGACAGCAGCCCACCAGGCTCCGCCGTCCCTGGGATTCTCCAGGCAAGGGTACTGGAGTGGGTTGCCATTTCCTTCTCCAATGCATGAAAGTGAAAAGTGAAAGTGAGTTGCTCAGTCGTGTCCGACTTTTAGCAACCCCATGGACTGCAGCCTACCAGGCTCCTCCGTCCATGGGGTTTTCCAGGCAAGAGTACTGGAGTGGGGTGCCATTGCCTTCTCCCATTTTATTTTTTTTCCATTTATCACATTTTCACCTAATTTATTTTACCAAACGTAGTCAAATATCCTTAAATATTTCCCTGCAATGTGATTTTTAATACATTCTAGTATCTAGTGTAGACTGGTAGTCTACAGTCCGTGAGGTCACAAAGAGTTGGACACGACTGAGCGACTTCACTTTCACTTTTGGTAACCATATACCACATGGTTTAACCATTACTATTTTAATCAGTTTTCTGTTATTTGTATTAGGTTGGCTTAAGTATTAAGCTATTATAAATAATGCAAGATAAGCATCCTTGTACATGTTTTTGATTATTTCCTGAGGATAACTTTCTAAATATAACATTTTCAGGCCTAAGGATAAGACCACTTTAAAGACTTAGATATATTTTGACAAATCACCTTTTGAATAGTTAATAAAGATTTTTATTTGTGCAAGCAATATACGGGAGTGCCTGGAGTGTCTGTAAAACTTTGATGTATCACTCTCTGTATATACAAAGTATAAGTTAAGTCTAGGAGAATGAAAAATTAGCAACTCACTCTACTTCTAAGTTAAAATGGTATGTATCCATTTAAAAATTTATTAATACAGCTCTAAAGGCTTGCTTTTTGAAGAAAGTTGAGAAATTTAGTATCTACAGAAATGCAAGTTATTTTTATGTGAATAAAATTTCATGCAGAAATATCAAAAGGGCGAGGAAAATATTCACCTCAATTTAAAGTTAATATTTTTTTAAAAGCTCTTAAATCTCTGAATAAAATGTGATTAGATTCATATCTGGGCTTTCAAGGATATGGAATCCCATTGCCTAACATAATGCTTGGCAGAATTGGAATTCAGGAGTTTTTCAGTGATGAAGGAATGAACAAGTGAAAGAAAGCACAAATAAATTTTTATAGCTTCACTTCCTTAACGAAGGCATCCTTTGTTGTCTTTTAATTTGGACATATAAAAATATATGTCTGTTCTAGATAATGTGAAACCTGTACAAATTCTACACATGTGAGCAGAGAGAGGCTGACAGGATTGTCTGGCCAAGGTGCGGAAACTGGTCTAGGCCAGAGCTCTGAAATAACTCCACGAAGAGGGCTTTCTCTCTGGGACTTACTGATTATCGCCAAATGCTCCTGTGGGCAACCTCTGGACATGGAGCAGGTGTGAGGAGCCCATTATTCTATACTTACTAATAAAGTGTCAGCTGTAACTAGGACTTAATAAGTATAAATTTCCTGAGATGCTTTATGATTTGAATTTCTTCCTGGTAGCACTCAGGTGTAACTGAGTATGTATATGTGACTCTAGGTTTTAATCACCTTGCCAGGTTAAGGGCTCTGAGGTCAAAAGTTTGAATAATTTTTAAATTAGATGGATGGTCATTGTAGGGGGTCAAGTATTAAAGGCTATGGGTAATAAGTACCTTTTACCTGGAAAAAATGCCCCTTTTCTAACTTAAAGCTTCATGCAGACTTGGGTACAGCATAGTCCATTTTATTATGCACACCTAGTAAGACAAATATGGTAACTCTAGAAGCCATGCAAACAGTTTGCTTCAGTTCAGTTGCTCAGTGTATCCGACTCTTCATGACCCCGTGGACCACAGCACCCCAGGCCTCCATGTCCATCACCAACTTCCGGAGTTTACCCAAACTCATGTCCATTGAGTCGGTGATGCCATCCAGCCCTCTCATCCTATGTTCTCCCCTTTTCCTCCTGCCTTCAGTCTTAACCAGCATCAGGGTCTTTTCAAATGAGTCAGCTCTTCACATCAGGTGGCCAAAGTATTGGAGTTTCAGCTTCAGCATCAGTCCTTCCAATGAACACGCAGGAGTGATCTCCTTTAGGATGGACTGGTTGGATCTCCTTGCAGTCCAAGGGACTCTCAAGAGTCTTCTCCAACACCACACTTTAAAAGCATCAATTCTTCAGTGCTCAGCCTTCTTTATAGTCCAACTCTCACATCCATACATGACCACTGGAAAAACCATAGCCTTGACTAAATGGACCTTTGTTGGCAAAGTAGTGTCTCTGCTTTCTAATATGCTGTATAGGTTGGTCATAATTTTCCTTCCAAGGAGTAAGCTTCTTTTAATTTCATGGCCACAGTCACCATCTGCAGTGATTTTGAAGCCCCCCCAAAATAAAGTCAGCCACTGTTTCCAGTTTCCCCATCTATTTGCCATGAAGTGATAGGACCAGATGTTATGATTTTAGTTTTCTGAATGTTGAGCTTTAAGCCAACTTTTTCACTCTCCTCTTTCACTTTCATCTTTAGTTCTTCTTCACTTTCTGCCATAAGGGTGGTGTCATCTGCATATCTGAGGTTATTGATATTTCTCCCGGCAATCTTGATTCCAGCTTGTGCTTCTTCCAGCCCAGTGTTTCTCATGATGTACTCTGCATATAAGTTAAAAAAGCAGATTGACAATATACAGCCTTGACCTACTCCTTTTCTTATTTGGAACCAGTCTGTTGTTCCATGTCCAGTTGTAACTATTGCTTCCTGACCTGCATACAGATTTCTCAAGAGGCAGGTCGAGTGGTATAGTATTCCCATCTCTTTCAGACTTTTCCACAGTTCATTGTGATTCACACAGTCAAAGGCTTTGGCATAGTCAATAAAACAGAAATAGATGTTTTTCTGGAACTCTTGCTTTTTTGATGATCCAGCGGATGTTGGCAATTTGATCTCTGGCTCCTCTGCCTTTTCTAAAACCAGCTTGAACATCTGGAAGTTCACAGTTCATGTATTGTTGAAGCCTGGCTTGGGGAATTTTGAGCATTACTTTACTAGTGTGTGAGATGAGTGCAACTGTGTGGTAGTTTGAGCATTCTTTGGCATTGCCTTTCTTGGGAGTGGAATGAAAACTGACCTTTTCCAGTCCTGTGGCCACTGCTGAGTTTTTCAAATTTGCTGGCATATTGAGCGCAGCACTTTCACAGCATCATCTTTCAGGATTTGAAATAGCTCAACTGGAATTCCATCACCTCCACTAGCTTCGTTTGTAGTGATGCTTCCTAAAGCTCACTTGACTTCACACTCCAGGTTGTATGACTATGTGAGTGATCACACCATCATGATTATCTGGGTCATGAAGATCTTTTTTGTACAGTTCTTTTGTGTATTTTTGCCACCTCTTAATATCTTCTGCTTCTTGTTTGGTCTATACCATTTCTGTCCTTTATTGAGCCCATCTTTGCATGAAATGTTCCCTTGGTATCTCTAATTTTCTTGAAGAGATCTCTAGTCTTTCCCATTCTGTTGTTTTCCTTTATTTCTTTGCATTGATCACTGAGGAAGGCTTTCTTATCTCTCCTTACTATTTTTTGGAACTCTGCATTCAAATGGGTATATCTTTCCTTCTCTCCTTTGCTTTTCGCTTCTCTTCTTTTCACAGCTATTTGTAAAGCCTCCTCAGACAGCCATTTTGCTTTTTTGCATTTCTTTTTCTTGGGGATTGTTTTGATCCCTGTCTCCTATACAATGACATGAACCTCTGTCCATAGTTCATCAGACACTCTGTCAGATCTAGTCCCTTAAATGTATTTCTCACTTCTACTGTATAATGCAAACTATAAGACACCTGAATAGACCATCTTATGCATGTTCTTTCAAAAATATGGCATCTAATAATAATAATAATAATTCTATGATCAGAATATACATTTATCTTAACTGTACTTCATTGCTTCCTGGCTAGTGCTACAATGTTGAAAGTTTACAGCAGAGTACTATATCAGTTTCTTCTCTTACGTTAATAGTCCTCCACCCCCCCCCAACCCCAATAATTTCTCTAAAATAATGGTTCTTCAAAAGAAGTCTGAGGGTCACTGTTGGTTCTTCATGGCTGCAACTGGGGACTATGTCATTGAAAAGCACAAGTGAAAACTGCTTAGTTGTGTCTGACTCTTTGCAACCCCATCGCTATACAGTCCATGAAATTCTCCAGGCCAGAATACTGGAGTGGGTAGCCATTCCCTCCTCCAGGGAATCCTCCCAACCCTGAACTGGGATCTCCTGAATTGCAGGCAGATTTTTTTTTTTTTACCAACTGAACTACCAGGGAAGTCAGAAAAACACAAAATTCTATTTAAACATTTTAGATTGTATATATGGGCAGAGTGGGTGGTGCTCTTTATAGAGGTCTGAAAAGGTTGACAGTACAGCTCCCAAAGAAGTGGGGTTAAAACTGGGCTTTGTTGGTAGATTATCATTAATGAATTGTGGCTGTGGACTTTTTTTTTTTTAATTAAAAAGTGAAAGAGAAAATAAATAAATTAGAAATTTATAGAAAAAATTGAAACTGTAATAATATCATGTACTGATGGATGGCTGTGGCTAAATCTTACAAGGTGAGAAATCTATCATGTCTCTGTTTAATTCTCTAGGGGAGTTTTATTTTCCTAAATCAAGACATAAATTTTCTCCCAACTGTCATATGATTTGAACTTAGGCACAAGCTGAGAATTTAGGATACCTTGACAATAATATTTGCTTGTAGGAGGAATAAAAATCCTTCCACATCGTCTTTGATCAGAGAGAACATTAAAGCTCAACTTCTGTGTTTTATTTGTTTCTAAAGCAGGTTTGATACCTGCTGTTTTCAAGCTTTAGCATAATTTACTAACATCTGTTGACATCTGCTGACTTATATGGTTTTTCTTAGAGTGAATGATATAGTACTTAGGTCAGAGCAAAACATGTAACCTTTTTTTCATGTAACTTAAAATTTTTCCAAAAGAAAAAAGAAAGGAAAAGAAAATTATATTTCATCAACCAGAGCTAAGAACTTAGATTTTTTAATGTGTACCTTTATTTATATATGTATGTATGTTTTAAAAATGAAACTTGAAAACATAATGAGCATAATGTGTATGAAGAAGATATTTTTCAGTAGTTATGCACATTGATGTTTTTTCTGGGTTAATTCCTAGAGACAGGACAATTGAAATCTAAAAAAGTAGGCTTACTTTATTTGCTTAGATGAAATGAAACACTGCACAAAGAATTTAGTAGTGGGGATGTGTGAAAGAAAGTTAGTCGCATATGTCCAACTCTGCGATTCTTGGACTGCAGCCTGTCCCACTGCTCTGTCCATAGAATTCTCCAGGCAAGAGTACTGGAGTGGGTTGCCATTTCCTTCTCCAGGGGATCTTCCTGATTTGGGGATCAAACTCAGGGCTCCCACATTGCAGGCGGATTCTTTGCCAGCTGAGTCACAAGGGAAGCCTGGGAGGTGTGTGGTGGTAGTAAAAATTTCAGCCTGAAGACGTCCAGATTAGTTCAGGCATAGCTCAGAGATATTAAAAGTTTGGTTTCAGACCACCTCAACTCGTATGATGTTTTTTGTTTGTTTCCCATTGCATATAACAGTTACGTTTACATTGTATTGTAGTCTATTAAGTGCAATAGCATTATATCTAAAAATAAAGTATTTGTTGTTGTTGTTGTTCAGTTGCTAAGTGTTTGACTCTTTGCGACCCCATGGACTATAGCCTGCTAGGCTTCTCTGTCCGTGGGATTTCCCAGGCAGGTATACAGGAGTGGGTTGCTATTTTCTTCTCCAGAGCATCTTCTCGACTGAAGGATCAAACCCACATCTCTTTCATTGGCAAGCAGATTCTTTATCGATGAGCATTACTTAATTAAAAAATACTTTATTACTTAGTTTCTAAGCCTTTAGCTATTCATACTCTTTCTGCTGGCACTGTTTATAATAGCCAGGACATGGAAGCAACCTAGATGTCCATCAGCAGATGAATGGATAAGAAAGCTGTGGTACATATACACAATGGAGTATTACTCAGCCATTAAAAAGAATACATTTGAATCAGTTCTAATGAGGTGGATGAAACTGGAGCCTATTATACAGAGTGAAGTAAGCCAGAAAGAAAAACACCAATACAGTATACTAATGCATATATATGGAATTTAGAAAGATGGTAATGATAACCCTGTATGCGAGATAGCAAAAGAGACACTGATGTATAGAACAGTCTTTTGGACTCTGTGGGAGAGGGAGAGGGTGAGATGATTTGAGAGAATGGCATTGAAATATGTATAACATCATATATGAAACGAGTCACCAGTCCAGGTTCGATGCACGATACTGGATACTTGGGGCTGGTGCACTGGGATGACCCAGAGGGATGGTATGGGGAGGGAGGAGAGAAGAGGGTTCAGGATAGGGAACACATGTATACCTGTGGCAGATTCATTTTGATATATGGCAAAACCAATACAATATTGCAAAGTTAAATAAAATTAAATTAAAAAAAAATCTTTCTGCTGGTGTCAAGTTGTGTCTCATTGTTGCTGACTGCTGACTTATCAGGGGGTCATTGCTGTAAGTTGAGATGGCTGTAGAAATTTCTTAAAATGAGACAAAAATGAAGTTTGCTGCATCGATTGACTCTTCCTTTCATGAAGAGTGTCTCTATAGCTTGGGCTGTTATTAGATAGCAATAGAACTTCTGCAGGATTGGAATCAGTCCTCTCAAAACCTGCCAAAGCTTTATTAACAGAGGTTGTGTAGTATTCTGAGTCCTTGTCATTTCAGCAGTCTTCTCATCATCTTCACCAGAAGTAGATTCCATCTCAAGAAACCACTTTCTTTGCTCAGTAAGAAGCAACTCCTCATCCTTTGGTGTTTCATGAGATTGTAGCAATTCAGTCACATCTTTAGGCTCTACGTCTAATTCTAGTTCCTTTGCTTTTTCTACCATGTCTGTAATGACTTATTCCCCTGAAGTCGAATGCCTCAAAGTCATCCATGAGGGCTGGAATCACCTTTTCCCAAACTTCTGTTTATGTTGGTATTTTGACCTCTTCCTATGAATTACAAATGTTTTTAATGGCATCTAGAATGGTGCACCCTATAAAGTGTGTGAAAACCTATAAAGTAGGTTTTCAGTTGACTTTGCCCTGATCCATCCAAGAAATCACTGACTATGGTGGCTAAGGCTGACAGCTAAGGCTATAGAGTTACAAAAATATGTGTGTGTGTGTGTTTGGGTGTGTGTGTGTTTTTAAAGTACCGAGGATCTTTATTCTTAGGTCTGAAAATGTATTTCTTAAATAATGAGACTTGAAAGTTGAAGTTACTCTTTGATCTATGGACTGCAGAATGGATGCTGTATTAACAGGCATGAAAACATTAGTCTTATTGTATAATACATCCATCAGAGGGCTTCCTTGGTGGCTCAGTAGTAAAGAATATGCCTGCCAATGCAGGGGACTCGGGTTTGATCTCTGGGCTACAGAAGATCCCTTTGGGAAGGATATGGTAACCCACTCCAGTATTCTTGCCTGGAAAATTCCATGGACAGAGGAGCCTGGAGGGCTACAGTCAATGGGGTTGCAAGAGTTAGACATGACTGAGTGACTAAGCAACAACATAGCCATCAGAGCTTTTTGAGAACCAGGTGCATTGTCAATGAGCAGTACTGTTTTGAAAGGAAATTTTTTTTTTTTTTTTCCTGAGCAATATGTCTCCACAGACCTTAAAATATTCAGGAAACCATGTTGTAAACAGATGTGCTGTAATTCAGACCTTTTTGTTCCATTTAAAGAGCACAGGCAGAGTAGATTTAGCATAATTCTTAAAGGCCCTATGATTTTCAGAATGGTAAGTAAGCACTGCTTCAACTTAGTCTCCAGCTGCATTAGCCCCTGATTAGCCTGTCCTTTAAAAGTTTTGAAGCCAGACATTGACTTCTCTCTAGCTATGAAAGTTCTGGATGCCATCTTTTTCTAGTATAAGGCTATTTCATCTACATTGAAAATATGTTGTTTAGTGTAGCCACCATCATGAATTATCTTAGCTAGATCTTCTAGATAAATTGCTGCAGCTTCTACATCAACACTTGATACGTTCCCTTGTACTCTGATGTTAGGGAGATGGCTTCTTTCCTTTAACCTCATGAAACAACTCTGCCAGCTTCAGACTTCCCTTCTGCAGTTTCTTCACCTCTCTTGGTCTTCATAAAACTGAAGAAATTTAGGGCCTTTGCTGTGGATTAGGCTTTGGCTAAAGGGAATGCCATGACTAGTTTGATCTTCTAGACTTAAAACTTCCTCGATATCAGCAATAAGGGTATTTCACTTTCTTAGTATTTGTATGTTCACTGGTGTAGCACATTTAATTTCTGCTGGTAACGTTTCTTTTGCATTCACAATTGGCTGACTTAGGGTAACTGGCTTAAGAGGCCTAGCTTTCAGCTTTTCTTGGCTTTCCACATGCTTTTCTCATGAAGCTTAATCATTTCTAGCTTTTGTGTGCAATTCTTTCTTTCACTTGAACACAGAGGTGATTGTAAGGTTATTCATGAGCCTGATTTCAATATTGTTCTGTCTCAGGGAATAGGGAGGCCAGAGTAGGGCAGTGGCTAGTTGGTAGAACAGTCAAACCACAAACAACATTTATCAGTTAAATTTGCTGTCTTACATGGGTGCAGTTTGTGGTGCCTCCAAACAACTATAATAACATGAAAGATTACTGACCACAGATCACCACAGTAAGTATCATAAAAATGAAAAAGGTTGAAATGTTGCCAGGATTACCAAAATGTGACACAGAGACACGAAGTGAGCATATATTGTTGGAAAAATAGCACTGGTAGACTCTTGATCCAGGACTGACACAAACCTTCAATTTGTGAAAACACAGTATCTGTGAAGCATAATAAAGTGAAGAGCAATAAGAAGAGATATGCCAGTATTTAAAAGGAAAAACATTCTAGGCAATAAGCAAAGGCTTGATCTTGTCTTGAATCTTACAGAAAGGATATTGTACTTGATTTTGTTTCCCTTTGTCCTATTGTTGCTATAGTTATCATTATCATCGTACTTGTTGACTGGTATCATGAACTGTTAATTTCCTATACTTCTCTTTTAACTCTCATAACAACCCTATGAGCTGGGTGGCACTGCAACCATAGATGTGGAAATGAGGTTTGCAAAAGGTTAAGTAATCTGTGTCAGATAATCTGGCTAGTGGGTTTCCCAGGTGGGTGAAGAATCCACCTGCCAGTGCAAGGGGTGAAGGAGATGTGGGTTTGATCCCTGGGTTGGGAAGGTCCCCTGGAGTAGGAAATGGCATCACACTCCAGTATTCTAGCCTGGAAAATTCCATGGACAAAGGAGCCTGGTGAGCTACAGTCCAAAGAACTGAACATGACTGAGTGACTGAGCATGCACGTGCCCACACACACACACACACACACACACAACCAGTCTGGCTAGTAAGGAAGTAGAGACCAGATTTGAACATAGTTTTCTTTCTTTAGAGTAAGGGCTATCCAAAAGATTTGTCTAAGTTGTTTTTTTCTTTTCTTTTTTTTTTTTCCAGTTATAGATATACATGTATCTATTCTTTTTCAAATTCTTTTCCCATTTAGGTTATTACAGAATATGGAGCAGCATTCCCTGTGCTGTATAGTAGGTCCTCGTTGGTTATCTGTTTTAAATATAGCAATGTGTACATGTCCAAAAGACTTATCTAAGTTGTTTTAAATATAGCAGTGTGTACATGTCCAAAAGACTTATCTAAGTTGTTTTAAATATAGCAGTGTGTACATGTCCAAAAGACTTATCTAAGTTGTTTTAAATACAGCAGTGTGTACATGTCCAAAAGACTTATCTAAGTTGTTTGTTTTTTAATCCTAGTGCTCTACAACAAAAGCTTAGGAACTGATTGTGTGAGAATGCAAGAAAAGAAAATTCTTTTCTTCATTTAAGAAAAGAAAGTCAGGGCTGCTTTTGGGTTTGTTTTGTCAGGAATCCCAATGACTAGTGACGTTTTCCCTCTTACTACTGGAAATCTCCACTGCTGGTAGGAACATCTTGATGCAATCACACATTTTGAGATACAGGTAGAAACTCCTGCGTAGGAAAGGGTATGGCGAAATGTAATGGTTCTACATTGTTGGTGGGAATATAAATGGGTGCTGGCCTTATGGAAACCATTATGGAGGTTCCTTAAAAAGTGAAAAATACAATTACTATATGATCTAGCACCCCCACTCCTGGGCAGCTATTTGGAGAAAACTCTAATTTGAAAAGGTACATGCACGCCAGTGTTTACAATAGCACTATTTACAATAGCCAAGACATGGAAGCAACTTAAGTGCCCATCAAAAGATGACTGGATAAAGAGTGAAATAATAACATTTGGAGCGACATGGATGGACCTAGAGATTATCATATTAAATGAAGTCAGTCAGAAGGAGAATATGATGTCACTTATATGTGGACTCTAAAATATGATACAAATGAACTTATGTACAAAACAGAAAGAGGTCCACAGACGTAGAAAACAAACTTATGATTACCAAAGGGGAGGGCAGGAAGGGATAAATTAGGAGTTTGGAATTAGCAGATATACACTACTATATATAAAATAGATAAATAACAAGGTCCTATTATATAGCACAGTATTCTATTAATATAAAAAAACCAGAATGAATATATTCTGTTACATGTATATGGAAAATAATATTAAAAAAATATACAACTGGATCATTTTGCTGTATACCAGAAACTAACACAACATTGTAAATCAACTATAATTAAATAAAAAAAACCTCCTAAATTAAATATTCTCTGCTATTTCTTACTTCAGGAAACTTTGTTATTTTCTGTTGGTTGTAATTTTGATGTAGTCTCTGGGAATCTAGGATTTAAAGTATTAAAAACATGACAAGAAAATATAGACTTTCTGGTTACATCAAGTTCCCAAAGTTTATGACTTTTAATTTAGATTTCATACATATAACTTCTTTGGTTTAAAAGGACTGCTTGTTCTGTCTGAAGCAAACTGCCATTCCCACAGTGGGTAAAAACAAGATGTAAAATTTCTAAGAAATAATATGGTTTTACTAATTTTTCTAAAATTGCAACATCCAAATGAAGTTTCTTTCATTTCTTATATAATATTTTCATTTTGAAGTTAGAGCATTGTTTTTCTTCTGAAAAGTTGTTTTAGAAAACTCAAGAAGTAAAATTTTTTTCTTTTTATAAAGAAATTTAATTGAAGTACAAACAACTATGGGATTTTATAGTGTTGTAGGAACAGTTTCCCAATTAAAGAAAGTTTTTCTTTATGCATAATGTTATTCATATTCATAAGTATTGTTTATATTTATAAATGAACTGTAAAGAAAAAAGTTTTTGATGTTCTGATTAGCATTATTTCATTATGGATACTGTCCAACTTTATTTCTAAGGCTTAAATTACCTACTTGCTGCTGCTGCTAAGTCGCTTCAGTTGTGTCCTACTCTGTGCAACCCCACAGACGGCAGTCCACCAGGCTCCCCCGTCCCTGGGATTCTCAGAGCAAGAACACTGGAGTGGGTTGCCATTTCCTTCTGCAATGAGTGAAAGTGAAAAGTGAAAGTGAAGTCGCTCAGTTGCGTCCTACTCTTAGCGACCCCATGGACTGCTTGGCCCAACACAAAAGGTTTCTTACTATGCTTACTCATCCAGAGTGTGTTTTCTTTGAAAGAGAGGTATACATTGTTAACATAATGTACATTCGGTGGGAAACATCTTAGTTAAGTATGTTTTCAAATTCTTTTAATCTTTTAAACTTAAAAGTATAGACATACTATTTTCCAGCCACTGTTCTGGGGTTGGGCATATACAAAAATGAATGAAATATGGTTCTTGTAATTGAGAAACTTACAGTTAATTGAATGAAAGATTCATTTGTATAGGCAGATACCTATAATAAGGTTTTAAGGGCTATCCCTGAAGTTTACCTGAATTGTTAAGGGAGCACAGATTGGGAGATGATTAAGTTAGCCTTGTGCAGAAGAGCAAAGGTAAAAGAAACTATTGTTTCTTTTATAAAATCAAACAAGGTCTTCCAGGTGTTGACTGATGATTCTAATATTTTACTGCTTGGAATTTGACATGCTTGCTTTGGGGATGTTCCTTTCCCCTGCATAAATCTGTAGTTTACAAGGCATTACCTTTAGGTTCTAACAATTAACATTAGAAAAGTTGGTGGATGATTGATTCTGTAAGGGAAAGATGAATGCAGGTGTCAAAATTTGAGTCTCTAGAGATTATTCTGTCCCTAACTGTGGAGCACCAGCATGTAATTTGGTAATTTCCTCAAGGAAACTTCAGGTTCTGTTTTAAGGCTTCACAGAGAAGTCATCATCAACTGAGCTGGGTTTGGAAAGATAAATAAAACTTTTCCATGTAGGGAAAAGGCATTCTGGGAAGAGGGAAAGTCTGAGGATAGATGACTCAGAGAGAGTTAGAAGTTCAGAATAACTCAAGATTTTCTGGAGTAGGGGATTGGGTGAATTGTGACACTGTTTACTAAGGAAGGTAATATAGAAGTAGACTTTGGGTCTAAGATGGAAAAAGGGCTCTGTATTGGGTATATTAATTTGGAAAGTCTTTGGAAATTTCATTAGTTTATTAAAAAAAATTCTTTCCATTAAAATGTATTAATATCCTTACTTGCCCAGGTATCAAAAACACAGACTTGAGAACTAATCTCTTCTTAAAATGCTTTTATACTCTTGGAAAGAGAGGCAATCAGATAATTATAAAAATGCTTAAAAGCGCTATAATTGGGCATCTTTGGTGGTCCAGTGGCAAAGACTCTGAGTTCCCAGTGTAGGGTCTCAGGTTTGATCCCTGCTTGGGGAACTAGATCCCATCTACTGGGGAATTAGATCCCATCTACTGGGGAACTAGATCCATATAACTCTTGGGAACCAAGAGTTCCCAAGCCACAGCTAAAGATCTTGCATGCTTCAACTAAAAGGATACCACATGCCATAAACAAGACCTGATGCAGCTAAATAAATTAATATTAAAAAACGCTCTATGACAGTAAGAGTGTCAGGTTTTGATGAGGAACTTGGGGACATTTGTTTATCTAATGGAGACTGAAGATGGGAATGAGGAGGAGAGGTGAGGAGTGATGTGAAAGAATTCCTGGGAGATTGCCTCACGCAATTCAAGTGTTTTTTTTGAAGTACAGTTAAATGGTGGGAAGGGGAAAGAGGGAAACATTTCAGTCAAAAATTTTGCTTATATGATGCCTTGGGAACTATGGATGGAGAACTATGGATGGAGGTTCATAACACTGTAAAGGAGGCAGTGACCAAAACCACCCCAAAGAAAAAGAAATGCAAGAAGGCAAAGTGGTTGTCTGAGGAGACCTTAAAAATAGCTGAGAAAAGAAGAGAAGCCAAAGACAAAGGAGACAAGGAAAGATACACTCAACTGAATGCAGAGTTCCAGAGAATAGCAAGGAGATATAAGAAAACCTTAAGTGAACAATGCAGAGACATTGAGGAAAACAATAGAATGAGAAAAACTGGAGATCTCTTCAAGAAAATTGGAGATACCAAGGGAACAAAGATGGGCACAATAAAGGACAGAAATCACAGGAAATCTAACAAGCAGAAGATACTAAGAAGAGGTAGCAAGAATACACAGAAGAAATATATGAAAAAGGTCTTAATGACCTGGATAACCATGATGGTGTAGTCACTGTAACACTCGTCTAGAGCCAGAATGCAAAGTCAAGTGGGTGTTAGGAAGCATTACTATGAACAAAACTGGTGGAGGTGATGGAATTCCAGTGAATTATTTCAAATCCTAAAAGGTGATACTATTAAAGCACTGCACTCAGTATGTCATCAAATTTGTAAAAATCAACAGTGGCCACAGGACTGGAAAAACTCAGTTTTCATTCCAATTCCAAAGAAAGACAATGCCAAAGAATGTTTAAACTACCATGCAATTGTACTTATTTACATGCTAGCAAGGTAATGCTCAAAATCCTTCAAGCTAGGCTTCAACAGTATGTGAACCAAGAACTTCCAGATGTACGAACTGGATTTAGAAATGGCAGAGAAACAGAGACCAAATTGCCAAAATCATTGGATTATAGAAAAAGGAAAGGAATTAAAAAAAAAAAAAATCTACTTCTGCTTCATTGACTACGTGAAAGCCTTTGACTGTGTGGATCACTACAGACTGGGAAATTCATAAAAAGATGGGAATACCAGACCACCTTACCTGTCTCCTGAGAAACCTGTATGCAGGTCAAGAGGCAACAGTTAGAACCTTACATGGAACAGGGGACTGGTTCAAAATTGAGAAAGAAGTAGTACATCAGGGCCGTATATTGTCACTCTGCTTATTTAACTTATATTCAGAGTACATGATGCAAAAGGCCAGGCTGGGTGAATCACAAGCTGGAATCAAGATTGTCAGGAGAAATATCAACAGCCTCAGATATGCAGATGATACCACTCTAATGGTAGAAAGTGAAGAGGAACTAAAGATCCTCTTGATGAAGGTGAAAGAGGAGAGTAAAAAAAGCTGGTCTACAATGCAACATTCAAAAAACTAAGAGCATGGCATCTGGGTCGCAAAGAATCGGACACGACTGAGTGACTGAACTGAAGTGTTGTGCTAGAGAAGACTCTTGAGAGTCCCTTGGGCAGCAAGGAGATCAAACCAGTCAATCCTAAGGAAAATCAATCCTGAATGTTCATTGAAAGGACTCATGCTGAAGCTGAAGCTCCAATACTTTGGCCACTTGATGCAAAGAGCTGACTCACTGTAGAGGACCTTGATCTGGGAAAGATTGAAGGCAGGAAGAGAAGGTGGTGACAGAGGATAAGATGGTTGGATGGCATCACTGACTCTATGGACATGAGTTTGAGCAAACTCTTGGAGATAGTGAAGGACAGGGAAGCCTGGTGTGCTGCAGTCAGTGGGATCGCAAAGAGTTGGACGTGACTTAACAACTGAACAAGAACAACATGATGTCTTGGAGTGTGAGGAAGTAACTTGTGCACAGAGTACTGCTTGTGATTGAGTGTCACTTGCAGGAACAATATAAGTAGGGATTGGTAGGGTCCTATATGCCATGTGTGTGTTGATTTTTATGTTGAAGACAGTCTTGTTGGTAGTCAGGGAAGCTTATTATAAAGGATTTTAAGTAGGGGAATGGCTTGATGAGATTTGATGCTGAACAACCAGTTAGAATCATGTTCTAGAATCTCAGAAATGCAGTTGAGGGTAGAGTATAAATTTAACTAAGGGACATAATAATGAGTAAAAAGTACATCTTGCTTGGTTGTGAGGCAGGTAAGTAAATATGACATACTGCATTCTGAATGTTGTAGTATGAAGTGGTATGGATTGCATATGGAAGAGGAGCAAGTCATTTGGGACTGCACATTTAAGAGTCATAGGTCTATGGGTGGTATTTGCACCTAGAATATTCATGTGATTTTCTGAGAAAATAATTTAAAACAGAGATGAAAGACCTGAAGGTAGACTTCTAGACAAAAGCAGCCTTCATAGGATAACAGTTAAAGAAGAATCATCTAAATCTATGATGTTAGCACTGTGGGTTATAATTGATTATTAGGTTGCAAAATCAATAATGACTTAGCGACTAAACCACCACCATCAAAATCAATAATAGTGAATAGGAAATTAATATGATTGATTATAGACAGGATTTTAAAAACATGGATTAGGAGAGAATAGAAATTACGATATTAGGGTATGTGGTAAAGGTGATTATTGTTTTGTGATGTTTTGTTCAGATATGTGCATTTGTACTTTGGATACAGTAAAAATGTCTTTATTATGAGTTGTAATCACAAACTTTTGAAAAACAACAAAAGAGACTAAGGAAGAACAGTTGGAAATAATTAAATCACTTTTGTTCTTCACTTCTCTGATAGCAAGGAAAAGAAATGGACCCAGTGAAAGTGCAGTGGGAAGTAGATTTTTCTTTTCATTGTACAGTTGCTTTCCCCCAAGCCACCTTTACCGCATCAGTTATGTAAGGGGGAAAAATACAAAGAAATAAGGGGAAAGGGCTTGCAAGGTAATGAACTGAAGGATATAGAAGGAGAGGAAGAAAGAGAAAGTATGAATGAGAAATATGGATGAGAGAATAAACCACATACGGAAGCCTGGCTTTTCGCCTAACCTGACTGAGTGACTCCAGAAGCTCTGTTCCCGAGCACCACAGCCCAGCAACGCCCCTTGGATTTGTCCTGCCGCTGCAGCTGTTTCTTATTAGGGATAAAGCTGGATGAAGAACCTGGGGTAAGGGTACAAAACTACCTCTAATTAAAATTGTGATTTAGTTATATCACTAATAAAAGTTATTGAGAGCTTAACTAGGGGTCAAGAGCTATTCTAAGCACTTTAAATGCATGATCTCACCAAGTAAGTAAATATTGGTTAAGCCCTTAGAACAATGTCTGGCACATGGTAAGCACTTGCTGAGTATTGGATATTATTATTATTTAATTACTAATTAGAGAAAAGTTACTAAATATCATCATTTTACTAGTAAGGAAATTGAAGTATAACAAAGTTAAGTAACTTTCTCAAAATCTTATAGCTGGAAAGAAATAGAATCATTCACTTTTGAGTTGGAGGTGAGAGACTGATAGTATAGGTGCATAGCTACCCACTCGGATATTCGTGCCTGGAAAATCCCACGGACAGAGGAGTCTGGTGGACCACAGTCCATGGGGTTACAAAAGAGACATGACTTGGCCACGAAACAGCAGTGAAGGCTTATATGGTGATTGGTGCTTGAAGGATGATGATAGAAGAGAGAATAGACAAAATGGGTCTTAAGTGAAAGACATTATGAAAAAAAAAATCCCTTTAGCTTGGTGACTGGTTGGACACGAAGTAAAAAGGTAAGTAAGATTTAAAGTTGGTTGTCTGGGGAAGTAGTGAGTAGGATGTAAGAAAAGGGAGAAAACTTTTATGCTAGGAAATGATGACAAATTCCATTTAATAGTATTGAATTTTATGTCAGATAGTCAAGTGAGGATTAACAGGGAATTCAAAACTAAAGTTAGAGAGGTGTAGGCATTATCACATAAAGGAGTTGCAGAAGCTATAAGAGTGTTTGAGATCCCCAAGGATAACCAATAAGTTTCTGGTCACAAAAAATCTGGGGAGTCAAAAATAAAGTCATTGTAATAGCATCCACACAACATTTCTATGCCTTTGTCCACACCTGCTTTTTAGAAAACCTACAAGTAATTCCAGGAATCTTTAAAAAATAGTATGTCACTACTAGGGCTTGCCTGGTAGCTCAGTCTGCAAAGAATCCTCCTGCAATGCAAGAGTTTGATGCCTGTGTTGAGAAGATCCCCTGGAGAAGGAAATGGCAACCCATTCCAATATTCTTGCCTGGGAAATCCCATAGATAGAGACTGGCAGGTTATAGTCCACATGGGTCACAAGAGCCAGACACGACTGAGTGATTAAAACATCACCATGGCACTACTGCTCCAGGGATAGCCCGTTGTTGGGCATGTACTGTTTTCCTCGCTGCTGCCCTGGTTTCTGTGGCTCTGTCTGTTCTTGCTGCCAACCCACCATCTGCGAATGGGGGGAGCCTCCGTTGTGGTTTAGTACCTTCCCCACCACCACAGCAATTGCTCTTTTAGACCAATGACGTTCTCAGAGACCCTGGAGAGTCAGTGTGAAAAAGCTCTCCTACTTTTTCTTATTCTACTATCAAGTTTCAGACTTGATATCCATTGACTTTTTCAGCAGTTCTGTCCAGGTGATAGATGTATTGGCTTTATGGTTCCTTAATCAGTTTCTTATGCCTAGATGATTCCTGACCGTCAGATGAACTCTTACAGAAAATGTTTCTCCGTGTCTGCCCCATTGGTCCTTAGGCATATCTAGACTTGTCTAAATCCAAGGCAAAGGCTGCTTACTAGGCTTAAACTGAAAGCCAGGACCCTTCCTGCAAGCTCTCTGTAGAAAAGAGAGATCAAAGTGGGAAATTCCCATATTTTCCAAGATTATTTCATCACTTGCTACTCTGGTCTCTTTACTGTTTCTATGGTATTTTCCTGGTTGATGTGAGATTATTTCTTCTTCTCTCCAAATGGAGCAATCACATGTACTTACTATGGAATTAGGTCCTATCTGAATATTCTATAGGGAGGCTTGATTTCACTTTTTTCTTTTATTTCTTACAATTTTCCATGCCTCTTTAAGGGAGTTTAGTAAAGAGTTGACTGTCTAGCACATTTTCCTTTGAAATGAGTATTGGTAATTTTTTTTTTTTCTGGTTACCTGTGAAGAATCCCGATGAGCCTTTTTGAAAACTCATCATTTGCAGTTATTTTAGAACAGCAATTTATTGAAAGCTACTATATTAGAAATGTTTTATTGCACTGCACTACAGCTATGAAGTGCAAAGAACCATGAAGATTGAAAATTACAAATGACAGATGTGTCTCTTTCTTCTTATTTTTTAGCCTTCTTTGAATCCTGGGGGGAGCCAGTCATCTGATGTGGTGCTTTTGAACCATTGGAAAGTGAGGAATTTTGAAGTTCAACGTGGTGACATTGTGTCATTAGTGTAAGTAAATCAGAAACATACTATATTCCTATATAAGATGATTTATAATTATCTGATTTAGCTAGTAATTCCGTTTATACCATATTGTCAATTACTAAATTAATAGGTTCATTTTTCAAAATCTATTTTGAACTGTAACAGTACTATGAAAGAAGATTTTTTTCTATGATACTTAAAATTTATCACTTGATTGACATACTTGGTTTTGGCAAAATGTTTTTGATGAAATATTGATTAGAAATTATTATATTGATGATCTAGAGTACATGTATCTGGTATTTTGAGTTATTTTGAAATATTGCATTTTGGAAGCAACTTGTATGTTACTCTCATGCTTTATTAGCTGTGTAGCTGCAAAATATTTCTAGACCATTGTAAGTGTGACATGAAATTCAGTGGCATTTATATATATGTATCAGTGATTTAACTGAAAAAAGGAAGTTTGGAAGATGGTAGACTGGAGGCTTTTGTTTGGGACCAAAAGGTGGCACTGTTTCTCTGTTAAAGTATTACGACTGGTCAGGAACAAGAATTTCATTCTAATCTTAGTGTAGAGAAGGAATGTCAAAATGTACATGACTGCACAATGATATTCCTATGTTTGAATGATTTAGATTTGAGATTTGTTTGTTTATTTTAGAAGTAAATTTACACTGAGAAGACTGCAACAGAACTTGCCTAATTTCTACTCTTTTCAGCTACTTATACAAATGTTTTAACATGATTCCCTGTTATGCCAGTTAGTGCATTGGGGAAGCAATTAATGTAGTCGTTACTGTTATTTGTTTTAATGATAGTAAAATCCTACTGTTTGGCGAAGACTTGGAACTTATAAGTATGATTCTTGAATTAGAATAATTGTTTATTGTTGGGTGATAATTTATAATTGGTAAAAGCAAAACGTTATCTACTTGCTCTTACTTATCTTTGGTTACTGCTTTGTAGAAATAGATATTTTCTAAATGTGTCTCAGTCAAGCCTGTTCTACTAAGATTTATTTGAAAACATATTAACTAAACCTGGTCAGTAACTAATGAAATAAATTTGAGTGGAGTTTTGTATGGCAGACATCCAAGGATGGGGATTAATGCTTCTCATATTCTTGAGTGCTTTCTTTAGTATTAACCTACTCTTCAGAGTATCCTTTTACTTTGTCATTCAGGGAACTGCTTCTGCAACCTCCTTAACAACCTTCCCATGCTGGGTTAGCCTGTCGTGTGCTCATTATTCTTTTGCTTTTGGTTTGACAAGGTTACATCCTCACTTAGCCCGTGATGGAGAGGATACCCACCCAAGTGAAAGAGGTCACCTTATAAGCAGACGATTGTGCGGTGTATTTTTTCTGTGAGAAACATGCTGACTATCTTTAACCAAATGAATCTGAATAGGTAATTGGGGAGGAAAAAAGGCTCCTTAAAATCCAAGTTTGCATGGATCCAAAACTGTACCCTAGCATATCCTAGACTATATTAAAAAAGAAGAGAATGTTATCCTTTTATGTAAATATTAAAGTGATTGATATTTATTATATAAATTAATTTCAAAAACAGTATATTCAAATTGAGGTTGATATACTAAATTATAGCTACCTCAGTTGAACTATATTTTAAATGAGTTAACTATGTGATGTATCTCTGTCAGGTATGAATAACACAAATTTTCTTTCATAATGCTTGTTGTTAGTAGGAGCTATTCACATATAAAAATGCTTAGTGATTGGTATCATATTATTTAACAACAAATAATCATCAAGCAGTAACTGTTGCTTTCTTTTGGTGAACAACCAGACTTATACTTGTTTAGTATGATGCAATACTAGTAAAAGACACTGTTTAAAGTATCTTTTTAGTTTCATGAGCAAAAATGCTTTCTGGACACATGTCCTTACATTAGAATATCCTGTCAATATAAGAAATGTGTGACTAATACAGAAACACATGACTAAATTTTGAATTTATGGCTAAATATAAAATACAAAGATAACAAATTGATGTTAATTATGCATTTTATTGATACATAAGTAATCTTTGGTAACAAAGTAGTGTGACAGCTTATATTTTAAATCATTCCTGGACAGAATTTTATGTATTCAGAGTATGTGGAAATGCAGCACTTCTACTATAATATTATATATGCCTTTCGGGAAAACTTTGTGGTTTGCAAATTCATTCTTAAATTACTAGGGCTTATGCATCTTCATAACCAGAACACCAATGAAAATAACAATAATTCCAATAGCACTGTTTAAAAGACATCTGAAGTTTCTAATAAATAAACACTGCAGTAAATGTTGGATTTACTTAAAACAATAAAGGTGAAGATAGCTTGATGGAAGAAGATATAAGGAAGGTTTGAGGCTATATATGTTTTCAAGGGCCAGTGTTATTATTATCAGAATTTGCAAGAAGAGAAAAGATTGCAGGCTTCGTACAAAATGTACAAATGTACAAAATATCTCTGATCCCAGAGATAGATGTTCAGTTCATTGTTTTGTGTTGTTTTATTTGTTGTAAGTTTTTTTTTTTAAACAAAGATCCGGGTTAAACTTGCAGTAAGTTTCCTAGGAAAAAAGTTGAATGTATAATACTGATTCCTTCTTAGCTTGCTGCCTTTAGTGTACTCAGCCTTCAACTGCTATTAATGAGACATTGATGGTTTTGGGAGAAAACCAGATGTGAACCAGTGAAGCTTCTGCTTTATACCGACTTCTTTCTCCATTCTTTCTCACCAGCTGCCTATGAACTAATTCATGTTACAGGAAGACAGTATGTAGCAAAGCAGACTGTCCCATCTACTTCATTCAGTTTATTGACCAACACTATTCCCTAATGCAAGGAAGGTCTGGGTGGGGGAAAGGTACATATTGGAATATGCTTCTTTGCATCCCTTCCTTCTCTTTTCCTGTCACTTTCTTTCTGTAAAAGACCGTAGCAGTGCAGCAACTGTTTAAGCACGTTATTCAGTAATGTTAAATAGAAGGGTGTTTTGTTTAATAACATCACACAAAACATTATTTGCTGTCATTGAGTCCTCAGTGTTACTGAGTGTATGCAGGAGACATCATACTCTCTTGGTGGATTTGCAGACTAATAGTGGGGATTAAGGTGGATTTTCTATACCTCGGAATTGACTTTTCATTAACCTGTGTGATGGCCTTACTGCCATAGACTTAACATAAGTAGCACTATTTTATAATGATATATCAATTAACAGAACCATTGGGACAGAGTTTCCTTCATAATAAAGTTTCAAATAATCACATTTAAGAGTGTTTTAACTTTTCATTTTGAGATATTATCGACTTAAAGGTTGTAAAAATAGTACAGGGAGTTCTCACATATCCTCATTTATTTTTTAAAATTTTATTAGTATAAAATTGACAAAATTGTAAGATATTTAAAGTGTATACTGGGATGAATTGATATATGTACACATTGTGAAAGAATTTCCCTCATCAAGTTAATTAACTCGCCCATCGCCTATTTACATTTTGTGTGTGGGAGGCGGGGAGGGGGTTGGGCATAAGCTAGAGAGAGAACATTTAAGTTCTACTGTTGGCGAATTTCAGTTATATAACACAGCTTATTAACTGTCATCACCATGTTATACATTAGCTTCTCAAACCTTATTCTTCTTATACCCTCCAAATATTAACATCATACACAACCATCGCATAATTATGGAGACTGGGAAATTGACACTGATACAATACTGTTAACTAATCTACAGACCTTATTTAAATTTCATTAGTGTTCCCACTAATGTCCTCTTTCTAGACCAAACTCCTACCCAGGATCCTATATTTTGTTTTTATTTTTCTTGTCTCTCTAGTCTCTTCTAATCTGTGACAGTTCCTTGGTCACTCTTCATCTTTTTTAAGCTTGACAGTTTTAAGGGTCCTGGCCAGATATTTTGGAGAATGATCCCTTTGAATGTTTGAGGGTCAGTCTGTCTCCAGTGAGGAGGTGGTGCTGTTGATGGCAGTTGTTGGGGAGGCTGCAGCAGTGGTAACAGTTGGGAAGGTGGATAAGACTAGGTCAGAGGAGATGGAAATTGTCAGGCATGGAGCTTTTCAGGTTCTTGGAACCACATATTTGTGTCCTGACTAAGAGATCCCATGGCTTCTATAAGTCCACACAGACAATTCTTTAGATGCTAGGAAGTAAGGAGGGAGGCCTGTGCAGGTGGGGAAGGCTACAATTTGTAGTAGGGTTGAAGGGAAGGAACTAAGGCTAGGTGACAGATTATACTACACTGAGCCAGCATTCACTTCTACAGTAGAAGGCAAGGGTGAGTGAATTCTCCTTTAATGAACACTCCTGTATGTCAGGCATTACACTAAGTGCTTTGGGTTGTCATTTTATTTCTCATAACAGTAACAGGAAATAGTTATTATTATTTTTGTGGGTAGTGGACATTATTCATTTATTTTTTAATGTACTTTTTATTTAGGTAACTTTGGTTTAGAACATTATATATATATATTTTTTTTTTGATGTGTTCATTTACTTTAATAACACTACATTTACCATGTTATCACCATGGAATGTAAATTCAGGTTAGACGAGAATTCACAAGTACAACAAAGCATTCTGTGATATACCAAAGTTTGTATAATGTCTGACCAAACCAGCTTGCTCATCAATGACTTCCACTATAGGGATTTTATTTAGTTGATGATACTTTTGGAGAAAACAAACATACCGCACACATTTAAAAAGTGTTTTTCATTTACCTTTGCATTAGCACTTAAAATACATGTTTCAAAATAATTTAAAATTATTCTAATATAACAGCAGCAAAATATAATTCTGCAATTACTAAAGAGCTAAAAGGGACCCACAAGTTCATGTTTATAACTATGATTCTAAAATAAATACTACTTGAAAGTGGCTCTGTTACCAGCTTTTTAGTGTTGGTTTAAAAACACACACAGACTTCCAGGGAGGTTTGTAATGTTGTATTCCATGCACTGTTCTGAAAGGGTTCCTCAAGACCCAACCAGCCCTTAAAACAGTACTCAGTCCACAAGGCCGTCAGAAAGTTAAATTAACTGGGGTAAATAGGATTCCTACTTTACATCAAAAGCATATGATATTCTGCAGCAACTGGGAGCATTTTCAGGATTGGCATGTTGTCTTCTTTAGAACTAATTTCAACAGAAGAGTTTAAGAAGGTGGACAGGTACCACTATCAAGTGTATTTAAAAGTGACATGTTTCTTTTGTGCTGGTCTGACTCCCCTGAATGACCTAGCTAGTGAACTAGTCACCAGTAACTTGGTCACCAGGCAAATCAAGCCTGCAAGAAAGGAGGCCAATTTTCAAATTACCATGTTCTTGTCTGACCCAAACAATTTATTTTCAGCATAAACATATAACCTCAATATGAGATGTCTAACTAAAGCAAGCACCACCAAGACGACCAAGACAGCATCTCCTCTTCTAAGGTTTAGGTTTCCCCCAGAATTCTTGATACAGGGAATAGCCCATACCAAGAGTCATTGCTCCCTCAACAAAGCCTTGGGCTGCCACACGCATGTGGATCAGGTGAACAGACATTTTAGTATGTCCCCTGCTCTTCAATCTATATAATCCATATGCAACAATTGCTGCAAAACCTGCCATTCCAATGGGGACAAATGGTGCCTCTCTAGCTTTTCGGATAAGTTTAGATCCCTGATCTTCATCGTATGAAGAAAGAGAAATATCTGTGTCGCTTGACATAGTGATTGAAGAATCTTCAGACAACTTCAAGACGTTTCAGGTTCCTACCGGATTCTCCATTATATGTTTCATATGTAAACATTATATTTCTACTTCTGTATACACTAAATCTTGCAGACATAGTTAAAGTGATAAAACTAAGATTTAGCAAGTAAATGGCAGAGCCAGAATTTGAATACAGTTCCATTTGAACCTGTATTTTAATACAGGTCCAATTAAACCTGTATTGCTTGATATAGTACACATATGTGGCTATTGAGCAGTTAAATGTGGCTTTTGTTGTTATTCATTTGCCCAGTAGTGTCCCACTCTGCGACCCCATGGACTGCGACACACCAGGCCTCTCTCTCCCTCACCATCTCCCAAAGTTTGCCCAAGTTCATGTCTGACACCCTCTTCTCCTTCTGTCCTCAATCTTTCCCAGCATCAGGAACTTTTCCAATGGGTCAGCATTAGATGACCAAAATACTGGAGTTTCAGTTTCAGCATCAGACCTTCCAATAAATATTCAGGGTTGATTTCCCTTAAGATTGACGGTTTGATCTCCTTGCAGTCCAAGGGACTCTCAGGAGTCTTCTCCAGCACCACAGTTCAAAGGCATCAATTCTTAGGCACTCTGGCTTCTTTACTACTGCTACTGTGTGCTTGTTATGTAACGTGGCTACTGCTGCTTGTTAAAATGATAGTATTTTGTATACCAAGTGCTTGTGTGCTCAGTCATGTCCAAGTCTTTGCAACCCCATGGACTGCAGCCCCCAGGCTCCTCTGTCCATGGATTTTTCCAGGCAAGAATATTGGTTGTCATTCTTCTCCAGGGGATATTTCCAACTCAGAGTTTGAACCAGAGTCTCTTGTATCACCTGCATTGGCAGGTGGGTTCTTTAGCACTGAACCACTGGGAAAGACATATTTTGGATATATTCAGTCAAATAAAATATTTTATTAAAATTAATTTCACCTGTTTCTTTTTCCTTTTTTTAAATGTAGCTAGTAGAAAATTTGAAATCACCTATGTGACACACATTACATTTTAAGTGGACAAATGCCCTGTCTAAATCTTCTTCCATTGTACCTGCTGCTTTCCTGGAGTGTGTCTAAGGTGTCTCATCTAAGGGTGAACTAAGATGAGGTCCTAAAGTCTGAAGTGGAGAAATACTAATGTAGTTTCTATGAAATACAGTACACTCCCAAAGAGAGGTAAACACTGTGTTGGTGAGTGTTGGGATGATCAGGTTCAGAGACAAAGGAAAAAAGACATGTAATTTACAAAGAGAGAAAAGTACCCATTATAGTTTATTATTTTTTTTTTTCTTGTCAGACTGAAGTCTCTTTATTTTTTTAAAAAAATATTTATTTATTGAAGTATAGTTGATTTACAACATTAGTTTTCAGTATACCACAATGATCAGTTATATATATATATTTTTCAGATTGTTTTCCACTATAGGCTATTATAAGATACTGAATATAGTTCCTTGTGCTATACAGTACATTTATTTTTGCTTATCTATTTTATATATAGCAGTTTGTGTCTGTTGATCCTAAGTTCCTAGTTTATTCTTTTTTACCTCTTTTCCCCCCTTTGGTAACTGTAAGTTTGTTTTCTGTGTCTGTAAGTCTGTTTCTGTTTTGTGTATGGGTTCATTTGTATTATTTTTAGATTCCACATGAAAGTGATATCATATATTTGTCTTTCTCTGACTTACTTCACTTCATATGATATTTTCTAGGTCCATTTACGTTGCTGCAAATGGCAATATTTCATGCTTTTTTATGGTTAAGTAAAATTCCATTGTATGTATATACCACACATTTTATATTAATATATATCTCACCAGTCATCTTTTGATGGGCATTTCGATTGCTTCCATGTCTTGGTTATTGTAAATAGTACTGCTGTGAACTTTGGGATGCATGTGTCTTTTTGAATTAGAATTTTTATCTTTTCTGGATGTATGTCCAGGAGTGGGATTGCTGTCTTATCAGTTCAGTTCAGTCACTCAGTTGTGTCCGACTCTTTGCGACCCCATGAATTGCAGCACGCCATGTCTCCCTGTCCATCACCAACTCCTGGAGTTTACGCAAACGCATGTCCATGGAGTTGGTGATGCCATCCAACCATTTCATCCTCTGTCGTCCCCTTCTCTTCCTGCCCTCAATCTTTCCCAGCATCAGGGTCTTTTCCAATGAGTCAACTGTTTGCATGAGGTG
>NW_011495076.1:6771056-6791336 GCF_000754665.1 Bison bison bison | reverse complement strand
CTTTAGAATGGACTGGTTGGATCTCCTTGCAGTCCAAGGGACTCTCAAGAGTCTTCTCCAACACCACAGTTCAAAACCATCAATTCTTCGGCGCTCAGCTTTCTTCACAGTCCAACTCTCACATCCGTACATGACCACTGGAAAAACCATAGCCTTGACTAGATGGACATTTGTTGGCAAAGTAAAGTCTCTGCTTTTCAATATGGTATCTAGGTTGGTCATAACTTTCCTTCCAAAGAGTAAGCTTCTTTTAATTTCATGGCTGCAGTCACCATCTGCAGTGATTTTGGAGCCCAGAAAAAGAAAGTCAGCCATCATTTCCACTGTTTCCCCATCTATCTGCCATGAAGTGATGGGACCAGATGCCATGATCTTCGTTGTATCATATGGTAGCTCTATTTTTAGTTTCTTAAGTAACCTCCATATTGTTTTCCATAGTGGGTTCATCAGTTTACATTCCCACCAACAGTATAGGAGGGTTCCCTTTTCTCCACACCCTCCCCAGCATTTATTGTTTGTAGAATTTTTGTTGATAGCCATTCTGATCAGTGTGATATAATATCCCATTGTATGTTTGATTTATATTTTACTAATAATTGGACTTCCCTGGTGGCTCAGATGGTAAAGCATCTGCCTACAATGTGGGAGACCCAAGTTCGATCCCTGGGTCAGGAGGGTCCCCTGGAGAAGGAAATAGCAACCCACTCCAGTACTCTTGCCTGGAAAATCCCATGGACAGAGGAGCCTGGTAGGCTACATACAGTCCATGGGGTTGCAAAGAGTCGGACATGACTGAGCGACTTCACTTTCACTTTCACTTCACTTTTCACTTATCACACTTTATTATATCAGTGTGGTATAATATCCCATTGTAGGTTTGATTTATATTTTACTAATAATTATAATTGAGCATCTCTTTTACGTGCTTCACAACAATTTTAATATTTATTGATTGTTTATCATTTTCCAGTCCCAATACTGAATTCTATATTCATTTTTATTTAATCTTCATTAAAATAAACCCTAGTAAAGTAGGTATGTGTTTAGTCCCATTTATAGGTGAGAACACTGAGGTACAAAGAGGTCAAGTAACTTGTTTAAGATCATATAGCTGACTGGTAAATGGAAGAATGAAGGTTTGAAGGGCTTCCCATCAAATCCAGTGTTCTTGACTGTCAAACTGTAAAGCCTCTGTATATAGAGGTGATGGTTTAGTTGAGGATCCTTACTCATTCTTAGCAAAGAAGTCACACAAGCCCTTGCATCTCTACATCAATTGGATTATCCCATGAAATTTCTGATACACTTGTTTCTGAAATGTAGTCTCTTCATTAATAGCAATAATACTTTATTATAAATATAGAATCTGCATACAATTTTGACAGCTGGTTTGCAATATGCTAAGCTAATTGCCACTTTCTGTGATGGCTACATCTGTAGCAGTAAATATGCAAAGAGTTATGAAGATGTGAGCCAGGGAAATAGATGAAATAGAAAAGAGCCTTTGCGGAAAAAAAGAAAGGTGCTAGTTCCTTTGTGTCTTGAGTGCTTGTAAATCTTTAAAGGTCCCTTGACCCACCATTGGAAATTAACTGCAGTCTGCTAAAACATGAAATTCATGTTTTGTAACAAATGCCCAGGGCAATGATAATACTGAATAATGACTTATAATTGTATGAAAAGCCATTTAATCTGTTGAGCTGGGAGAATATAATCGTGAATACTTATCTAGTCTTTCCATTGTACTTATTCCTAATTTTTTTGGTTGAGAGCCTTTTTTTTTTTGTTTGTAGTTAATATTGTACATTTCAGGAACACAAATCTAGAAAGAACATGACTTTAAGAGAAAGGTTCTATAGATAGGAGGAAGTGCCTAGGCTTTTGTTCATTGTTTTTAATTAACTGGTATTCAAAATGCTGGAGAGTGAAGTCTTGGGCTGTAATTTATTTTGATGAGAGATTTAGATTTTGGCACTTTCAATTACCCATAATAATCTGTATCCATTACTATGTGTATTTACAAATGATACTTAAAAAATGAGATAGTGTAAGTTTTATTTGCTATTATTTGATCTAGATTAAATTGATTTTATAAATACTGTTTAGAGGCATGTAGATAGAAAGTTGGTAACCTTAAGGTGGTCCTTAAAAGCAATTTCCTTTCTTGAGCAGGATAAATTGCCTTCACAATTTTTATACGTTTAATTATGCAATAAAACATTTTCTTAGTTCAGAGACAAATTATAGCTTAGAGATGTTTCAGTGATCATAAATTTCAATTTTGAATTATTGAGATTTTATGGTAATGTAACTATAGGAGCTATCCATAGCCTCTGCTCAACCCTTTTCATAAATCTTATATTCTCTGAGAGATGACTAGAAGTTGTCAAAGAACGAAGTTATATAGGCAGCAGTCCATGAAATAGTGGTACTTATGTTTGTAACTTTTTATTTTTATTGTGGAAAAAAACCAGTCTCTGAGGACACTGTTACCCTACTTAAAAAAAAAAAAAAAAAAAGTGCAGGACAGCATTTACAGAAAAGACACTCCTAAATGCTTGTTGTTTGTTATATTTAAGGTGTCAGGTTGAACTGTGAAGGAGAAGCATTTTGAATATAAGCTTTAAATAATAATTCTAACAAAGGAACAACTTAAAAATTTAAGAAGTAAATAGTTGAGCTTTCAAGCAGAAAATATAATACACAAAAAATTAGCTATCCCATATGTATGTCAACCCATCTTTAATACTTTTGGAATCAATAAGATATGTATGCACACATAAACGGAGACCACTGAGATCAATCAGTATCTGATTTCTTCAAATATGATAGGCTAGTTTGTTTCAAACTAAGGCCCATATTGAGAAAATGAGAAAACACCGTTAAAAAGAATATCTAAAGGCATTATAGTACTACCAAGGAGGAAAGATCCCAGAGTGGAGCAACACACTGAGGTGAGCCCTGTATTTAGTGCCACTTCTCATCTTGGGTTTTTGTCACTTTATAAACAGCTCATGCCATGAGGCTGAGAAGCGAAGCAGTGGAGGCTAAGATGGGAGGTACTAGGCATAATTTTGGCAGTTTCACAGGGGTAAGAAGTCACGAAGTAGAATTCAGGCATATGCAGGACCCTGGTGAAGCGTTTTCAACTTTTAATTGGAATCCCCTAAAGGCCATGTCCTAGGAGTTAGGGAGAACTAGAAATAGACTCTAAGTTACAAAAATTACAATGCAGCCTTTGATAAACTCAATCTTGATTTTAAGGTAATATGCCTTCACTTTAACTATCTGTTATTGCCGGAAGCAGGAGACATCATGCAGAGTCTCTATAAGTTTTACACACAGTACCTCACATTTTATAAAAAATTACCATGCGTATCACAAACCAGGTCCAAGATTTTAAAAATATAAAACAGGAAACAGTAGAAACACTCTCATGGTGTTCTAGTTTTTGGAGTTATTGGACATGATGTATAAAATAATTATAATCAATATATTAAAAATTGATGAAAAGATAGAGTTTATTAGAGAATGAGAATATAGAAGAAGAATTGAAAGGGATTCTAGAGACAAAAACTAGTGTAACTGAAGAGCTAGATCAGTTTAATGCAAATTAGAGACAACTAGGGGGAGGATTGGGAGAAGGCAATGGCACCCCACTCCAGTACTCTTGCCTGGAAAATCCATGGATGGAGGAGCCTGGTGGGCTGCAGTCCATGGGGTCACTAGGAGTCAGACATGACTGAGTGACTTCGCCTTCACTTTTCTCTTTTCATGCATTGGAGAAGGAAATGGCAACCCACTCCAGTGTTCTTGCCTAGAGAATCCCAGGGATGGGGGAGCCTGGTGGGCTGTCGTCTCTGGGGTCTCACAGAGTCGGACACGACTGAAGCGACTTAGCAGCAGCAGCAGGGGGAGGATTATGAACTGGGTGATAGGTCAGTTAGGAAATATCTAGGCCATGGGTGATTGGTTCACTGGTAGGCACTGCATATAAACAGGGCCAATCTGAGTCATTCTTGGAAATGGATGGATAAATATTAAGGGTGAAAATTTACATTTTTGTTAGAGTTGTTAAGTTTGAACAATATGATCTGTTTAAAAAAAAAGTCACATTTCTTTAAGGTTACATCAATAAAATAGGTGCTAGCTATAGTAGGCAGAATTTTGGTCCTCAAGTTTCCATGCCTAATACCTAGGACAGAGAATATGTTGAGATATTGTGCCCGTGGATACGTTACCTTGTATTGGCAAAGGGACTTTGTGGTTGTAATTAAGGTTGACCTTCAGTTGACCTTAAAGTGAGGAGGCTAGCCTAGGTTATCGAGGTGAGCCCAATCCATGTTGTCTCAGGAATCCTTAAGAGCAGAAGCTAGCCTAGATTATTCAGGTGGGTCCAATGTAGTCACATGAGTCTTTAAAAGCAGGCAGAGGCGGAAGTGAGGAAAGTGCAGTGGAACAAGTCAGAGAGAGCCAGAGAATGGGAACTCTTCCATGCACTTTTGCTGGCTTTGACGATTCAAGGACCATGAGAAGAAGAAAACAGGCTACCTCTAGGAACTAAGAATGAACTCTTGCCAAAGGCCAGTCATACACAGAATTGAATTTTGCCAACAAGCTAGTGAGCCTGGAAATGGACTCTACCCCAGTCTCTAGAGAAGGACCCAGAGTTGCCTACAGCTTGATTTGGGCCTTTGGAGACTCCAAGTGGAGTACCCAGCTGAATTTGCCAGACTGCAGTCCTGGAGGACATGAGCTTTTTAAATTTTAAATGGCTGTTATTTTAACTTTAAATCCCTTCATTTTTTTTAATTTGTTAGAGTGGCAATATAAAATTGTGTTTAGCAATGGAAAGATGCAAATAGTTCTAATACTACCCTTAGAATGTATAAAGAGATGAACTTTTATAGAAGACTCTTACTAAGTATTTGAAAAATTTTATTAACCACTTGCCTAAGTAATTAAAAATTATTTTCTTTTATGTAAAACAAACCTGTAAGCCTTAACCTGCAAGTTGCTTTGTACAAGAATGTAAGAGTGGTGATGGTTTAGTTGCTAAGTCATATCTGACTCTTGTGAACCCAGGGACTGTAGCCCACCAGGCATCTCTGTCTTCTATCCAAGGAATTTTCCAGGCAAGAGTACTGAAGTGGGTTACCTTCTCCTTCTCTAGGGGATCTTCCTGACCCAGGGATTGAGCCATGGTCTCCTGCATTGCAGGCAAATTCTTTACCAACTGAGCCACTAGGGAAGCCCCAGATATAAGAATAGGCTTCAGAAAATATTGCTCCTTTTAGCTGTTTTCAGTCACTAAGTGGCTGAGTGACCTGGGAGAGGTTTTCTTAACTACTCTGTAGATACATTAAACAGACAGTTTATAACAGATAAGGGGACTTTGAACACCAGGGCTTTTTTTGTCTAAGAAGTCAGATGAATATATGCTTATTAAGATCGTCTTCAGTTGAAATGATTGAAAATCGAAAAATCTAAAGTTGGCAGGCAGGTATTTTACAAGAGGATGAGCACAAAATTCTTTTTTTGTTTAAAATTATTCAGAATACGAAAGCTATAGACATCTTCTATTTCTTTCTCTGTTGTCCTTTATCGTGGGTGTTGAGTTTTTGGCTCCACTGGTTAATCTAGTTCTGGTTGCTTCCATCTCTTTTGTCGACTTCATATGCACTTTGCACCAGACAATACTCTGTGCACCTGTTCTTAGAAAAAAAAAAAATGATCCTAGATCCCATATTCCATTTCATAGCTTAAGTCCTGTAAAAGTGGAAGAAATCTCAGAACTTCAATATCACCTTATTTGATCTAAGGTCAATAGCTACCTTCCTGTTTTTTTTTTTTTTTCCTTTTACAAAAACAAACAAGCAAAAGCACTGTTTTTGATGAGAGGAGGTGGCATTGCTGGGAAATGTGTCTGTGGCTGATAAGAAAGGGAGAGGGCTTAAAGTGACAGCCACCAAACTTTATCAGTGTTTTGGAGTTCAGGAAAACATTCTTTCCAAGAACAGAAATACCTTTTTTTTTTTGGCAATTGTTTATTTCCATTAGAGAGAAGCCTCAATGACTCATTATTATGAAAGGTTACTCCTTGCATAATCTAGTGACCGGTTTACTCACGTTTAGAGGTCACATTGATATTTACTGAAGGCACAAGTATCTGTTTCATTTTATTAAAAACTGTATGGAAACTGCTGACAGAGGCTGACTCAGTTTGGTTTGGCTATGAATATGATAATTGTAATATGGCTGTCTGTGCTTTTAGAGGTCATAAGTTACATTGCAAAGACTTGTGTATTTGGATTGCTGCAAAGTTACTGTAGAGTGTTAACAACACAATAGGAAACATTTAAGTGTTAGTTGTATGTCTCATGTAAATTGTACTATACAATTAAGTATGAATCATCAAAATGTTCCAGGTTATTAAGAATTCATTATTCTACTAGAGGATCTTTAAAGAGCAGTAAGAACTTGAAGAAATAATAGGAAAGCTTTGGTAACAATGACAGTGTGTTAATCGAGTTGAAAGAAGGTAAAGAATGTATTAACAGAATGGATACAAATTTGGCAAAAAAAAGAAAAAGATATGTAATAAATCAACAGGAGAAATCAGTTAATAAAGAGGCCAATTATCAGTGAAGGAGGGGGGTGTATTTAATGATTCTAAATGAAAGGTTAAACTGCTTCTGTGAATTTCTGTTTAACAAAAAGGAAGAAAAGCAATATGGATAATTAGACAGTAATAAGATCATACCAAAAAAATCAGAAAACTGCCTTAGGTGTTAGGGGAACATTGGCTAATGAACTTCATCTGCTGCAGTTATCTTCAAATATTCACTTTTGGTCTAGGAATGGAGAGGGTGGGGATTTTGGTTATTTTCAGGGAGGAAATAGCACATTTAGCACTTTAATTTTATTGTGGATTTTTAAAATGGTAGCAAATAATGAAATGGATAAAGGATTTCTCATGAGAAGCATATGTAACATCTGTCACTTGTTAAAATACTGTAATTTTCACTATATATATTACTGGTTATTTACACTTGGATTCTGCTTTACTCATCTGTTTCATAGTAGAAACAACTTTAGAGACTATCAACCTACTTGACTCATTCACAGAAATTCAGTATAGAATATTATAATTCTTGGAAGAAAAAATCTTTCTTTACACAATATTTAGAATTTTTACTTAGGTGTTTTTAATAAGACCATAACTGAGATACACTTCTAATTAACCTAATAACATATGTATAATTATATATACACACATATATATATAAATAAATTAAACTTTTAAAGACAGTAGATTCCTGGCCATTTTTAAAGCTTCTTATGCTTCTGAATTAAGGGAAGATCTTGGTGGTAATTTTTGGAGTCAATATAAGGACTAATTTTATATGACCTCTGTACTAATGATCAGAGGTAATAGTAACCAAGATAATTAAGTTCATAGATGATTCCAAATTTAAAGATGGTATGAATATAGAAATTGGGCTAATCTCAGCTCCTATGATGCTATGTTGAGGAAAATGTCGTTTGATTTATACAGAACTATATAATTATAATCTGTCTTTGTCACTGATAGTCTTACAATTAGTTTGGGTTTTCTTTTATTAGATATTCTATCAAATGCTTTTCTGTGTTGGTTTTCAACATTAATATACAGTGAAAAAGTCTGCTTTTCAAAATGTTAGCAGTTTCCCAATAGGTTAATAGCTCAAATAGGTAATAACCCAAGGGGCAGTTAATGATTACCTAGTCAAAAAAGATTTGGACCAGATACCAAGAGACCTGAGTTCTAGGCTTCCTCTGGCACTGTGGGACTGCATGTCAATTAACTTGTCAATTAACTACTGTGGAAAGGTTTTCCTTTTTAATAAAATGAAGGGATCACACCCGATAATTTCTAAGGTATCTTTTAACTTGATAGTTCTTTTCTGTATGATTATTTTATTTTCACATGTAGGTTAAATTTATTTTATGATGGGAGGCATATAGCAACTCCTACTGGATTTTACATAGTGTTTTCCTATATTTAAATTATTGACAATTAATTCATTTGGCAATTAATTTTTCAGTGTTTACTCTGGGCCCAGAACTAGCCATTTTTACAGCTGTAAAGAAAATAGACAAGAAAAGCATCTTCCCTCATGTAATTTATGATTCCACTAGATAGATGTGTTTTGAATGAGCTCAAATTGAAAAGAGACATTTTTGAAAATTGTTGAAAATGTAGTAGGTGGGCCTATCAGAAGGGGAAACTTAATATTCAGTATTACTCAGGAGTTGTGGTGAGCATGGTACAATGCTTTGTTCTGGTTCCAGAGTCAGAGTACCCATATCTTCCTATCCCAAGATTCAGCAACTTTATGTTGGTTGCTTGAAATTAGCCATGGTGGGAGTATTTATATCATCAAAATTGGTAAACACTTCACATGAGGGCTTACAGGTTTTAAAATTATCTGGTTTAATAGCATATCACTTGTGGAAAATGTTGTCAGGTGGTGCAACAGAAATGGCAGACATAGTTCCTATCTATATGTATCTTATGATTAAAGTAGCCACAGCAGAGATACCAGGTGTATGTGAGTTTATAGAACCATAGGAACTGCTATTGATAGGATACTGAAAGTAATGAGTTAGTGAAGGGAGAGGCACTGAAAGAAAAGTAGGTGTGAATTTGAAATCTGATTTTAAAGATGGGGTGGTTAATGCTTGACCAGAGAAGCAAAAGAGTTTCGGAGATGGCATGTGTTAACAATTTTGAGGCATGGAGAGGAGGTGGCATGTGTAAGAATTTTGAGGCAAGAGTGAATAGCTTTGTGGGAGAAGTGGTTAAGTAGGTTTGTTGAACAAGGTGTCAAAGCTTCACCTCATAGGAATATAACAATGTCTGAATCATGTGTTAAGCTGTATCAGAAGTCCTAAATATGGCCAGGTTTTCACTAGCTCTGTAGTTAAAAAGGGAAGACCATTCTTGAATTTTTTGACTTTATCTTAGTGATGCTTTGAGAGTTAAGGAAATAAAAATCCTCCACAGTAGAATATAGACTCTTTACCAAACTGAAGGCCTGTAATATGTTGCTTGCAGTAAAAATTTTATTGAATATTGATACTGAGTGTATCACAGATACTTATGCACTTTCCTCACCATGAATTGCAAGTTTCTCTTCCTGTGCAGTGGGTTGGCATGTATAACGCTGTGACGGGCTCTGCACGCACTGAAGGAGCAGTGAGCCTCTGTAGCACCATGCCGGGTTACGGTTGCAGGAGTAGATGACAGTGGACACCTAGCATCTGCTCTGTGTAGTAAGCTGAAAGAGGCCAGTACAAGCAGGGCAAACTGGAAAAGTCTTTAAAAATGTGCTGAAGCTCTGCTTTAAATGTGGTATCTGGAGCCGATGGACAGCCTGCCATACAGGAATCTGGAATCTTTGAAATAGGTGAGCACACTAATTCCAGTTATGTGAAGAGGGGTCACAAACAGCAAGCAAAGAAATGCAAACATGTGGATCAAAATGGAAAATGCCCCTTTGGAAAACACAATTGGTATGTGCATGCCTGAAGACATTAGCTAGATTTGTATCAGCCTTTTATCAGCCTGGTGCATTGAGAGAGCAGCACATAGACAAGAGGTGGAAGCTGGCATTCTTTATTTCTCTCAATCATGTCATTTTGGAATACCAATAGTAGCTTTCTTTGTTAAAATAAATACAGGGTGTGTATATACAAAATGAAATAAACATGCTGCCTAATCAAATAATCTTCATTTTTCAGCACTGCATTTTGGAGCAGTAACTCTACAATGAAAATAGCTATCATCATTTTGGCAGTCATAGCTTATTAAACTATTTCACAAAATTTAGTACTATGTACTGTTGAAAGCAGTAAGTTTATTTTTTCAGTTTCTTATGGAAAATTAGCTCTAAAAGAACAGGTCATTAACAATACGATTACACCCATTTTTAAATGGGAAATATAAACAGATTTATAGGAGCTTGGAATATTGAAGAAATTATAACTAGAGATTTTTGGTTGGTTATAATTATTGGTGAAACTGGCTAACCTGTAACATAGAGATTGAATGAACTTTTAAGGTTTCATTGGACAAAGTTGGACTTTAAATTCTGTAAGAATTTGAAATATAGTGTATTATATACTGTAGCTATGCTTTAAACATAGTAATTTTTAACTTCTCATGAGTATTGCACTAAAAACCCCTGATGTTTTATTGAGTTACCATTCATGAATGGCAGACAATAATACAGGAATTGAGAAGTAAATTATTTGAGCTTTTTCAATTTTTTTCTTAAACCTATTTTTTAAGAGACATATACTTGAATGGATGATACTGTCTTTAAAACTAATGTGGAATTGTGTTGAAATAAATTCGGAGTGCATATATGCCCCAAATAAAAGCAAAACCTAGCATGGGTATCTTAAAAGATTAGTTCCAATATGGATTGAGTGGTGAACATAGGATGCTGTTTTTACTGAGGTCATGATTTTAATGTTTCGAGGTTGTGTTTTTTGCTGTAAGTGATTTTATTAGATGTGGCATAGAATGGGATATATATTACAGCCAAGCTGCTATTACCTTTTTTAAAATTCAGACTTTTAAAATTTTCACTGACATTTCAAGAGGTGGAATAATAGAAGTAATACTCATGTGTGGGTTCTAGTTTGAGTTCTGCTTCTGACTAGCCAGAGAACCTGAGTAAGCCACCTCATCAGCTAGGACCTAAGTTTCTTAAGTTACATTGTCATGACATTGTCCTGGGTGACCATATCATAAACTTTTATCCTAAAGTGAAATAGAAGGGCTGGTTTCAACAGAAACTTTTTGATTCCTACTCTTATTCCAATTCCAGTATTCATTCTCTAGATCAGGGATATCTAATAAAAATACAATGTGAGCTATATATGTAATTTTAAATTGTCTACTTGGCACATTGCCAAACTAAAAAGAGGTGAAATTAATTTTAATAATTATTTAGCTCAGTGTAGTATCCTAAATATTATTTCCACATGTAATTAATATTAAACTATTAATGAGATATTTTACCATGTTTGAGATGCTAAGTTATAAATCTGGTGTGGCTTTCCAAGAGTGCATCTCAACTCGGGACTAACTCCTTTTCCAGTGTTCGGTAGCTTCATGGAAGCTCATGGCTACTCTACTGGACTGTGCAGCTGAGATTATTGGATCTTTATATCACTGCCCATCAATCCAGTTTAGGAACATTAGAATCACCTTCAATTCCTCTTGTTTTCTCCCCTTTTCTGTTCCGTAGTGACAGAGCTTAGAGCTGAATCGGCACATTTTCTCTTTATTTTCAAACATCCAGAAAACAGTGGCCTGAGTTCTCTTGAGTTCCTTAACTTACTTCCTTAGTTTAGTGAAATCAGACTTCTATATTCAGTACTGGACAGAAACTCCTTGAAAAAGTTCCCGTACCTTCTTGGTGCTAAATACAGTGGCCACAGTATGAATGTTTCCTGATACCATAGCTAACTCAGGCATTGTAAATACTTTCTCCTTGAAACTTCCCTGTCCCTTGTCATATACGGCACTCCTCTGTCTTGGTTATTCCCTGAGTTCTGTGTTTTGCTGATTCTTCTCTTGGATCTATTTTCTGTTTCCTTTGCCCAGTGTCCTTGACTTCTTGCCTAAGAATCAAGCCTATACTTTTAGCTATATATTGGATATATCTGTACGATGATACTCTGTGAATTATTCCAACCCAACCTAGTATTTGCTCCATACCAAACTTTTCTTCCCCTGGTTATTATTTTGATTCTTTTTTTTTTTTAATTAATTAATTAATTAATTTTAACTTTATTTTATTTTTAAACTTTACATAGTTGTATTAGTTTTGCCAAATATCAAAATGAATCCACCACAGGTATACATGTGTTCCCCATCCTGAACCCTCCTCCCTCCTCCCTCCCCATACCATCCCTCTGGGTCATCCCAGTGCACTAGCCCCAAGCATCCAGTATTGTGCATCGAACCTGGACTGGCATCTCGTTTCATACATGATATTTTACATGTTTCAATGCTATTCTCCCAAATCTTCCCACCCTCTCCCTCTGCAACAGAGTCCATAAGACTGTTCTATACATCAGTGTCTCTTTTGCTGTCTCATACACAGGGTTATTGGTACCATCTTTCTAAATTCCATACATATGCGTTAGTATACTGTATTGGTGTTTTTCCTTCTGGCTTACTTCACTCTTTAAAATGAAGCAACTGACAAACAACTAATCTCAAAAATATACAAGCAACTCCTACAGCTCAACTCCAGAAAAATTAATGACCCAATCAAAAAATGGGCCAAAGAACTAAATAGACATTTCTCCAAAGAAGACATACAGAGGGCTAACAAACAATGAAAAGATGCTCAACATCACTCATTATCAGAGAAATGCAAATCAAAACCACTATGAGGTACCATTTCACACCAGTCAGAATGGCTGCGATCCAAAAGTCTACAAGCAATAAATGCTGGAGAGGGTGTGGAGAAAAGGGAACCCTCTTACACTGTTGGTGGGAATGCAAACTAGTACAGCCACTATGGAGAACAGTGTGGAGATCCCTTAAAAAACTGGAAATAGAACTGCCTTATGATCCAGCAATCCCACTGCTGGGCATACACACTGAGGAAACCAGAAGGGAAAGAGACACGTGTACCCCAGTGTTCATCGCAGCACTGTTTATAATAGCCAGGACATGGAAGCAACCTAGATGTCCATCAGCAGATGAATGGATAAGAAAGCAGTGGTACATATACACAATGGAGTATTACTCAGCCATTAAAAAGAATACATTTGAATCAGTTCTAATGAGGTGGATGAAACTGGAGCCTATTATACAGAGTGAAGTAAGCCAGAAGGAAAAACACCAATACAGTATGTTATTTTGATTCTTGACCTCGCCATATTTGGTTACAAGTCAAAGTTAGAGACTTTACTATAATCTTCAGCTTCTTCCTTTTTTAATTTATTTTTTATTATCTACATACAATTAGATACTCAATATTTTTGGGTTTACCTATGAAGTGCATACTGAATATTTTTATTTTCTCTTTTTTTGCAGTGTTTTACTTCATGTCCCTCCCACCCGTGGTAAAATCCCACATGGTGTCTCTCTTACTTTGTTTCCTCTAATACATTTTTGATATTGCTTCCAAAGTTCCGAGCACAGTTGGATCGTACCCTTTTCCTGTCAAAACTTCTACCAGGTCCATTTGTTCTCTTGTGTGGCATGTAAGTCCTAGACTACTATTCTATCTTTAACCCTAGACATACTCTTCAGTATTTTCCTTTCCTCTGAAACTCTTTTAAGACCTAAATTTATCTTAAAGATGGAATTTTATATTAGTGGAAGAAACTAGGCATCAAGTGTGGATAGTATGGCTTGACAGCACTTGGACACTCATAATAAATGGGAAAATACATGGTCTGCTTATGTGATACTCAAAGCTAGGTTAACAATCAGATTTCTTTGCTTCCCTGTAAAAGAAGGCCTGTATAGCGATTTCAGTTTCTGAGCAGCAAGAATTAATAACATCTTGGCGGCAATGAATGATGTGTTTTATTTACAGATATACTTTCTGTACTTGGAAACTAATATAGAGAAATACCTTAGTTAAGCTGTTCAGCTTGGCTGACTTTTATAGGAAAACAATAGATCCCCTGAGGTAATACTAATGTAAGTAGAAAGTAGCTATGGCAGTTAGTAGATCTAGTTGCATTGAGAAAGAATGACTTGTTACCTGTTTCTTAATATTATTACAATTAGTTGTCTCCTAGCCTCTTTAGTCTCCTAGCATATTTCATTTGGATGAGATGTTCATTCTTTATAATGCAATGTATTATTTCATCCAGCCCAATCTTATTACTAACCTCATGTGCCTTAGGTGGCATGGGGCTTCCCTTAGGCAGCATAGTCATTGATGTTGGGAGGAAGAAGATAAATATTAATTGGAGGGTGTTAGATCTGGGAAACCTTAAAAAAAGTACTAAATATGCTGAGGAAGTCATTTTTGCTGCTATTTTATGGAAGTTTGTGTAAAATCTAATTGCTTGATTTGAAAGAAAACTGCAGGTCATAAACAGTGATGAATAAATTGTCAACAGGAATGTTTCTGCATATAGTAAAAATGTTTTGCCCTTGTCTTAAAAGGAAAGCAAGATAATAGCCAATAATCATATTTAAAATGGTAGTGATACCTTCTCATCTCTATAATTCCAAGCAAGTTCAGACATGAACTCAAGATTCAGCATATATTGTTTTAATGTAAACATGGGTCATCGGTGAAAACTTATTTTCTAAAATCACCAGTATAATGGTAAAGTGAATATGAGCAGTGAGAGTTGTAAGTAGGAGGAGAAAAAAGTCCCAAACTGTAACTGCCACAGAATACTTCCTTTAAAGTAAAATTAATCTTTTTTTTTTTTTTAAAAAACAACAGTTACTACCATTTATTTGGCACATACAATCTTCTAGATACTCTGCTAAATACCTTTTAAACATTATCCCTCTTTTTTCTTAAACAGTATCATGAAGCAGATATTGTTATTTTTCTGTTTACAGATAATTAAGTTGAGGCTTAGAGAAATAATTTGCTTGATTCCATCCATTTACCTAGTATGTGACAGAACCAGATTTGACTCAAATTTATTTAACTCCAAAGTTTAAGCTCTTCATGCCATTTTTTCTGTTAATTTTTAAGGAGAAAGAAATGCTTCCCTACATCCCAGACTGTGTTCCAGGTTCCCTGTGAAGGATTACTAAGCATGTTTTTGTTCTTTAGTCGCTGAGTTGTGTTCAACTCTCCAGCGACCCCCCTGGCTCATCTGTCCATGGGATTCTCCAGGCAAGAATAATGGAGTTGGTAGCCATTCTCTTCTCCAGTGGATTTTCTGACCCAGGGATTGAACCCTTGTCTCCTACTATTGTGGAAATTTAGACCCTACATTATTTTCTTACCACCATCACATGTTATTCCTAGTCCAGAGTCTGGGGTATAACAACAAGAATGGCCCCTTGTACTCATTTTGGGCTTTATATATTCACTGTTTCATTTGAACATCACAAGGAGCCCTTGAAACTATACTATGCTTGTTTTACTCGTGAGAATGCCAAGGCTAAGGGAAGTCAAAGAACTGGCCCACATTCCCAGGTAATAATTAAGAGAGTTATTCAGAATGTTATAAAAATGATCTTTTATGGAACTGTATGTAGTTCTGGACTGATTATATACAATTGGAAGTTTTAGAACTGAAAGTGTTTGAGCATTTACTGTGTGTCAGGAATTGTCCTATTATGATTGTCCTAAATACTTTGTACATATCATCTCATTTAATCTTTCCAATATCATGGAAGGTAAGAACTATTATTTTACAGTGAGGAACCTCTGGCATATGGCGACTTTAACATGCCCAAGGTCATTAAGTGTGGGAGTGAGGACCCTGACCAGGGCTTTCTCACCTCAGATCTGTGCTCTTGGCCACTGGGCCTTTCTACTAACTAGTCACAAGGTCAGCCAGTCAGTCTGGTTTTATAACAATGAACTCTATAGCTACCAGTCAACTCAAAGCTAGTACTCTGATTTCTAAGTTGAGCTTCTTTGGGGATGTTGATAAAATATTTTGATGTGTTAATAAATAAGCGCTTATATAAAAACACAAATTGTTGCTGTTTTTCAGTCGCTCAGTTGTGTCTCTTTGCAACCCCATGGACTGCAGTATGCCAAGGTTCCCTGTCCTTCACCATCTCCCAGAGTTTGCTCAAACTCATGTCCATTGAGTTGATGATGCCATCCAACCATCTCATTCTCTGTCACCCCCTTCTCCTCCTGCCCTCAATCTTTCCCAGCATCAGGGTCTTTTCAAATGAATCGGCTCTTTGCACCAGGTGGCCAAAGTATTGGAGCTTTTGCTTCAGTATCGGTCCTTCCAATGAATATTCAGGGTCGATTTCCTTTTGGGTTGACTGGTTTGATCTCCTTACTGTCCCAGGGACTTTTGAGAGTCTTCCCCAACACCACAGGTGGAAAGCATCAATTCTTCAGCGCTCAGCCTTCTTTATGGTCCAACCCTCACATCTGTACGTGACTACTGGAAAAACCATAGTTTTGACTTTACATTATGTCTTTTTTTTTTTTGAGTGACATCTCCACAATCATCAAACCAAGTGTAAACATCTTGAGATGAAAATCTCTGTTAAAGGCTGTCTCTCTGGCTGAAGGAGGATTTTGATAACTGTTGTTTAAAAGACTGAATAGAGCTTGGGGTAGTGGGTGGAGCGTGATGTCTCACATGTAGCCTGGAGTAGCCCAGGTTGGGGATTGATGAACATCATGGGCTTGTCTGACAGCGTGTGAAGTCATCAAAAGTGAATTGTAAGGAAATAAAACTGACAATTGAAGGTATGCAGTAGTGGTCAGAGAGCCAGGTGTGGCAGGAGCAACAGGTCTTATTGACCTTCTGAGTTTGGTAGGTAGTTTGGATGGTAAAAGTTTAAGAGTTGTCTGTGCTTTTATATATTTCTAGTATACCTTTGAATGGGTAGTTGGGGTCCACATAAAATGATGAGGCTAGATGGACTTAAAAGCATAGATCAAGTGAAAAACATCAAATTAAGTAATTTGATGTCTGTCTCATATAGCAACCCTATGACTTATATACTATTACTTTAATGTCCATTTTATTAATATACAGCAAGGTTAAGTAACTTGTTCAGTTTACACAGTCTGGTAAGTTGTGGAGGCAAGAGTCGAAGGGAAGCAGTCTGCCTCCACAATCCATGCTCTTGAGCTCTCTCGTATATTCTCCAGATGGAGATGGAAGAGAGAGGGCAAAGAATAACAAATGCATATATGATATAGAGTGATACCTTTACTACCACTTATTTCAAATATCGACTGGAGGCATCCATGCCTGAGGTTACACTCTTGTTTAGAGGTTTGATAAACCATGTAGATCATCTGAAGTAAAAAGTGGCTTATCCCTATGTACTACACAGAGTCTTGGTGAGAAACAGATGGTACATGAATGAGGTTGATGAAGAGAGGCTAATGAATGGGGCTGTTCACAAAGGGGTAGGCAATAGGACAGGATTCAGTGAGAAAGAAATAGTGAAGTACCCAGGGACTAGTGGCAGTGGGAAGTCATGACCTTGTGCTGGAGGGTGAGGAAGAGTGAATGGACTTTACTGGTGAGAGTTCGAGGCATGGGAGAGGGGCCAGTGGGCAGGAATCAGGGCCCTGAGTGACTGCATGTAGTAACTACCAAAACAGCAGCCTGGTGGGAGACTGGCGGTGGCAATAGATCTCCCACCTTCTCTCTTCCATTAGCTTGTGATCTCCTCCAGGTGCCTCCTATTTGCTGAACCCAGTTGGAAGCTAGAAGGCAAGGAAGCTTGGGTGATGTAGTTCACAGACTTGGGGTGCTGCTGCCTAGTCACTTCAGTCGTGTGCGACTCTGTGCAACCCCATAGACGGCAGCCCACCAGGCTCCCCCGTCCCTGGGATTCTCCAGGCAAGAACACTGGAGTGGGTTGCCATTTCCTTCTCCCGTGCATGAAAGTGAAGTCCCTCAGTCATGTCTGACTCTCAGTGACCCCATGGACTGCAGCCTACTAGGCTCCTCCAACCATGGGATTTTCCAGGCAAGAGTACTGGAGTGGGGTGCCATTGCCTTCTCCGAGACTTGGGGTAGAGGTCAGAAAAGATCAGGGAATGGATCTAGAGGGCAACAGGGATTAACCAGTGTGCCATATGACCCATAAGGGTTGAATTGTGTGTACTCACCCCCTCCCCCACTCCAAAACCTCATATATTGACTTTTTAAACCTCAGTTTCTCAGAATATGGCCCTTTTTGGAAATAGGTAATCATATAAACTGAGCTTATAAGGGTGATCCCTAATCCAATATGACTGGTGTCTTTATAAAATGGGGAAATTTGAACGAACATACATAAAAGATGATGTTGACACAGGGAGAAAATGGCTGTTTACAAGCCAAGGATTACTTGCATCTACTAGAAACTAGGCAAGATGCCTGGAGCAGATCTCTTCCTAGCCACTTTAGAGAGAATACGGCTGAGCACACCCCTTCATTCACACTTCTGACCTCCATGTCTGTGACACAATACATTGCCATTGCTCTCAGCCATTTAGTTCTTGGTACTTTGTGATAGCAGATCCAGGAAGCTGATATACCATATATGGTGATGAAGTTTCTCATTGACCAACTGTTTTTAAAATTTTACTTTAAGTTTATATGGAATCATAGAGCCATATAGAGTTTGGAAATGAGAACTAGTGTAAAACACTGATTTTTGGAGATGAGAGCCTTTCCCAGGGTCACAGACTTTAATGGCGGAGTCAGAGCTAGAGCCATACAGGTAAAACATGTATTTAGACACTGCATTGCTCAACTTTTAGGTAAGAAAAGCCTTATCACTATAAGTTTTCAGATTTTTATATGTTAATAATTTGGGGGCATTAATTAATTGCTGGTATGTTCCTAGTTTGTACTTGAACCAGGATTTTCTTGTTATATGAGGTAGCCTAAAAACCATATGATAAATATTCCTATAGGTAAATAACTTAATTTTATTCTGCTTAAGATCACGTTTGCATGATAAACAACAGAGCATCAAAAAAGCAATTGCCAGTGTCCAGACGGAGCCTGGTGTGCTGCCGTCTATGGGGTCGCACAGAGTCGGACATGACTGAAGTGACTTAGCAGCAGCAGCAGAATAAAGTGAAAACTCAGCATCGTATCTCAGTAGAAAAAAATTTCAGTAGGTTGGAGAGATGTGCCAAAGTCAATGTATAAATAAAGATTTCAAAGTTAAAGAATACTTCACAATAAACCTTAAGCTATATGTTGGAAGTAAAAATGATTACAGTCCTCGAGGGAAGCAATTTCACAATGTGCAGAAAGAGTCTTAACTTTCATCTTTGCTAGTATTATATAATGTTTGTGTGTGTATATATATATAAATATATATATTTTTCTCCCTCAGGACATTACCTGCTTTTTATTTTTGTTTGAACATACTGTTCTGGAAAATTTTAAATATATACAATCTTATTTCATCTGTAACTCCCATCCATTTTGCTACTCTGTATAATTTTGTTACAAATCCCAGACATTGCATTGCCCTTTAATTTTGATTATTGTTTTTGATAAATAGTTCAATTTTGAGGATTATATTCCAAGGAAAGAATTTGAAATAATTGAAAACCTTTTTACCCAATATGTTCCTTACAGAATTATTTATAATGGCAAAAGAAATTGAAAGCAACTATCGAGCACTAAGGCAAAATATAATTTGTAAAATGTCCATTTGATGGAATGCTGTATTAAACTGAAGCCTGTAAACAGTTGTAGGCAACATGAGTAAAAGCTTATGTTTAAATAATGAGAATTTAAAAGATGTATAGAATAAAATAAGCAAACAAAAGCTTGGCTTGGAGAAATCATGAGAAAGCAATCAACCAAAATATGAAATAATGATTTACTTGAATCACAGTATTGTGAGTTGTTTTTCCTTTTGTCTGCTGTTCAATATGTTCCATATCATGCATAGGTTTATGATGGGAAGAATGCAATAAACTTGAATTGTGATTAAAAACAAGAAACACGGTATTTGACTTTTGATAATCATACTACTTGGCTCTAATCATTTATGGTAATTGTGGGACCTACTTACAAGAATACCAACTAAGAAATAATAGGGTTTTCCTAGATTGCAAAATGTACAACTGAATGTTCTCTTTCCCTCCTTTTCTTAGTTACCTTTTCTACCTTTACCACTTCAAAAAAAAAAAATAATAATAAGGCAAACATTTATTTAAAAATCTCCCACAAATACCGTTACCTATGAAATACAAAGAAAAACAATTATAAATACCCCATTCTTCTCTCTAATTTTTGAAATGTTGATTGGCATTAAACTTGGTTTTCATTTCTGATTGGGCTTCCTTTAAAGTTCTTATTGGTCTTGAAATTTCCACTAAAATTCGTAATCCCAATGTTTAGCTGTATTTGTAAGAAGTATTCCTTAAGAATCTGCCTGCAATGCAGGAGACATAGGAGTTCAGTTCAGTTCAGTTCAGTCGCTCAGTCATGTCCGACTCTTTGCGACCCCATGAATCACAGCATACCAGGCCTCCCTGTCCTTCACCAGCTCCTGGAGTTCACTCAGACTCAGGTCCATCGAGTCAGTGATGCCATCCAGCCATCTCATCC
>NW_011495076.1:6770787-6770956 GCF_000754665.1 Bison bison bison | reverse complement strand
CCTACAGCTCAACTCCAGAAAAATTAATGACCCAATCAAAAAATGGGCCAAAGAACTAAATAGACATTTCTCCAAAGAAGACATACAGAGGGCTAACAAACAATGAAAAGATGCTCAACATCACTCATTATCAGAGAAATGCAAATCAAAACCACTATGAGGTACCATT
>NW_011495076.1:6770199-6770687 GCF_000754665.1 Bison bison bison | reverse complement strand
AGAATGCAATAAACTTGAATTGTGATTAAAAACAAGAAACACGGTATTTGACTTTTGATAATCATACTACTTGGCTCTAATCATTTATGGTAATTGTGGGACCTACTTACAAGAATACCAACTAAGAAATAATAGGGTTTTCCTGGATTGCAGAATGTACAACTGAATGTTCTCTTTCCCTCCTTTTCTTAGTTACCTTTTCTACCTTTACCACTTCAAAAAAAAAAAATAATAATAAGGCAAACATTTATTTAAAAATCTCCCACAAATACCGTTACCTATGAAATACAAAGAAAAACAATTGATCCTCAAAAGTGACATTGACATCTTCTGCAGCCGCCTTCTTCATGGTGGCCGCCATCTTGGGACTGCAAGAACAACAAAGAAAAACAAATACCCCATTCTTCTCTCTAATTTTTGAAATGTTGATTGGCATTAAACTTGGTTTTCATTTCTGATTGGGCTTCCTTTAAAGTTCTTATTGGTCT
>NW_011495076.1:6760258-6770099 GCF_000754665.1 Bison bison bison | reverse complement strand
CAGCATACCAGGCCTCCCTGTCCTTCACCAGCTCCTGGAGTTCACTCAGACTCAGGTCCATCGAGTCAGTGATGCCATCCAGCCATCTCATCCTCTGTCGTCCCCTTCTCCTCCTGCCCCCAATCCCTCCCAGCATCAGAATCTTTTCCAATGAGTCAACTCTTCGCATGAGGTGGCCAAAGTATTGGAGTTTCAGCTTTAGCATCATTCCCTCCAAAGAAATCCCAGGGCTGATCTCCTTCAGGATGGACTGGTTGGATCTCCTTGCAGTCCAAGGGACTCTCAAGAGTCTTCTCCAACGCCACAGTTCAAAAGCATCAATTCTTCGGCACTCAGCTTTCTTCACAGTCCAACTCTCACATCCATACATGACCATAGCCTTGACTAGACATAGGAGAGGTGGGTTCTATTCCTGGGTTGGGAAGATCCCCTGAAGGAGGAAATGGCAACCCACTCCAGTATTCTTGCCTGGAAAATCCCATGGACAGAGGAACCTGGTGGGCTACTGTCTATGGGGCTGCAGAGAGTCAGACATGACAGAGTATGTGGCAAGCAATTAAAATGTCTTTAAAAACTAAATTTCTGCATGCACATCTTTACATGTTTATTCTATTTGCTTTATTCTTTGCAATTCAGATATATTGAGTTAGAATTATGTTTTGTATCCGAGGTTCTGCCCACTTTCTCTCCTTTATCACCCTGTCCTTATGCTAGGCTATCATTTCAGCCCATACAGCTGAATTGTAGTATGAAGAATTTTGTCTTGTTTCTAGATACCTTTTTGGAGCTGGTAGAGCTGCAGTAAAGCTATCTTAGAGCTGTACTATGAAGCATTTTATTTTTCTTTCTGAAATCTATCAAAATTTGACCTGAATTCTCTAAATTCAAATATCCTCTAATTTTTGAAGTCAGCTTGATTTCAATGATCCTTTAGTTTTTAGCAATTTCCTTTATTGCTCCACATTTTATCTTGGAAGAGGGGACTGCACACCTTCAATCTTCCTGTCAAAGGGCCTCCTTGCATTGAGCTCCCTGTTAGGAAGTTCCCTGTGACTTTCTCCTCAACAAAGAAGACATGTTTTAAGGAAGAAAACTGCATTTTACTATATGAAAATAATAATGATTCATCATAATAAAGTAATGAAACTTTTGCCTGTCATTTTCAGTGCCATGATAGAGGGAAAAATCTGACAAATGGCTCTTAAAACTTTTGTCTAGAAGTATCCCAGGTCACTTTTGCTCATATTTTATTAGTCAAAACAAATGACATGATCACTGTTAAAAGTAAATGGAAAAGTATAGTGAGTATATAAAATAATGTTAAGTATTTGAGAGTATTTTCATAGGTATGGTTGGTTGGTTAATTTATTTAACTAAACCTGAATCCTTTTTGTTGTACATTGTTGTATTATCATGCCTGCAATATATACAAAACAGTATATAGCTCTTCTGGAGCCAATATTCTTGTGATAGCACTATTTAGAAAATCAGCTTGTCAATATTAGTTAAGAATCTTCATTATGAATATATCTTCTGGCCCCATAATTCCACTTCTGAATTGCAGCAGTAAAGCAATATTCTTAAATATAAAACTATGGGAAATGATAAACTTTATAATTTAATTTATAATACTGAAAAGTTAGCAACAAATATCCAGTAGGGAAATAGCTATAATAAATTTGCTCATGGAATATTATGAATTTATGAGTTTCTACTGAAAGCAGTCGTTTCCTTTGTAGTGGTGACTTAGTCACATTATAGCATCTCTGATGAAATAAAGCAGGTAACATAGTTGTATCTGAGCTTGGGGGCTAGCAAGATTGTGAGGATTTTAAGTTTTTAGGATTACATAGACGAATTAGATGTCTCCAAGTATTATTAAAAAGAGTCAGACACGACTGAGAGACTTCACTCAAGTATGATTAAATGGATAGGAAGGTAAGGAGGATGGAGAGAAAGTTTTGAGTTCTGATAGGATGTCAAGTCATTCAAGTAGATAGATCCTGTAGGCAACTGGAAATACGGGATTAGAGATTGGTTGGAGATGAGGGTTAAAAATGTTCTTTGGGGATTCATCAATCTAGAAATGTTAGTTAAACTTGGAAGTAGATGAACTTCAAAGAAGTGAATTAAGAGGAAGAAGAATGCAGGCAGAAAATCAAAGAGGAGTGGTTGTGGAAGAAAGAATGAAAAGAATCCTGGAAAAAGTGATGAAAAGTTGAGAGGGACAGGAGAGCTAGAAAATTTACAGTTTGGGGAAATTTTTGAGGAAAGAATTTTTTGAGGGAAATAGAACTGAGAGGCAAAGGAGAAAGAGATTGGGGGAGTAATTTTATTGGTTATTTAAAGTAGTTTTTTTTTTTTTTTGAACAGGCTGGTACAATGCTAGGTAACTTATTAAAATTGAAGCATATGATAAATATTGATGTTAATAATACCATTCCATAAAAACGGACAAGTTTTTTGGTCCATTTTAAAACTACTTTAAAAAAAATAATAAAACTACTTTTAGTAAGAGGCTTAAGTGATAAGTGGAAATAATTTAAGTCTTAATAGAAATTTGCTCATACAAAGAACATGTACTTATACAAGGAAAATTCATATAAAGTTACATGCTAACCAAGTAGTCAAAAACACCAACCTTACTCACTTACTGTAAAGAAATTTGTATCTCTGAGACTGAAGCAGATTAAAAGGTCTGAAGATGCAAAAGAGAAAAAGAAAAGATGGGAAATTTTACAAGTTATTTAGAAAAAAATATCTGGGTAAGAATGGTTGTTTTCAACTCAGTGATTTATATACTATATCTTGAAGCAACTAGAGGACATGGTGACCAATTTTCATGTCACAGAATATTTTCTTTGTTTGCTTTAAGGGACAAATTTGTGAAATTTGAAGACTTTACAGTAACTTTGTGGGTAGAACTAGGACATTTGCAATGAGAAAAGTGTACTTTTGCCATGTCCAAAAAAATACTGTAAGCTAGTAAACTATAACAGCTACTGTATATCCAGAAGCGCTGCCGATGCAGTTGGATCTGTATAGATCTCTTTGATCCTCCAACTTTCTAGTTTTAAATGAGTACTGCGTCCTTAGGTGGTATGTTTGGAATATATTTAAAATTTTGCCGAAGGAGTCCATGTTCTCCTCCCACAGTAGAGCATAACAGTTAGGTTTTTATAGTTTCCCCCTTTCCTTTCAACACTACTGTTGTTGTTGTTCAGTCACTAAATCATGTCTGACTCTATGATTCCATGGACTGCAGCATGCCACGCTTCCCTATCCTTCCCCATCTCCCAGAGTTGGCTCAGATTCATGTCCACCAAGTCAGTGATACTGTCTAATTATTCCATCTTTTGCCACCCTCTTCTCCTTTTGCCTTCAATCTTTCCCAGCATGAGTATTGGAGTTTCAGCATCAGTTCTTCCAAGGAATATTCAGAATTAATTTTCTTTAGGATTGACTGGTTTGATTTTCTTGCAGTCCAAGGGACTCTCAAGAGTCTTCTCCAGCACCACAATTCGATAGCATCAGTTCTTTGGTGCTCAGCCTTCTTTATGGTCCAACTGTCACATCAGTACATAACTACTGGAAAAACCATAGCTTTGACTATATGGACCTTTGTTGGCAAAGTGATGTTTTTACTTTTTAATATGCTGTCTAGGTTTGTCATAGCTTTCCTTCCAAGGAACAAGTGTCTTTTTAAATTTCATGGCTACAGGCACCATCCATAGTGATTTTGGAGCCCAAGAAAGTAAAATCTGTCACTGCTTCCACTTTTCTTCCACTATTTGCCATGAAATGATGGGACCAGATGCCATGATCTTAGTTTTTTGAATGTTGAGTTTTAAGCCAGCTTTTACACTCTCCTCTTTCACCTTGATCAAGAGTTCCTTTTCACCTTCTGCCATTAGAGTGGTATCACATTATGGAAGACTAAACATTAAGATGTAAAAATTAGCAGGATCTGATTAGTATCATCAAAAAGATTTAGAATATTAGGTTCTTTAATTAGGGTAAGACTTAGATCATTTACATTTTACCTCACTTTAGCAAATGAAGAATTTGAGGCACAGGAAAATTAAGTGATCTAGTCCTACTAGAACCTGGCTTTACCTGTCAGGTTATTAGGTATTTCCTATAATTTCTGCTATACCTATTATAATATTAGTGCTAAAATGCCCCTGTAACCAGGTAGAGAATTTCTTCATGAATAATAATAAAATCATTGATGTGGTTTCACTCAGTAACTGAGCAAGTCAGATCTGGAGAGCAAGTAACATTTGTTAAGTGAGAAAAGAGAGAGGGAGGGACAGCTCCTAGGCAAGGGACATTGAGCCTGTGATAGTGACATCAAGATAGTAAAAAACATTCAGGGCTTGGTGTCAGAGGGACTGGGGTTCAGTTTTGATGGTGCCACTTACAGTAATTGTGTGACTTTGGGCAAAGTCCTAAAATCTCAAGTTTCTTCATGTATGAGATAGGAGTCATGATTAATCTACTTCATAGATTAATTGTGAGAATCAATTAATCAAGCTATAGAGAGAAAGATTCAAAGTCATTTACCAAATTTATGACTACTACTACCTTCCAGACAGTACTGCAGATCCCAGTAATAAAGAGACAATTATATTCTTTTTGTAAAACACTGTGAAAGTCCAGAAATTAAGTAAAATTTACCAGGAAATCTGATATAATTGATAAGTATTTAGAACAATAGGTTTGTAATTTGGAAGAAGTACCTGACTCTTAAGAACAGGACTTTGTCTTCTTTTATCCTCAGGGAGTGGAGAAGGCAATGGCACCCCACTCCAGTACTCTTGCCTGGAAAATCCCATGGATGGAGGAGCCTAGTAGGCTGCAGTCCATGGGGTCGCTAAGAGTGGGACACGACTGAGCGACTTCACTTTCACTTTTCACTTTCATGCATTGGAGAAGGAAATGGCAACCCACTCCAGTGTTCTTGCCTGGAGAATCCCAGGGACGGGGGAGCCTGGTGGGCTGCTGTCTATGGGGTCGCACAGAGTCAGCAGCAGCAGCAGCATCCTCAAGGAGATTACAACTAGTTAGAGAGATGATCCATTAAGCAAAAAGCCCATGTTTATGGAGGTCATCGTTATAGTAAATCACTTTTGCAAACTGTTAATTCTAGATCGAAGATGGAAAAGGAATGTCAGCAGTATATAAAAAAGGAGGAGGAAGAGTATTTGCTTAGAAAGCATGGGGTAATATTTTTTTTCATTGTTTTACTTTAAACCACCCCTTTTATTCTGTAACATTTTTCTTGTCCTCCTACTAGAGATCTAAGCACTATAATTACTCTTTGAGTCAGCAAGAGACTGAATATCTGTGTTTCAGTAAAAGATCCCATCTTTTATTTTTACTTCTAAAGGATAATTTGAATTCACTAAGATTTTTGGCCTCAATTTTAAGATTCATACATGGCTGGCAATCTTTATGGAGTATTCTAGCTTTTAATATTTAAGCAAATTATGACCATCTGGAGAAGGAAATGGCAACCTACTCAAGTACTCATACCTGGAAAACCCCATGGACCGAGGAGCCTGGTAGGCTACAGTCCATGGGATGCCAGGGGCTGGCGTGAGGACCTCCACCCGTGGCAAAGGTCATGAGGAAGGAGACTCGACATACGCAAAGGCGGGATCGAGCCTCAGGAGTCCCCCTGGAAATTCTCGAGCATCTACCCCCATAACCAGAGCCTGCCTACTTTACTACTTTGTGCTCTCACCTACACCTCTGACTTTACGGGGGGCTGTCCCCCACCGCCTCTTTCGGAGAAGGAGTTAACTTAGAGCTCCAGTTAATAATAATTCCTGGGTGTGACAGGATTGTTTCAAACTTACAAACAAACTCCTCTGAAGGTTCTCTAGCCTGCCTGACAGGCTTGTCCAGCCACATGTGATTGCTCACAGTCTCCCAACCATGAGAGGCACGAGATGCTTTAAACCATCTAAAAACAGGTTCTTTAGAGAAGTTAGAAAACTATTAATATAGTATAGTGGGCTGATTAGAAATTGTATTGGTGAAGGGTTTTTCATTTGTTGAGCCAATGTTTACTGCTAAGTCTCCACATCCCCTGCCCTTATACACATTAATGAATATATAGAAGAAATAAGTATTAACCTTTGATATTAATCACATTGGACCTTAGGCTAAGTAAATTCTTTCCTTAATTAAAACCCACTACACCCTCACCCTATAGGAATGTAACTTTATCTGGTACCTTTGGAAGGTGGTGTCTGTTCAAAAATAATCACCCCTGGAGAAATAAGTGTTCTGGTTGACTGATCGCTGTCACAAGGAGAGGGTCATAAATTGTCAGCAGGCCCCCCTGGCCAGAAGATGATGTAACACCCCTAAGACCTCTGTATACATTTGTATGAAGCACCTGATTTTAATAAAAGTCAGGACTGCTGTCCCTGCGTGACTTTTGTAGAACTTCTCAGTGTATAAAAATAGACCCTGGAAAATAAAGAATGGGATCAGTTCCTCGAAAGACTGGTCTCCCCATGTTGTTCTCTCTCTCAAACTCTGGCTGAGTTTCCATCTGGAGTGCGGAGCCCACCATGCTTACTAATTATGCCTGGGCTTCTAAGATCCGACCGGGGAGGCCTCAGTGTCTCCTCTCCTTCGGGAGAACGGAAGGACTCCTGCGGCCTACGTAAGTGGTGCAAACTTCTTGTCTTAAAGTTTTATTGGTTTCCCGTGTAAACCAAGCTACTCAGCCTCTTTTCTCCACTGAATTTTCCTGCTGAGCTATCCTCATTCTATTACTCTTTATATCTCTAATTAATATCTAATTAAAGCCAGTGTATTCACCAACACCGTCTCCCCTTCAAACTCCCTGGATCAGCCGGGGCTGGACCTCGGCAGGGTTGCAAAGAGTCAGACACGACTGAGCGACTTCACTTCTCTTCACTTCATGACCATCTAGTGATCGGGTTTCCAACTGTAAGCTATTTGTCATTTATGATTGTGCTATGTATGTCTATATTTATAAGTATTTTGTGATCTCTAAAATGTACATTTTTGTCCGTATTTCAGTACATCTTTAAATTGATACCTTCTTAAATTCCTTGTTGGCCAGGTGGTGATTTTGATGGAGTTTTCATTGTCTGTGCATGTATGAATGTCATCATAGTGTCAATGTTTTAATTGAGTTATGTGTATTTTAGGTACCACTATTTCCCAGTAGAGTAGGAAATGGCAACCCACTCCAGTTTTCTTGCCTGGAAAATCCCATGGACAGAGGAGCCTGGTGGGGTACAGTCCATGGGGTTGCAAAGAGGCGACACAACTGAGCACACATACACACACATATTTCCCAAATCTTAAGATTTGGCCTTGAAAAGATAAATCACACGTACACAAAGGCATAGAAGCAGAGCAGTGAAACATATGACAGAGACAAAACTAACAAATCTTCAGTGATAAGCATTGTGTCATCATGGATTGCTTTTTTTCTTTCTTGGTGGTATGTAAATAATAAAGGTACATCATATAATCCAGTGTTTTGGGTTCACTGAAGCATTGGGTTCACTATATTATTTTAGCTTGAGTAATTTAAATGAGATGACTAACATTCTGGAGGAAATGTTAAGGTGTGTTTATGGAAAGTGAATGTCATTTCAAAAGTCATACTTTTGCTTACAGACGCTCTTAAAGGTTACTTTTAAAAAAAAATCAAGAGTATTATTCAAATGTAAAATGAATGTGTCAAAGATTTTATTTAGCTCATTAATTAATGAGTGAACCAATAAGATAATACAACTTGTTCACAGGAGAGTTAAAAGAGCACGTGTACAACCTCTACCTTCCATCCTGTGGCTTGTGATCCTTAGTGATTCCCCCTATTCCACACTGGGCACAATTTACATTTCTATGGAAAAAAGTCATTTGTATTAATATGTATTTTATAACTTAGAGTTGTGAAGCAGCTGAAAGACATTAAAGGGCTTAAGAAAAGTGAAAGTTGCTCAGTCATGTCTGACTCTTTGTGACTGTATGAAATGTAGCCTGCTAGGCTCCTAGGCAGAATACTGGAGTGGGTAGCCGTTCCTTCTCCTGGGGATCTTCTCAATGGACCGAACCCAGGTCTCCCACATTGCAGGCTGTTTCTTTACCATCTGAGCCACCAGGGAAGCCCAGAGGTCTTAAAAACCCTGATGTAACTGGATAATCTAGATGGGTACACTGACAGGATACCCATTAATACTTTTTTGCATATTTAAAAATCTTTCAGATTTTCTGAGAAATTGTAGTGTTTGGAAGATTTCCCAACTGGCCTTTTACTGAATTTCATAGAAAGGATTGCATTTAGGTCATGCTAGGACGGAGGAGCCTGGTTGGCTGCAGTCCATGGAGTCGGTAGTGTCTTCACTTTCACTTTTCATTTTCAGGCGCATTTTTTTCATCTGCTAATATGTTGATAATACACATTTTTGAGACATAACCCTTTACCTAAAAAAAATTTGGCATTCAATTTGGGCTGAATTTCCCAAACCATAGGGAGGTACTCATTAATTTAGCAAACATTTGAGTGCCTTCTGTGTACTAATCATTTGTAAATTGCATGTTATTTTACTCATTGGAAAAGACTCTGATGCTGGGAGGGATTAGGGGCAGGAGGAGAAGGGGACAACAGAGGATGAGATGGCTGGATGGCATCACTGACTCGATGAACGTGAGTCTCAGTGAACTCCGGGAGTTGGTGATGGACAAGGAGGCCTGGCGCAAAGAGTCGGACACGACAGAGCGACTGATCTGATCTGATGTTATTTTAAGGAGTTTTTTCCTTTCTACAACTGAAAGAACAGGAATGATTGGGCTTAACTTTGTGGAAGTGATTTAGGTTAGTTAGTTTGAGACTTTGGTAAGAGATAGCTGGTAGCCAGTCAGTTAATACCTGCACTGCTCAAAATCACCCTGTGCATTAGTGGCAGCTCCCCTCCAGTCTTTTTTCTTGTCCCTCACTGATTCAAGGACAGATTGTAGAGTCCATATTAATAGTAACGGTCATCTCTTTGTTTCATCTGGTCCTGTAGGTGACATTAACCTCTGTATGTACTTAATTTAAGGCTAAAGTTGACATCAAATAAAGCTACAACTTAATTTGAATACTTTTACAGTAATACATGTTACAACATCCATTTGTAAGTTAAATAGATTCTATGAATGTCTATGAATCTTTTACTAAGGAACTTTTTTTTTCTTGATCTTAAACAACAGACATTTTCTCACACTTCTAGAGGCTAGAAGTCTGAGATCCAAGTGTTAGCAAATGTTGGTTTCTTTTGAGGGCTCTCTCCTTGCCTTGTAGATGGTTGACCTCTTGTGTCTTCACATGATCTCTCCTCTGTGCACAAGACTGTTTTCAGATTTCCTCTTCTTATAAGGATACTGGTCATATTAGATTTGGGTCCTCCATAGGTATTTAATTTAATCATTACTATCCTTTTTTATGTTAATTGGTGTTCTTGGAGGTTGTTGAGGGACTTTGTTGATCAAGGAAAACTCAGGGGAGTAAATCTGTTGTAAAGGTGGGGAGGAGGCATAAAGTAAACAAGCTAAAGGATTAGATGCTTCCATTTCTTAAGGCCATAAAATGAAATCAGCAAAGAAGTACCCTTAAAGCTTTAATAAAAGCTGATCTGTACAGAGAACACTTCCAATTGTTATAATGACAATAGAGTGAGAAAAGTCAAATGCAAATTAAGTAACCAGAATGTATTTAGTTAGTGCAATCTCAGATGGGGGATTTGGTATAGATAGAGCCTCAGGCAAAGTGATAGTCTCTTCCTTTTTTTTTTTTTTTGAGTGC
>NW_011495076.1:6749904-6760158 GCF_000754665.1 Bison bison bison | reverse complement strand
TGGGATAGGTCAGTGAACAAAAGGATTAGAGATCCTCCCTGTGAATAACATGAATGGTCTAGTATCTCCTAGAAGTATCTCTCTAACTCAGTTCTACTGCCAATTATTCTATTAGTGATTAAAATTGTTTTAAGTCTGTATGGAAAGACACTATTAGTTTTATATTTCCGATGACCTATACATTTTATCTTATGTTCTGCTTAAGCCTTCCTTTTAATAAAGTATTTATTGATTTCTTATGCTATGTGTGCTATGTCCAGAAGAAATGAAGGATTTATTTCTTGACTAAGTAGCATTTGGGCATTTTGTCTTGCTAATAGGGTGTTTGAATCACTGATTAAGCTCTATTAATTTGTGGCCTTTGTGCAGTTGGTCTGTTTGATAAGATTTCATCCTTTAATACTATATCCTCCTTTTTTTCCTACTTTGTTTTTTTGTCCCTCCCTTTTCTTCAGTTAATCCTGTTTTCCAACCTTTACCCTTTCAGCATTCCACAAAAAGGATCTTCTAATTTGAGCTTTAAAAAGTATTTGAAAATGCTCATATCTTGAGTGCACTTGAATTCCTATTCTGTATTTGTACTTTAAATTATTCTCAGTCTTCAAATTGTGCTTCTTTTTATTCACCATAACCTTGTATGGTGTTGTTCCTCTGAAGCCTACAACAGTTTAAGTGTGTGTGTGTGTGTGTGTGTGTGTATGTTTGTGCTTACACACATTTGCCAGTGGATTAGCTGAGCTACAATAGAAATGTGTGTGTGTGTTTATTAATAGATATATAAACATGCAGATTGTGTTAAAACATAAGAGAAAGTGATAGCTTACAGTGAACCATGTCAGATTCGTGATCTCTAAAGACTTAGCTTCGGGACCAGAGACCAGGCTTGATCACTTAAAGGTTTCTGTGTAGCAGCATTTTATTAAAGTATAAAAAGGGACAAGAGGGCTGGAGGGCTGCAGTCTGTGGGTCCCAAACAGTGGGACATGACTGTGACTAAGCACAAAAAGGGACAGAGAAAGCTTCTGACAGAGAAGGGGTGTCCTACTCTCTAGTCTTATCAAGGCCTTATATACTTTAATGGAGAAGGAAATAGTAACCCACTCCAGCACTCTTGCCTGGAAAATCCTATGGATGGAGGAGCCTGGTAGGCTACAGTCCATGGTGTTGCAAAGAGTTGCAGATCCACTCCCACTATATACATCTTAAGTTAGCAAGATTAGAACTAACAATAGAAAGGTCTCACCCAGACCCACTCCCATATAAGATAATCAGATTAGTCAGAAGGTTCCTCTTAAGATGGAGAAACTTTTCCTTGAGCAAGATACTTGTTATATAATTGTTAGTATAGAGCTTACTGAAGAATATACCGTTGAGCAAGATGAGTTGTTTTGTTGTGTAATCATTAGCTCTGGGCTTAAAGAAAGTTAGTCTTAAAGATTGTTGTCATAACAACTCAGAGTTTAAGAAAAAATGTCTTATGTGACTAAGACAAAGCAATGTAGAAAAACAAATTCATGAGTCTGATAATAGGGCAACAGAGAAGTAAATAACAAGCTTATTTCTTCCAAAGGATAAGGGAACTGTTTTTTTTTTTTAAATAAAACTACTGCATTTAAAAATTACTTTCATGTTAACTAAGGCTATACATTTAATGTTGTATGATTTATAGAGAAGTAATTTGAAATTCTGTTTAAACATTTTTGTTTTTCAAAATTGGATACTGTCAAGATATATATACAATATTCTTTACAGTTAAATTTTCACACATTATAATGCATGTAAATTATATGTGTGATATAATGGATGGAAAATCAAATTACTCCCCTTCTACCACATCCCCATTTCTTTCCATTGTACCTCTGTAGAAAGAGTTGAAAATACAGTAAGTTTTAGAATGTTTACAGTGATCCACATATTTAAAAAATGGAGGGAAAATGGGTAGTAGCTGAACACATTTGAATTCAACAGAATAGCTTTTGAGATTTTATAATTTCAGCCTTTTCAATGCTTTGTCAGAGCATTTGAAAAAGTAGACTGTAAAATCCCACTTAGATATTTTGAGGAGAATTCTGTTGTGTGAAGCTTGGACTTGGAATGTAAAGCAGCACTCTAAGATGTCTGCATACTGAGAACTGTTCAGAGGGGCCTTGATACACATTTGAATTCTGTGCACTTAGGTGAGCCAAGACACTTCCGGTTTCCTGGGGATTAAGTTGATGCCATTAAGAGCGTCATGCTTTTGTTCTTTACCAGTCCTCTCGGGTTTCCTCTTGTGACTGTGGTCATAATACTGTTTTGAAGGTAGCCTAGTGCTTGGATAGACTCACAAAATAACTCACTCTGTTGTATTTGAAGAAAGGGCTGTGTCATGGGGCACAGGAATTTTTTGTTTAATACATTGTGTGGTATTATGTGACTTACCTTTTCTAGGCTTCATTTTCTCACTTTTAAAAGGAAGAGGATTCATGAGATAATCTTGAAGTCTCCATCTTAAAAAAAACCCCGAAACTATGTTATTATATGTATGTATTTTAATTGACTGATTTAAAAGTTTTGTTGGATATTCTGGGGAAAAAAAAAAGTGGAGTGAACAACCCTCAGTATTTCTAAAGCAGTTGTGTAATTGAGACATTCTAGATTTTGTGTTGTGTTCCCCTTTGATATTCTTGTCAACATAGAGGCTTTTGTTCTGTTGTATTTAAATGGTAATTATAACTAGGACCAAGCCAGCTCAGTTTGGTTTTTGGATTCAAAGGACTTGCTTGGGTAGCAGCAGTTAATTATACGGGAAACTTTAAGGTTAAAAACACTTTTCTTCCTATGATTTACAAGGAACCTCCTCGCATGTAACTTTAGAAAATTTTGTTAATATTTACATTCAGCATTGCAGTGTTTTTTGCCTCATTAATTGCATCTAGTCCTACTTTATTTGTACCAGATTTTTTTGGTTGGTAGCTGGCAATCTTTTGAGGTAGCTCCACATACATTTCAATGAACACCTGGGCCTTCTCATTAGTACAGGCCTTTACTGAAAGCTAGAGACATCCTTGTGTCCCTCTTTAATCTGACACCTGGTTTCAGGGTTATTTCGTCCAATATCCTGGCTTTGATGAAAGTTTATATTGGGAGCAGAGGGTCATTAAAGGGGTAAAATCCAGCATTTGGAAAGTCTAGAAAATCAGTCAACTGCAAATGATGAAGTTCTCAAATGTATGTCTCTAAAGCTACTTCCAGTGATTGAAACCAATTTTGAAAATGTGAAAACTTGAAATAGTTTCTGATAAAACTTCCTGTAGAAAAAGTGCAGTCAGACTATCTTGGGACTGATTTGTGGAACATGGTAGGTGGCTCCCAGAAGGGAATCTCTACTCTCCAGTAAACACATATCTGTGCATCTTTGGACGTTCCTGTGATGACCGGCTCAGATCACAGTACCTGCAGAGCTCTCATGCATTTTGACCCTGCCTTGTGTTCTAGGTAGCTGTGTACTTGACTTTCTCTGACATAATGTGCAGACACAAGTTTGTTCTCTCCAGGTCATAAAGTCTGGGAGTGCAGTTCTGAGGAGGTTTGAGAATAATTGAGGCAGACAGAGCGCCTGAGATGAGGACCCTGGGTGGTAGAGTAGAGATTGGAAGGATGATTGGGAAGAACCATTTCTGAAAAACAGAGATGAGCTGTGGAGTATCTAGGTGGAATAGTTACGTAAGGAAATAAGCTCCAGAGGGAAGCAATTCTAGAAGAGGAGTAGATACTGGGGTGCATGTTTTGAGATGAGTCTGTCCTGGGTCAGTGCATTGCCAGGCTGCTTCTAATAGCTGGACCCCACCTTGATTTGAATCTGTGTCCATTGCTTCTTTGTTGCCAAATCATGCTGTCATATGAATGTGAAGCTCCTCTGGGGGCAGATAGTGTTTTCTAGTCATATGTTATCCTATTGTTGCCTAGCACATAGTAGACACATTTAAAAAAAAAATATTGAATTTAGTTTATATTTTCCAAGTGGGTTATAAGGGTTGTAATTTATATTTTATGTGTGTGGGGAGATGAAAAAGTTATTATTTAGTAGCTGATGGTCTTTCTGATTAGCATGTCTTCTAGGAAGATGAGTGACCAAGCCTACACATTCTTTTCACATTGGCCTTTGTATGCTTTCTTTTGGCTATCAGCTTCATCCAGATTGTAAACAGCAACCCAGAAGACAAAGGTTTTATACTCCATTATCATTTCTTCTAGCCAAACAGTTTTGTGTGAATAGAACAGTCTAGTAAAGGAGAGGTTGTTTACCTTTAATTAGGTTTCCTAGGAAATAGTTCTAGCCTTTACCTTTGATTAAAATTGGAGTTTTTGTTTTCCAGATTATTTCCAGACATTATTATAAAAAGAACCATGTTTGGAAGCAGTAAGGGACTCTCAAATAAAATAATGATTTAAGATTACTTAGTCTTAGTAGTTCTGTAACTGGTTATATGATTTTTAATGTTAAAAATCCCTTCTGTGTTTACAGTTTAAATGGATTAGATTATGGTGTGTGTGTGTGTGTGTGTTGTATGTATATATGTATGCATGTATAAGCAGTATTCTTTAAAACTACCTGGAGGTCATTTTAAAATTGAGATGTACCCAGTAGTAAGAAACTGAGTATTTTTGATTGAGAGATACTTTAAAAAATGTAGTGCTCTCATCGCTCATTATGGATGAACCTTTAATAGGTGAAGGCATTGGTTCACCAATCTTGTGGATTGGTTTCTGCCTCAGGAATATTTTGCTTTTATAAATTTCATGGCCTAACAAACAAATTCATACATGCTAATGTGAAATAATATATTAAAGAAAATTTAGGAGTTAAACTTTGAGGAACAGGTTTTTTCTGGTATGCACGCTGAGAGTGTTGCATCATGAAAGACAATGACATTGTTAAGATTGTGGTGCTTTATGACATGTATATAATCGTTTATAAGCAAGTCATATTCAGTTTTATAGGTTGTGCATTGCTTAACTATAGAGATGTATATAGAGCTTACAAGTCTGTATTCTGCAACTCTGGGGGTGAATAGATGGAAAATACTATTTTATTCTCGAGGTCTATATTTTTGTATGCCAGGAGATCCAACCAGTCCATCCTAAAGGAGATCAGTCCTGTATTCATTGGAAGGACTGATGCTGAAGCTGAAACTCCAATACTTTGGCCACCTGATGCAAAGAGCTTGACTCATTTGAAAAGACCCTGATGGTAGGACAGATTGAGAGCAGGAAGAGAAGGGGACGACAGGGGATGAGATGGTTGGATGGCATCACTGACTCAATGGACATGGGTTTGGGTAAAGGGAGCTGGTGATGAACAGGGAGGCCTGGTGTGCTGCAGTCCATGAGGTCACAAAGAGTCAGACATGACTGAGCGACTGAATTGAACTGAACTGCGATAGTAAACTAGTAGATACTTCTGTTGAGTACATCAGATAAAAATAAGGGCTATACAAAAAAGTGTGATGTGATAGTGGCCTGATAGCTACTTTAGATTAGGTGGTCAGAAAGAAATAAAGGTTTTTGCATTGTTTTCTCATTATATTAAGTGGCACAGTTAAAATTATTTTATATACATCTTTTAAGATTGTCATTTTTGTATTTCTGTTGCTAAGGATACTGAGTCTGACACAGTTCTTTGTTTCACTCTGGATTTTTTCAAACTGTTTTAGCAGTGGATGTATTTTTTAAAATATTTATTTTGGCTGGTTTTCATAAATAAAGAATAACTATATAATGTCAAATTCTTTGAGTTTAACTCAGTGACAAGATTCCAAGTATAAAACAGAGTTTAAAAAAATTTGAGTAACTTTGTTTTTATATAATAAGAAATTTTTTTTTTAAGTGTTCAGTGATATGTATATCTAAACTTGAAAAGAAAAGACTCGGAAGATAACTTAGTCTTCAGTTAAAAATGAATCTTTATTTAACTTTTCTAATGTCTATGAAATGTTATGAGCAGTTTAGCTTTTGTGTTCTTAACACTGTTTGCTTAAAAATGTTCATTTTTTAGGAAATACTATATTTTTTTCCAGCCTACTTTCTATCTCTTTTTTGTTTTTCACAAAGTGTTTCCATGTTGCTACTTGGATATTATGTCAGTTATTTTAAATAGCTTCAAAATAGAAGATAAAGTAGGTATGTGGTAATTTATATACTCATTCTTTTTTTTATAATTTTAAAAATTATTACTGGAATTTCACTGTTATAAGTATTTCTGTGATAGACATTTTGTGGCTTACAGATTTTTTTCTGCATGTTGGGTATCTTAAGGGATGTTATCCAAATGTGAATTTCTAAGTATTAATTTCTTTGTTGCCAAAAGAGTGTAATTCATGTCAACATATGGCAAAACCCACTACAATATTATAAAGTAATTAGCCTCCAATTAACATAAATAAATTAAAAAAAATTTTAAAAAGTAAACATTTTTTTACATATAATTTAAGGACGTTTTCATTTTATGGTTGTAAGAAATTATGATTAGCCATTCTAGGAAGGTTTTAACTAGAAAAAACAAAGCAAAAACATTTGAAAGAGAAACTATACTTTGTAGAACAAAGTTTAGAACTAAAGTATTTGGTATAGTTTTGATAAAGTCTGATGGAGGCAAGGATTTACTCAAGTGGGTATTCAAAGCTTGCCACCAGCTATATTTTTCAAAAAGCAATGTTAAACTGATTAATTTATCTTCTCATGTCTTAATTTCTGTCTTTGGGATCCTCTGAAAACTTTCTAATTAACAAAAAAAGATAAAAGTAGATAGTTCTTCAGCTAATCCTCAACTGTGCAGGTCATTTGTTTCTCTTACACTCTTCAGTTCAGTTCTACCATGCTTTTATGGATCTCCTGTCCTCTTTATTTGTTTGATGACATTTTATGGACTTACCACCCAGCGATCAGACTTAAAAAATCTTTGAAGATTAAACAGACTAGAGAGAACCTTGGTTGTTTGCAGCCTGAGCATTGTTTCTCTGGCCACTTCTGGGTGGATGGGTGTTGGGATTCTATGGTCTTTGCCAATAATGGGTTTACAGATTAATAAAACTAATAAGTTAAATGCTCTATGAGAACTGGAGATACGGTAGCCAAACAGCTTGCTTGTGAGTGTATAGCACTTTCCTTTCTCATCGACCAGTGAAATCTTGAAGGTCTTAAGTGCATTACTGATGGATGTTACCTTGTCATGAATTGCATTTCTTCTTTTACTTATCTGGGTTTTATTATCTAACAGAAGCACTATAAATTCTGGCCATATACCATAGGAGTGCTGCACTTGTAGAAACTATTACTGAGATCGAGCATTTTTTGTCCTCAACATAAAATAGGGCACAGTAATAATTAAATTTAATAGTGTGTATTGTTTGTTCACTTCCTGGAGTAAAAAAGAAAAATATTCATGAGCTGGTAAATATTCTTAGTTTTTGCATACAGCATCCAGGAAAATACTTTGTTACCCTCCTTAGATTCTTTAAAACAAAGTCCAGGGGTTAAGATTCCACACTTCCAGTGCAGGGGCACAGGTTTGAAGTGTGGTCCAGAAACTAAGATCCCGCATGCTATGCAACACCATGCGGCCAAAAGAAAGTTCATTATATCTGGCTTGCTTAAGTAAGGCTTTTGGTTTGAGGATGGAGTATCTGCTAAATTAAGAAAATTGGGTGTAAAGTACAAGAATTTTATCTTCAATTACTTATCTGTTCTATAAGCTAGTAGCAACAGATACTCTCTAGAATTATAGATCTGTTATAAACCCAGATTAAGAAAAAAATTAAGGTAAAAGGCAAGCTTGATATCTAACTTTCCCTAAAAAATTAAACAAGGTAAAAGGCAAGCTTGATATCTAACTTTCCCTAAAAACATGTATATTTACATGCTTTAAAAACTTCTGCCTGTGGTTTAGTTGCTAAGTTGTGTCCGACTCTTGCGACCCCATGGACTGTAGCCCGCTGGGCTCCTCTGTCCTTGGGATTTCCTAGGCAAGATTAGCGGAGTGGGTTGCTATTTCCTTCTCCATGGGATCTTCCTGACCCAGGAATCGAACCCAGGTCTCCTACATTGCAGGCAGGTTCTTTACCAACTGAACCATCAGGGAAGCCTAAAAACTTCTTCCTACCAGGAATGAAAGGAAGAACAATATTTTGGTGTGTGTTATTTTTACATAAAATAGCAGTAGTTTTCAGATATATGTCATTTAGGTTATTCAGGAAGCATATTGCAGATACTGTGAAAATATTAAATGTTTTTTCATTGTATTAATTTCCAATATCCTGACCTTATTATATATTCTCAAAATTTACCTTTTTTTTACCCAATTAAAATGTTCTAATTTGGACCTCAAACAGGGCTTTTTACATATGAGATAAAGCCAGACAGGAAGTAGAGTGACTTAAGTGTATAGTGTGTTGTCTTTTGTTTGCTTTGTATACATGTGGCAGTAGCTACTTAAAGCCAGATGTATTATGACCATTCATGTTTAGGAATTCTCATCCATCCATCTAGTTTTATATTATTTATTTATTTTTTTCTAGGCCCCAGGCTTCTTTGTTTAAGAACAAAGTGATGAGTGATGTGGGAATTAAAGTCAAGAGCATCACTGAACTTCACCTTCCCTCCAACCAGTTTCCCCAAACTCCCTGCCCCCACAGCCATTGTGTTCCCAATTCCTTTCTTAGTGAATGAAAAACTTAATCCCAAAGCCCTGGTACAAACCCCAGAGTTCTCTCCCTAGCTCTCCCCTTCCTCTGCCCCCCATTCCTGGGGTGAGCAGGCACCTCAGTTTGAATGCATGGGAGAGCCCAGAGCGGTGACAGACACCAAGGGAAAGGCCTCACCCTCAGGGAATGGGACCGAAGAGTACCGCATAGTGAAGTGAGGGCCCCCGTAGCCTGGGGTACCAAAATGGGGCCCTGTCATCCATCTAGTTTTAAAGCTAAACCCCTAAGCCTTCTGATGTAATTCTGGTCCCGCGTGCTTTCCATGTTTCCCTCTCCTGCTGTGAATTTGATTCTTCAGTCTGCATTTCTCAAAGTGTGAGCTGACATGTCCAGTAAAGAAACTTATGAAATTGTTTGCCACCATGATAAATGTTTGTGAAAAGCTGGAAAAGATCCCTGAGAAGGTATCATTTCCTTAAAGTTCTGTTGCTATTGAAAGGCAAAATTTAGTGGAAGAAGTTTCAATTTAAGAAACACTGTTTCATCTGGGTTGGAGTTAAGTTAGATGAGACTTTAAATTCTTAATTCTTCTTGACTATTGTGAAAGGCTTGATAAATATGAAATCAGGAATTAAAAAAAAAATTATTTTTGTTTTTGGCTGACTTTCAGTGGCTTTATTTTCTATTGGGTAGACAGTATCCTGCTGCTGTCAATTCAGGACCCATGCCTGCACCATCTGTGAACACCAGACCTGCCTGGTCTGTGCAGGGAAACTTTGCTTGTTCAGGCTGCCTTGCCAGCCTCTTCACTCAGGTCTTGCTGCTTTGGTGACAGATGAAAGACTCTGATGAAGTAGACTTTTAAGAAAGAGTGGGTTAATATGTTTCTGGAGACAGAAGAAGGGGCCTTTGGTATATACTCTTATAACTAGAGAGATGGTTCTGTGTGTGTGTATGTGTGTTCAGGCCATACTGTGGAGAATTTTCCCTGCATAGAGAACTCAGTACTGACACCTGAGAGCTTTTGTGTCCTAACTTCAGTTTCATTAAAAGTAAGTTCCGAGAACATTAAAAATGAGTTTTTACCCATTTAGGCTTTTAATTTCATATTTTAAAAAGTGCTTTTTATGTTAAACAATACTGTTTCCCACCTTTTAGGGTAGCTAACAACTCTAGTTAATGAGAGCCCTGAGTTTGAGTCTTTGTTTGCTTGAAATTCTTAGTATGGCTCCCCAGCTTAAAGAAGACTACCTAGTATTGCCCTACCATTTAATTAAACAAGCAAAACAATCTAAACTTGTGGCCCTTAGTCTTCTTCTAGGTCACTATTCCTTTTAGAAGCTCTTAATCTAATTCAGAAATACATGCATGAATGGATGTCTACACACATTCACCTCTCCACCTCAGTTCACGTGTATACTCATATCAGCATGCATCCCCATCCATCCTAGTTCCTGGAGATTCATAAATCCCCTCTTGAAGTACATTGACAACCTCCAGTTTAAGAACTTACACAAGTTTTAAGTGAAAGGAAGAAAGCAAGATGTTGTTCCCACCACTCCCACCCCACCTC
>NW_011495076.1:6734906-6749804 GCF_000754665.1 Bison bison bison | reverse complement strand
CCCACCCCACACCTTGGGTAAAAGGCAGCTTATTTATTTAATCACCTGTCATTCTTCAGCATCTGTTCATTCACCCACCCGTCTATCCATGTTTTATCAGGTGCTTTTTTTGTTGTTGTTGGAACACTTTATTTTCTGCTTTTCCTTTCTTTTCTTTCTTCTTAAATCAGGAACTAGACTGCTTTCTAAATACAGAAAATGGAAGGATGATTCATGGCAACTACGAAGCTGTTCAAGTGGAGAATATACACATATTTGTTTTTGTATAATGCTACAATTTTAAGCATTTATAACTTTGGGAAAGTTGTACAGATAGTCATTTTAGCTTGGCTTGGTGTACTGTCATCTCTTTTTTCTCCTTTGGCAAGTATTCCTTTGAACCTTTTGTTCTGCTCTAGTTTTAAAATACATTGTTAGTAAAGCAGAATAGGATTTTCTTGGGTAAAAATAAAATCACTAGGCATCTGACCATTACTTCAGAAAGGTACTCTGTCAGAGTAGTTTTTAAAATGTTTTAAATGAAGATTTTACTCCTTTTACCAAAAGTTTCTTTTTGAAGTTATTTGTTTATTTCACATATGAATCATTTTGTGAAGGTATTTTTAGGACTGTAGGGATTCACCTCAGTAATTTTACACATGAAAAATTTTCGTATTAAATTGTTTTCCTCCTAGTCCTTACTACTTTAAAAAATTACTGTTGAAACCTTATTTCTTTTTGATGTTTATTTTCAGTATTCATTTTTCTACTGCCCATGTCTTTCTCACCTAGATAAGAAATTAAGCATCTATTTTTTTTTTTTATGTAGACAAGGAAGGCAAACTAACTTATTTGCTAAATAAGGTCCTCATTGCCCTATCATTTTCATTAAGACTGAAATATAAGATCAGGGAAGAAAGAGTCACTCTCAGCGTACTGCACATGAGAAAAAGCAGTGTGTTCACATGTGTACAACCTGCTGCAGAGTCTTAGCCAATGAGGAGTGCAGGCAGAGTGGATCCTCATAGCCAACACTTGTGTCAAGAGCATATCATGAAAGATGAAAAAATACAAGTCAGCTTTGATAGCATTTAGGTTTTAAGTAAATATAATATTCTAGCAAAAAAGATTCATTCCTATATCTTAAATTAAACATATTTCATGAGAAGAAAATGTCAATGTTATGGACTTGCCTAATACAACTAAGCCTTAGGTTCTGTCTTTGCTCTTAGGGTATGAAGGAAAATTTAACTGTTTTGAAATATTTGATATGTTGGGGTAGATTTGTAATTTAATGGTAAATATGAAGATTATTTTTTTCCTAGTGGAAATAAAGCATGGAGATTAATAAGCTCATCAATAGAAAAGATCTTTTTCTGTCTCCAAGTGACAATGTAGTTTTTTTTATTAAATAGTGTGAGTCATTATTATATGTACTAAAGGATGAAATCAGGCTTTCTGTTTCATTTTTTTCATCCTAGATATCTCTTTTCTTTAGACTCTCTGAATATTCTGCCTCTCCTTTAATAATGCAGTGTTCAGTCTTAAGAACTCTCCATATTACTTTTCCTACCTAACTTTTTCCCTAAGAACAAAAATATCTCATTCAGCCCGGGGATCATTTGAAGGAACCTATAGAAAATGGTTTGAAACAAATTATAAAGCATCTTGAGTCTGAACTTCTGGCCCAACTCAGTCACTCAGTATTTTTTTAGAGGATTATTTGAGGTGAAGGTCCAGTGATATTTCTATTCTCGGCCACTAACGGATAAATGATAAAAGAATTTTAAGGTCTTTGCTAGTGAACTCTGTAAAGAGTGCCAGTCTTGGGTGAGCAGTGAAGTAAGGAGTTTGGATCTGAAAGGGAGCAAATGAAAAACTATTATGACTCTGAAGTGGTCAGTAATGCAGTAAAACTGAGAATTGGGACTTTGTAGCTAAACCTAAAAGATATAATGAATTCTGGTTTACATTTACTCTAGTTCATGACCCAGATTAAAAAGTGCCTGTGGAATTGCATGAGTATGTATGGATAAACATTTTTTTATTATTAATTGCTATTTACTGAGCAGTAAGCACTAACTGCATTTATTTCTAAACAAAATATCATTTAATTCTCCTTAAACATGTGAGTATTTTAGTGATACCTACATTTTGTATTTATGATACATTGAAGTAAACCCACATATGCTAGAATTTTGTTAGAGTTGGTTAGAGAGGCAGAGTGCTCTTTAAAGGTAATGTGACTATCCATTTGCCTTAAAAAAGGTTTAAAATATTTAAAATACCTAAGTAGATTATATACAATCTAGACAGTACTTTGATGTTTGTCCTTTGTGCATTTTATAGTGGGCCAAGTTGCTGTGTGAGATAGTTACATTTTCATTTGCTGCCTGGTCTAGGAAACCTTTCTGATTTCAGAATATATACTCTTGGAATTTTAAGACTTTAGAGCAAGTGTTTCATGTAGTGAGTTCCAGGTAAAATTTGTAATGGAAAAAAAAATCCCTATGAAGTAATAAAATCAGATGTGATATACTTTCAGTTAGGTTTCCCAAGTGGCTCAGTGAAAGAATCTGCCTGCCAAGCAGGAAATTTGATCCCTGGGTCAGGAAAATCCCCTGGAAAAGGAGATGGCTACCCACTCCAGTATTCTTGTCTGAGAAATCCCGTGGACACAGGAGCCTGGCGGGCTACAGTCCATGAGGTCATAAAAAAGAGTGAGACCTGACTTAGCGACTAAACAGCAACATACTTTCAATTATTTAAAATTCATTATTTGCAGCTTGGGTTGAATGGTAACAAGAGATGCCTAGATTCTATTGGAGACTGAAAAGATTGAAGAGTTTTTCAATAGAAGTATATTAGATAGTAAAAGAAGAGTCTTTTTTATATATATATATATATTTATTTATTTTAAATATCTTGATATATTTAAGAAGCAACTACCATAAATGTGTTACTTTTTGCTATAAAATAGTTTTTGTATTATATGCTTATGTACACATTTTCCTATAGTTTAGAATCAACTTCCTCTATCTGGAAAAATTTCGCTTATCCTTCATGGTCCAGAAAATGTCCTTCCAGCCATATTCCTGAAACAGTAAAAATGATGATGTATTACAGTTAAGTTGTCTTCCTTCTTTAGGACTTGGCGACATCTAGTACATAGAAGGTGATTGACAAGTATTTGCAGAATGAATGAAAGAATGGGTGAATACGTTATACTTTTAATTAATTTAACAAAATTTTTAGCCAGGTTTAGCTATTCAGATCAATTTATATAAATATCTGAAGCATTCAAGTAAATGAGCAACTACCATCATAGTTCATTGTCTTTGGGAACACTTGCTGATTCCTCTTTCTTTACCCAGTGAGTTTTGGACCAATTTTTTCACGGTACTTGTCCTGATTGTTTTCATAGTGTTCAAATCTGTATTTTTGTATGTAGAGGGAAATAATTTTCTCAACACTAATCGCTAATAAATATTGAATTGTCATGAAGGAGTTCTTGTTTAATAAACAGACGTGTAAAAACAAACAAAAAAAATAAAGTAAAAAGGGTTATGAATAATGACATTCTGAATTTGAAAACATTTTATTATGGAAGTTTTTATACATAAGGAAGTTGAAAGAAATTTGGTGAATACCAGTTTACCTACCACTCATTTTAGCAATTGTTGTTGTCATTGTTTAGTTGCTCAGTTGTGTCTGACTCCAGGGACTGCAGCCCGCCAAGGTTCTATGTCCCCAAGCATACTGGGGTGGGTTGCCGTTTCCTTCCAGAGGATCTTCCTGACCCTGGGATCAAACCTGTGTCTCGTGCAATGCAGGTGGATTCTTTACCGCTGATCCACTGTGGGGGGGCAAACATTTGTCAATTATCTGTCAAGTATCAATTTGTCAAGTATCTGGTCCATTTGTTTGTCCCTTTATTCATCCCTCTATTCCATCTATCTTATGATACATTTAAAGGTAAATGCTTTAGCATGCATATCATCATCTAGAATTCAGTAATAGTTTCCATTTTTTTTTTTCTTCTTGAGGTAAATTGAAGTACGATGGACATGCGTAGTCTTAAGTGAACGTTTGCTAATTTTGACAGATGCTTGTACCTGTTAACACAAACTTCTATCAAGATAACATTACCATCACCTCAGAAAGTTCCCTCATGTCCATTCCCAGTCAGCTTTTACCATCACACCTCATGGCAAACAATTTTTCTGATTTTTTTTTCTGTTCCTTGGTAAGTTTTGCCAAAACATGACATCTTTAAGGAGTCAACGTATGTAAATGTTTAACTGGAAAACATAGGAAGGCGACAGATTGTTGTGTGAAATGATCTTAAGAATGACAGCTGTAAAACCTGAGAGGGCAGCTGATGCAGGAAAGCTAAAACGACTTCATGAGATGACTTATGACACGAATTTAGGGCAATGCCAGAAGGACACACAGGTAGCGGCCATTAAATCTTGTAATTGCTTATAATGGTATTGGACCATATAAACCTGAAAGTCACTTGACAGATTTTTGCCTGGTTGTCAGCAAGAGTGACATAATTCTATGCCCCAAATAAACGCATATCTTTACAAAGGTTGTAAAGTTGAAATATGGCATTTGTTTCAAGTATTTTGCTTTTGTGATTGAGCTAGCTAAAAATACTGGGCTTTTAAAATAATCTATTATAAAACATTGATGTAAATACAAAGTTTTAATTGTATAATGGAGAAAAATATTTTGGAATGTATAAAATCACTTTGTATTAAGAGTCTTTGTATTTAAAAATACAGTTTTAATAGTGTAGTTATACATCATATAGGGTTGTGCAGGTATAATGAATTAATCATGTACTTTGTATCCATCACTAATATGTTTAAATTCTGAACTTTAGCCAATAGAAAAAGAAATCACCATTAAAATCTATAAAATAGTAGAACATAGTTTGGGAACCGATCTTCAATTTATCACTATTTCTAGTCTCTAACCTCTCTTTTGCATAAAGGCTGAATATTAGCTGATGGTTTGTTAGAATGTACACCACCCAACCCCCACCCCACCTACCTTTTCTCTCTTCCTTATTTCTCTCCTTCCCTTTCTCCTTCCCTTCCTGCTACTTAAAAATGTATTTATTGTGCACTGACTATATAACATTGTATAAGATTCTGGAGATACTGTGAGTAGAAAGTATCTTAATGTATATCAGATTCTAAAACTAGTACTTAGATTTGTAAACATTAAATTCTAATGAGTCAGAGCTCACTTTAAAAGCAATCATGCCTCTTAAAGTTTTTCAATAGTTTTTGTAGAAAATGAAACATGGTGGTATACGTGATCTAAGTTGATTGGGTATTTGTGGTGTGGACATAATTCTTTTCTTTTCACAACTGAAACACTGGACCTGGTTTATCATTGACACCTGCCCTACGCATCAACTCTTCATGCTCAGTGCAGTCATCTGTATATCTAGCGCTCTCTTACTTTAATAAAGATTCACTTGTGTCTCTGCTTCTACAGGTAGTTTTTTATTTGTTTTAAAAGAACTGTTCTTGGTCACGGAAGTCAGGAATTTCTTCTGTGATCTCTCAATTTGCATAGTATTACAGAACAAAGTTCATGGAGCTAGAAGTCAGGAAACTGATTTTCTCCATTTTATTAGCTATGACCTGGGACAACTTAGGTGCTTAGTTGCTGTTACTTACAATGAAGTACTTTCCAATTTAGGCTGTATCTCAGAGAAGAAAAAATATGTGTATATAAAAATTGAAGTGTAATTACTTTAGAACTATTTTTATTGTAGGAAAATATGCATAACATAGAATGTATAATTTTAACCATTTTCAGTACCTTAAATGTATTCTCCTTGTTGTACCACCGTCACCCACATCCATCTCCAGAATTTTTCATCTTTTCCACACTGAAAGTCTGTACTTGTTAAATAGTAACTCAGTGACTCCTCATACTTCCCTCCCTGCGGCCTCTCAGTTCAGTTCCGTTCCATTCAGTTGCTCAGTCGTGTCCAACTCTTTGCGACCCCATGGACTACAGCATGCCAGGCCTCCCTGTCCATCACCAACTCCCAGAGTTTACTCAAAGTCATGTCCACTGAGTCGGTGATGCCATCCAACCATCTCAACCTCTGTCGTCCCCTTTTCCTCCTGCATTCAATCTTTCCCAGCATCAGAGTCCTTTCAAATGAGTCAGGTCTTTGCATCAGGTGGCCAAAGTACTGGAGTTTCGCTTCAAACATCAGTCTTTCCAATGAACACCCAGGACTGATCTCCCCTAGGATGGACTGGTTGGATCTCCTTGCCGTCCAAGGGGCTCTCAAGAGTCTTCTCCAACACCACAGTTCAAAGGCATCAATTCTTTGGTGCTCAGCCTTCTTTATAGTCCAACTCTCACATCCATACATGACTACTGGAAAAACCATAGCCTTGGCTATATGGACCTTTGATGGCAAAAGAATGTCTCTGCTTTTTAGTATGCTGTCTAGGTTTGTTATAACTTTCCTCCCAAGGAGTAAGCGTCTTTTAATTTCATGGCTGCAGTCACCATCTGCAGTGATTTTGGAGCCCCCCAAAATAGTCTGACACTGTTTCCCCGTCTATTTGCTATGAAGTGATAGGACTGGATGCCATGATCTTTGTTTTCTGAATGTTGAGCTTTAAGCCAACTTTTTCACTCTCCTCTTCACTTTCATCAAGAGGCTCTTTAGTTCTTCTTCACTTTCTGCCATAAGGGTGGTGTCATCTGCATATCTGAGGTTATTGATATTTCTCCCGGCAATCTTGATTCCAGCTTGCGCTTCATCCAGCCCAGCGTTTCTCATGATGTACTCTGCATTTAAGTTAAATAAACAGGGTGACAATATACAACCTTGATGTATTGCTTTTCCTATTTGGAACCAGTCTGCTGTTCCATGTCCAGTTCTAACTGTTGCTTCCTGACCTGCATACAGACTTCTCAGGAGGCAGGTCAGGTGGTCTGGTATTCCCATCTCTTTCAGAATTTTCCACAGTTTATTGTGATCCACACAGTCAAAGGCTCTGGCATAGTCAATAAAGCAGAAATAGATGTTTTTCTGGAACTCTCTTGCTTTTTCCATGATCCAGCAGATGTTGGCAATCTCTTGTTCCTCTGCCTTTTCTAAAACCAGCTTGAACATCTGGAAGTTCATGGTTCATGTATTGTTGAAGCCTGGCTTGGAGAATTTTGAGCATTACTTTACTAGCGTGTGAGATGAGTGCAATTGTGCAGTAGTTTGATCATTCTTAGGCATTGCCTCTCTTAGGGATTGGAATGAAAACTGACCTTTTCCAGTCGTATGGCCACTGCTGAGTTTTCCAAATTTCCCGCCTCTGGACACCACCATCTTTTGTCTTTAGGATTATAGAAGATTTTTTTTTTTTTTTTTGTTAAGAGGGCTAACTTTTCTCTTTCCTCCCATTCCTCTTAGTTTAAGAAGTGTTCTAATGTTTTAACATATTCTCTAATTTTTATTCTACAGCCGTGGAGACAGCAACAAAAACACTTTGAAATAAATGTGCCTAGGCAATTATATAAATGTAATGCATTTAAACTAGCCATTTATTTGATATTAGGCATTTCATTTGATTTCCACCTATGGCTATGGCTTTGAGAAGTTTGATTTACAATTTATTTGATGTGATTTCAGGTTGTGAATCTTTGCAATGCAATAATTAGAACTTAGGTTATTTGAAGTATGGCTTAATGAAGTGTAAAGGGTAGGAAATGAAAGATAAATAACATGTAACCTAGGGAATATTTGCATAAATGGCATTTAGCTGTTGGGCATTTTTTAATTTATACTGCAAGTGCTTTTTCATAATATATAAAGGTGGTTTTTACTAATGTTGGTACAATTTAGAACATTTTGTAAAGGTAATTAGATGATTGAAATTTTTGTTTTTTATTTTCAATGATTTGATATTTTCAGGCCAGCATTTGGTTCAATATATTGAGTACTAAAAGAAAAGTCCTAGTCATTTGAATAGCCATAACTCTAATTGTATGAAGAATTTCACTGGTATAAGCAGTACAAAGTTTAAAGGAACTCAATGTAACCTAGTTACCAGAAATGATGTTTAGTTGAATGCCAGTGAGATATAATGATGTTTCTGTTTTTGCTTTTTTTTGGTATTGACGGTTGAAGAGATACCAGAAAAGGTCCAGAGTGGATGGGACACACGTTTTTCAAATTGACCTTTTTAAATCCTGGGATTCAGTGACAGTGATGTAACTGAGTTATTAAATGCTGTGACTCCTGGAATGAAGAAACAAAAATGTAGATATTGCTAATTGGTAAATACTTAGATCAAGACAAAATTTCCTAGTTTCCGAGGCATGAAGGCTTTGTTGCGGATCTGAAATTTAAACATTTTTTGAGAAAAAAATGCAAAATTGCAACTACAGATTAATGTATACAAGTTTAATACTTACAATGAGAAAAGAAAATGGATGACATGTTTTTAAAAAGATGGCCAAATTTTTGAATTCCTGATCATACTTTAAAACTACTAAAATTTAAAAATTGACACCTATAGGATATGTAGTCTTTGATTGTCTCTTCCTGTGGTATGCTTATGTTACATGTTTGTGCTGTACAAAGAGAGTTTGAGAAATTCTATTTCAAGAGTCCTACAAAAATGAAAAAGGAAATGTGTGCTGCATTTATAATTACATAAGAGTTATCAGATATATTCCTAATAAAAGAAAATGCCTGATTTACTAGGCATTGGCTAAAGACTGAATTATCTGCTTATACTATTTCCTATATCATGATTGGAAGAATTTACCCCAGACTGTCTTTTAGCTGTGTATATTTCAGACTTCCTCCCCGACTTACCACCTACCTGTAGTTCTAGTTTCCATGGGACACATCATATGTCTCCTTGACCTCTGTCTCTAAACTTTCATTTCATGACTCCAGGTAGTTGGTGCAATGGGTAAAAAAGGTATTACTAGAAGGTAGTCCTACAGTGGAATAATTAATTACACATGGAAATGAGTGAGAACCACATACATACATCCTACTAAACCCAAATTGAATGTGTCACCAATTCTCTCTCCTCTTTGTTGGAACCTCAAAGTGCCTGCTATGACTCACACCATTTGACATGAGAAAATAACCCTGAAGCCTAAGCTTCATGAAGCAAATTTATGGTAAAATCACCTCTGTGGATTCTGTAGTGCTGTGTCTATGGTGAAGGAAATCTGCCATCCAATATGGTTGCCACTAGTCATATGTGCCTGTTGAATACTTGAAATATGATTAGTGCCCCAGAGAAATGAATCTTTAATTTTATACTTTAAAGTTAAGGAGGTATTTGTGACTAATGTACTGTGTTGGATAGTATAGGTCTAGCATCTTTATTATTATTTTATGTAAAATTAGTGCTCATGTAACCCTGTTAAAGATACTATGTATTGATGTATCATATTCAGCTTTACTTGGTTTATTTAGATATAAACTCTCCATTGTAACCTGAATTCTTGATTACATGATACTGCCTATTGAGCAAAGTAGGGAATTCTCATAATTATAAACAAGATTTATATTTGAAAATCTATTTAAATTTAAGCTGAAAGAAGTGTTTCTTCTGATGGGGATATTGTCTTGCTGGAAAATTATCTTGAATCAGAAGTATTAAAATATTATGGGCTGAAATGTGTTTTCAAAGTAGTGGTTAAAGCCTTTTTGTATGAAGCATTTTATATTTTTCTTTAGAAACCTAATAGAACATTTCCAAAGACAGAGGGCAAGTGTAATATTTGGTTGATGTGTTTAATATTATTTTTGGCTAATTAGTTTACTAATTCAAGTGCTCCAAACAAGATTCCAAGATTTGGGCTAGATCTTGTTTTGCTATGACTTGGCATTTGACAGTAATTAATGAATATTTAAATTGGTCAAAGAAAAGGGGAAACATGAATATTGCTTAGTAGAATTCTAGGAACCACGTCTATGGCTTATCATTACATACAATTTTCTGAAACTTTGCAAATTTTATTCATTATATGCCTCATGTAGAATGGAACATTTTCATAGTTATTAATGCAGTGTACAGGTGACCTTTCAAGGTTTGTGTATAAAATTTCAGTGTGTATTTAAGTGGAATAATTAATAATTTTCTATTCATGTGCTGGTGAATTTTATTTGAACAGCTGAGTGTTGATAGAAATTGGGAATAGATGTTTTCTGTACATCTGCATGTAATAATTGTGATTAATATTTAGATTTACTGGATTGACTTTTTTAATTGAGGTAAAATTTAAATAATATAAAATTAACTGCTTTGAAGTATATAATCATTGACATTCACAATGTTGTTTTACCTCTGTTTAGTTTCAAAACATTTTCAACATCACTGAAGAAATCTCCCATATTCAAAATGGATGCAGGTATTCCAAACATTTCATAAAAATGAAATAATACAGCACATGGACTTTTGTTTCTTGACTTCTTTTACATTTTAATATAATTTTTTCAAGACTTATCTTTGTATTAGTGCTTTATTTCTTTTTAAGTTTGAATATTATATTGTAAAGTTTCCCTTGTGACTCAGTGGTAGAGAATCTGCCTGCCAGTGAAGGAAGTGCATGTTCAGTCCTGGGTTTGGAAAGATCCCCTTGAGAAGGAAATGGCAACCCACTCTAGATTTCTTGCCCGGAGAATCTCTTGGACACAAGAGCCTGGTGGGCTACAGTCCATAGGTTTGCAAAAGATTTAGGCGTGACTTTCAAGGCTATGGTTTTTCCAGTGGTCATGTATGGATGTGAGAGTTGGACTGTGAAGGAAGCTGAGTGCCGAAGAATTGATGCTTTTGAACTGTGGTGTTGGAGAAGACTCTTGAGAATCCCTCGAACTGCAAGGAGATCCAACCAGTCCATTCTGAAGGAGATCAGCCCTGGGATTGCTTTGGAGGGAACGATGCTAAAGTTGAAACTCCAGTACTTTGGCCACTTCATGTGAAGAGTTGACTCATTGGAAAAGACTCTGATGCTGGGAGGGATTGGGGGCAGGAGGAGAAGGGGACGACAGAGGATGAGATGGCTGGATGGCATCACTGACTTGATGGACGTGAGTCTGAGTGAACTCTGGGATTTGGTGATGGACAGGGAAGCCTGGAGTGCTGCGATTCATGGGGTCGCAAAGAGTCAGACACGACTGAGCGACTGAACAGAACTGAGTGACTAAACAACAAACAACAGCAATATTCTCTTGTATAAATATACCACATTTTGTTTTTCCATTCATCAATTAGACTGTTTTAAAAAATTTAAAATTGAAATAGAGTTGATTCATAATGCTATGTAGAATAGCTTTTAAATAAAATTGAAACTAGGAACTCCAGTAATTTTTCTTAATCAGGTCTAAGCCTTAATTGACCATGAACCTTCTTGTTTATAGTTAGTCAATACTCTTCAGGTTTAGCTTATTGAAATATGACCAGTGTTTCATTTTTTACCCTCAATCACATTCCCCTTCACTGATTTTTTAATGCTGTTTGTGCTAAACATTTTCTATAAACCTCTCTTAACATTATTTTTAAATGTTAGTGAGATAGTCTGATATAGTCTAAATTTATTCCAAATCATAGAATGATAAAGCTGAAAGAAAAATAAAATTTGATCTATGAGACTAATATTTTAAACTATAATTTGATAAGAAAATAAACAGTAAAATGAAATATCCTTTTTATCCATTGAGGAAAGTCATTTGTAGGGCAGGAATAGAGATGCAGATGGAGAGGACAGATGTGTAGACATGGAGTGGGGGTTAGGGAGGTGGGATGAATTGAGAGATTGGCATTGACATGTATACACTACCATGTCTAAAACAGACAGCTAGTGGGAACCTGCTATATATCACAGGGAGCTCAGTTTCATTCTCTGTGGTACCTAGACTGTGTGTGGTGGGGTTTGAGAGGGAGGTTCAAGAGGGAGAGGATATATGTGTACATATAACTGATTCACTTCATTGTATAGCAGAAACTAACACAGTAACACAATATTGTAAAGTGGCTATACTCCAGTTTTTTTTAAAGGAAAGTCAAAAGAAATCTCCAGATATTAGATTTTTAATATTCCCTTTCCTATCAGTGAATATAGATGTCTTTAAAAAATGGTGAGCTTCACCATATTGAATCTGTGATATAAGATGTATTGCATCATGTTGTAAGGGCTCTTTGTTTTTAATCTCTTGTTCCACTAGGCTGGGCCTCACTTTTCTAAAGACTGGTACATAGAAAGACATGAACGTTGCTCATAGTAAATCTCCCTTCGGAAACTCAGGACTCACGATATGTGTTATTTGCAGATTTTTTAAACTTTTGTTTTCTCTTGGTATTTTTTAGAGGAGCACAACCTGTCTATGTTTTTAAAAAATTATCACTTGGTAACCATTTGCAAAATTCTCAGTAGCATCTTAAAAAGTTGCTTCCTGATGGATTTATTCTTGCATTCTTTCTTGGTTTTGCACTTTTTTTTTTTTAAACAGGCTGTGGTTGTGTCATATATGCTCATTGTAATTTGGCTTTTCAAAATGTCAAATGCCAGCCATATGCAAAATAAGGTAATTTACATTTTTATGACTGTGAAATTTAGCTCATTTTTCAGAATAAACAGAAACCTCAAATGACTTCTTTTAGTCTAATTTGTTGACTTTGGTGATTTGTCAGTGTGTGAGTAACAGACTGTGTTAGTTTCCATCCCCGAGTAACAAGCTACCACAAACATAGTGGCTTAAAACAACGTGAGCAGCGGATCTTACAGTTTCTGTGGATCGAGAGTTCAGGTTCAGAATAGTTGGATTCTGTGCTTAGGATCTCACAGGCTGAGTTCAAGGTCTTGGCTGGGCTGAGGGCTCTTGGGGTCTTCTTGCATATTTGTCTTATTGTTGGAATAATTCATTTTCTTGGGGTTGTCTGATTGAGGCCCTAATTTTTTTTTTTTGGCTAGCTGTTGACTGGAGACTGCTCTTCGTCTCTAGAGGCCCTCTTAGGGTTTTGCTACAGGCCCCTCTTATGAGGCCCTTTCTTAAAGGCAGCAGGAGAATCCCTCCTAGGCTCTGAGGCTCTTCCTTCAGGAAAGGCCAAGTCTCTTCTGAGAGCTCCCCTGCTTAGCCCAGAATAATCTTCCTTTGACAGACTTAAAGTCAGCTGGTTTTTAACCTTAATTATAGCTGTAAAATCCTCTTACCTCTGTCATAGAATATCATCTAATACAGAGAATGAACCCTATCATATTTATAGTCCTGTGGTACTCAAGAGGAAGAAAGTACAGAGACTCTACCCCAGGGAGCAGGCATCCTCTAAGATGGAGGCCATCTTGGAATACTGTCGACTACACAGAAGTTAGGTGATAGTTTTAAATTGTCCCTGTATATATTTTTAAAAACAACAGGCAGTACTTTCAAAAGCAACTTTAGGATTACAGAAAAATAGAGCGTAAAGTACAGAGCTTCCATATACCCTTTTCCCTCTACACAGTTTACTGGGTTTTTGTTACTGTTGTTGCATTAATGCAGTATACTTGTTAAAACTGAGCCAATACTGATACTATATTATTAACTCAAGTCTATAGTTTATGTTAAGGTTTACACTTCATATTGTTCTATGGGTTTTGACAGATGCATAATATCATGTATGTACCATTACAGTATCGAACAAAATGATATCACCTCCCTAAAGAATCCCCTGTGCTCCATCTATTCATCCTTCCCTCCTCTCTCCCCTCGAACCTTTGGCAACTTCTGGTCTTTTTACTATCTCTAATAGTACTGCTTTGCCAGAATATTATGTAGGTGGGATCATAAAACGTATAGCCTTTCCAGACTGGTTTCTTTCAATTAATAATAGGCATTTAATGTTCTTCCATGTGTTTCTGTGACTTGATAGCTTATTTGTTTTTATTGATGAAAAATACAGCATTGTATGGTTGTACCACAGTTTGCTTAATCTGGTAGGCTGCTCTCTGGATCTTATTTGCGTATTGCTAGGAAATGGCCTGTAGAGGTGTCAGTAGGTGTCACTAGGAAGCCTTCTTTGGAATAGAAGGAAGGGGTTTCTCTTTCTGGTTCCAACTCACTTTGCTCTCTTGCTCCTCCTGTGTGTGCTGGAAGTGAGCCAACCCCTAAGGGGTGGACAGAATCCACTGAGAAGATGCTTATGGGGATGCTACTGAAACTTTGGGAGACTGCTGTTTGTTGCATCTGTGAGACTTGCTGGGGAGACTACTTGGGGGATGGTGAAACTTGTTAGGGTGGGCTCATAGGGGTGCTGATTAAAGCTGGAGGGGTGATTGTCCCTGGGTGCCCCAGGAACAAGAAGAAAATAAAGCATACTGTAACCAGAAAGAGAAGACCTCTGTTCTAGCAATGTTCCTGTAGCACCCTGTGCTAATAAAACTTAAGGTTATGGATACTGGCAAAGAAGAAAAGATACAGGGTACAGCTTCAGTATCATACAGGACAGTGAAGGGCAGAAAGAAAATTTGGAGTTGACAGGCAAGAAGTTGATAACTACTTTCTGTTTCTACTTTGCTGAGAGTTTTTTAAAAATCAGGAATGAGTACTGAAAGAAGATCCCCTGGAGAAGGAAGTGACAACTCACTCCAGTATTCTTGCTGGAAAATCCTATAGACAGAGGAGCCTGAATGGCTATAGTCCATGGGGTCACAAAAAAATTGGACATGACCTAGTGCCTAAACAATGACAACAACATTGAATGTTATCACATGCTCTTCTGCAGCTATCAAGATAGTCATATGGTCTTATCTTTTAATCTGTTAAAATGGTGAATTACTGTAATTGGATTTTTGAATGTGAAACCGATCTTGCATTCCTACCTAAGCCGTACTTGATTATGATGTAATTCCTTTATATATATATATATATAA
>NW_011495076.1:6700489-6734806 GCF_000754665.1 Bison bison bison | reverse complement strand
AGTTCTGCATCCTTGTATTCAGTCAACTCAGATTTTATAGTACTGTTGTATTTATTCCTGAAAAACAATCTGGGTAAGTGGGTCTCGATAGTTCAAACTGGCAAGTTGTTCAGCAATCAGTTGTATTGCTGGATTGGATTTGGTAATACTTTGTTACATACAGGTCTTTATATCCATAAGATGGGTTGTCTATGATTTTCTTTTTCTGTAATGCCATTTGGTTTTGGAGGGTTTGGTAGCTTCATAAAATAAGTTGGGAAGTATTCCTTCTCTCTTTTTGTGAACAAGTTTGTATAGGATTTGTCTCAGTTCTTCCTTAAATTTTTGATAGAATTTACCAGTGAAGTCTCTGGTCCTGGAATCTTCTTTGTGAGAATACATTTAGTTACAAATTCAATTTTTGAGATTGATGATGAGCTTCTTTTTGAATCACTCATACTTTGCATCTGTCAAGCAATTTATTCATTTAAGTTATCAAGGATATTGATAGAAAATTATTCTTAATGTTCCCTTATTGTTTTAGTGTTAGAAGCATCCGTAGAGTGTCTTTGTTTTTATTTCTTGTACTTGTTAATCTTATCTTCCCTCTTTTATTCCCTTAGTCATTCTAGCTAGAGGTTTATCACTTAAGTTCTTTTTTTCTTTAAAGCATCTTTAGTAAACTATATTCAAGTGAAAATGTAATATTCAAGGTTAGATATTAGCTATGGTGCTGTGTATTATTGTGTGTGTGTTATGAATAATGAATGAAAAGAATTTTGGAAAAAGTAATAAATTATACTTGAATGTTAAATACTGTTTTTCCAAATTCAATTTTGTATTAGGGTGTAGCTGATTAACAGTGTTGTGGTAGTTTCAGGTGAATCAATTCACTTTATGGTAAAAGTGAGGTTTTCATTAAACTCTGACATTTTATCAGGAACTATAATACTTCCTTTTTTTCTATCTTATATACTTCTAATTCACCTTTCCATACCTGAGAGATTCACTGAATCATAGTATGAAAGCATTTGCATTAAAAAAAAATGCATCTTTGATTTGTCTCTTTTCAATGTCTTTGCTTATTTGCTCTTAAAAACTATTTTCTCTCTTCTATTTATTTCTTTTTTTTAAGTTGCTTTACCTTCTCTAATTTTTTACGGTAGAAATTTGACTTTTAAAGCCACACATTTTCCTCTAAACCAGTGATCTCAAAGTTCTGTTGCAAATGAAAATGATCTAAGAATTTTTGAATATACTAATGGCTGTTTCCCAACCCAAGACACTGTGATTTAATTGTGGAAGTAGACATGGGCTACAATGGGATATTTAAAAATTCTTGATTCTGATGTGCAGCACATTCTGTGAAGCATTGCTCTGAGCTTCTCAATTTAGCTTCCCCACAAAATTTGATAGATTGTGTTTTCATTTTAATTCATTTCAAGATATTTAAAAATTTCCCTTGTGATTTCTCTCTTTTCTCCATTGGTAATTTAGAAGCACATTGTTTGATTCTCAAATATTTCAGGGTTTCTGTTCTTTTTCTCTTTTTTTTCTTGATTTCCTGTGATCAAAGAAAATATTCTGAGTGATTTTAACATTATAAAATTTATTGGACTTTTTAAATTCAAGCCTGCCATGTGATGAATCTTGGTTTATGTTTCATGTGCACTGGAAAATTAATGTGTATTTTGCCATTGTTGGCTGGAGTATTCTGCAACTATTAGATTGGGTGTATTGATGGTGTTAGTCAAGTATCCTATGTACCTATGTATGTTTTGGTCTTTTTGTTATATAAATTACTGTGAGAAGTGTGCTAATCTCCAAGTGTTGCTGTAAGTTTATTTCATCATTCATTTCTATTAATTGTTGCTTCATGTGTCCTGATAACTCTCTGTTATTAGGCACATACACATTAAGGATTGTTAAGTATTCTTGATGAATTGACTCTTATCATAATAAAATGCCCATATTTATCTTTGGTAATATTACTTATTCTGAAATCTATGTTGCTATTAATGTAAGTACTCAAGCTTTTTTATGATTAGTGTGTGCATGATAAATCTTTAAAAAATTTACTTTTAACATATTTTTATAATTAATCTGGATTTAACTTAGCCTATATTTGGTCTTATTTTACTTACAATCTAAACAATCTGAGCCTTTCAAATTGAATATATACTAGCCTCACTCAGCTAGACTTCTGCAAGAGAAATAAGTCTACAGAAAATGATTTGAATAGGTATTTTCCCAATTTTCCTGAGTGTGGGACTAAACACATCTCAATCTAGGTGGTCAGGGGAGAAGTTAATTTACTGCATACAATAAATGCCTTAGATACTAGAGCTTGATTCTTTTGGGGAGCCCTGCTAGAGAGGCTAGGTTGAATTTCCATGTAATATAATTACTTAAATCTGTCATCTTTTTGTTCCTTTGTTTTTTCTTTCTTTTTTTCTTTTTGGTGGCTGTTTGTAATTTCTTCTATTTCTGTGGCCTTTTTGGATAACTGAGTATATTTTATGTGCTATTTTATCTCTACTGTTGTTATATGTTGGTACTTTGCTTTGTACCAACCAATCAGTGGTTGCTTTGGAGTTTACAGGATGTGTTTATATATATTAGGGCTTCACAGGTGACACTAGTGGTAAAGAATTCTCCTGCAGTGCTGGAGATACAGATTCAATCCCTGGGTTGCAAAGATTCCCTGAAAGAGGAAATGTCAATCCACTCCAGTTTTCTTCCCTAGGAAATCCCATGGACTGAGCAGCTTGGTGGACTACAGCCCATGGGGTTGCAAAAGAATTGGACATGACTTAGTGACTAAACAACAACAATTTATATATATCAGTACACAAGTACTCCTTGGAAGGAAAAAAAAAAAAATCATCAACCTATACAGCATATTAAAAAGCAGAGACATTACTTTGTCAACAAAGGTCCATCTAGTCAAGGCTATGGTTTTTCCAGTGGTCATGTATGGATGTGAGAGTTGGACTATAAAGAAAGCTGAGCGCCAAAGAATTGATGCTTTTAAACTGTGGTGTTGGAGAAGACTCTTGAGAGTCCTTTGGACTACAAGGAGATCCAACCAGTCCATCCTAAAGGAGATCAGTCCTGGGTGTTCATTGGTAGGACTGATTTTGAAGCTGAAACTCCAATATTTTGGCCATCTGATGTGAAGAGCTGACTCATTTGAAAAGACCCTGATGCTGGGAAAGATTGAGGGCAGGAGAAGGGGACGACAAGAGGATGAGATGGTTGGATGGCTTCACTGACTCAATGAACATGGGTTTGGGTGAACTCTGGGAGTTGGTGGTGGACAGGGAGACCTGGCGTGCTGTGGTTCATGGGATCTCAGAGTCAGACATGACTGAGCGAATGAACTGAACTGAACTGACCTTATGTAGAATATGTATTAGTAACACTTTATAGTATACCTTCAAATAATTATATGACTTTACACTTATAATTATCTTACAATTGTATACTTCCAGTAGCCCCTTCCATCTTTTGTGCTATTGTGGTGATACATTTTACATCTACATGTGTTTGAATTTCACAATACATTATTTTTACTGTACACAAGTATCTCTTATGGATATTAAAAATTTATAATAAACATAACTTTTTCTTATATTCTTCACACTATTTTCTATTCATTTATGTAGATGCAAGTTTCTATCTTGGTATTATTTTTCTTTTAACTTGAAGAACTTCATTGTTTCCTCTTAATGCTGATGACAACATCTCTGCCTTTATGTTGTGTTTATTTTTGAGAGACACTTGGGCTGGACATAGAATTTTAGTTTCATTTTTATTTATTTTTTTTGAGCTTCTAAAAAATGGTATTACATTTCCTCTGGCTTGCATAATCCTGATGAGACATCTGCTAGATTTTTATCTTTGTTCCTATATATATATAATGTACTTTAATATTTTCCTTGCTGCTTTTAAGATTTTCTATTACTGGCTTAGAGCAATTTGGTTATAACATGTCTTGTGTGTGTGTGTTTTCTTTATGACTATTATGCCTGGACTTTGTTGAATGTCTTAGGTTTGTAGGTAGATTTTTCTTTTAAAATTAAATTTAGAACATTTTTGGACATTGTTTTCTTTTCCTTCCCCTATTAGGACTCTAATTACACAAATATTAGATAATTGATATTGTCTCACATGTTATTGATGCTATATTTACTTCTTTGCCTTTTTTCCCGTCTATACTTTGGTTAAGGCAATTATATTGCTATGTTTACAATTCCCTGATTTTTTTTTTCTTCTGTGCTTAATCTGTTGATAATCCCATCCAGTGAAATATTTATGTCAAGTACTATATATATATATATATTTTTTTTTTTTTTAATTTTTAGACATTTAATCTGGTATTTTTTGATATCTTCATTTTCTTTTCTCATTGTATTCATATTTTCCTTCAAGACTTAATTTCATCAAAGCTATTTTTAAATTCCTTTTATGATAACGTAATCTGTCTTAATTCTGGACCTATTTTTATTGATCAATGTTTCTCTGGTTATAGGTAACATTTTTCCTGCCTCTTTTTTGCCAGTTTCTTTTTCTTTTTTCTTTTTTTTTTCAATTAGGCAATGAGCATTAGGATTTATTGGACTCTAGGATTTATTTGCCAAAAGGTTCATTCAGGAAAGGAAAAATCCAAACGAACCTTTTGGCCAACCCAGTACATTTTTTAGCTGAATTTTACTATTTCCTTTAAATAGGATTTAACCTTTATTTATATATATATAAATAACCTTTATTAAGGACTTCCCTGGTGGCTCAGATGGTAAATCTGCCTACAATGCAGGAGACCCAGGTACGATACCTGGATTAGGAAGATCCCCTGGAGAAGGAAATGGCAACCCACTCCAGTACTCTTGCCTGGAGAATCCCATGGATGGAGGAGCCTGGTGGGCTACAGTCCATGGGGTTGTAAAGAGTGGGACACAACTGAGCAACTTCACTTTCACTTTCTACCTTTATTTATCCTATTCAGAACACATGGATACTCAGAGACTGTCTGGATTCCTATGCCAATTACTTCAGCTTTTTTCCTATATAGCTCTCCCCACCTTTTTTTTTCTCCCCCATCCCAACCAGTACTCTGCCCCAGACAGTAACTTTTGTTTCTTACATGGTCTGTGAAGTTTCTTTTTTTGGATTTCCCTTCCCTCTACCTGGAGAAGGAAATGGCAATCCACTCCAATATTCCTGCCTGGTAAATCCCATGGACAGAGGAGCCTTGTGGGCCACAGTCAGTCCATGAGGTCGCAAAGTGTCATACACAATTTAGCGACTAAACAACAATCTCTATACCACAGATTGGACATTGCCTTTAGAATGAAATATGGGAAGTCTTAGCACCTGATTTGTTTCCCTTCTCTTAATTCACAGGACTTATTGCCTTTTGTTCAATATCTGAAATAGCTTTATATATTTTACTCATTTTGTAGTTACATAGAGAATTGGGAGAGCAACCTTATAGCAGTCCAGCAAAGTTACTTTTTCCACTGAAATGTATTGTGTTAAATGTAGTTGTTCTATACCTGAATATAGAATCTAGTTACTTTCAGAAGCAAGCTTTATATTGTAGTACATTATTTTCAGAGTTTTCAAAGAATTGTTTTATAAAGACCAAAAGATCATTTAATGAAAGTTATACCAATATCTTAGAATAATATCCACAGAGATTTTTTTCATAGAGGATAATACCCTTTAGGTTATCCATTCCCTTTTTGGTGCACATCAGTTATTTAACTCATTACATTGACAATATCTACAGGCTCTTTTAAAATTGAATTGGGACTCAGAATGAATACATGCTGTTGTAGTGGTTCTTACCATAGTGCGTATTGAGTTATGAGAATCACTCATGGTTATTTGTTACCTAGGAGGACTACTAAATGTGCATGATTATGTAAATCTGCAAATTTTTAGGTCTAGGCTGATATCCGTATTGAATCATAAATTTATTATTGATGCATTGCTTTCTAGGCAGACATGTTTACATTTTAAGAGAATTAAGGATTAGAATTACTTTCTGTTATGGAATGGTTTCTTCAACTTTGAATGGTTTAAATATTTACATTACTGATTTGTATAGTCAATACATAAAAATAGTTGATTATTAGTTTGCAATTAAGTTACAAATTAATTGCAAAGTTTTTTAATAAAAATAGTAGATGAAACATTTAGGGAAAAATATTTCTACATAAAAGCAATTTAATTGACAGAAGCAGTCAGTGCTAAAAAATGTTTATTTTCAGTTATAAATGGCGTTTTTTTAAAGCATCATTTTATTCTAGCCTTCATCGATATATCATTTAGGCAGAAAGTGCTGATGTCGATTTTTGTCTTAGGTTGGAAAGGTATTGAAGGTGAATTTAGTTTTATTTACACATTCTCTTTCTTCCACTGTCTGGGTATTGTGTTTTATTAGACTGTTTAAAATAAATTGTTTTGAAATATATGGGGTTGGTGGTCATTTATACAAGGTGCTTTAGTTTTAAAAAAATATTAACTACTTACCAGATAGTTCATTTATCAGCTTTCTTGTCTAAATCTATACCTAAATTTAAGACTATTTTTCTGGTAGATGCACAAAAAGTTATTGTCCCCAAGTTTTCCATTCAAATTGGTTTACTGCCATGTGAAATTTATAACTAAATTTTTTTTATATGAAAAAGACAAAATACATTGTCATCTCATCTTGTCTCATCATACATTTCAGTTATAGGAACAGTGATATGCCTTCATTTTTGTGACATGTTGTGCTAGACAAATTTTTATTCTAGAGTGTATGTGGCTCATTGTATGTTTGTGTATGTTTATGGCTTGACTCTAAGAGAATAAAGTTGTATTTACATAAACTGTAGTGATATTTCTGTATCTGTATGAACATATTGGTCAGTAGACAAGATCATAGATGCTTTTTGTATTTGTTTACAGTAATTCTCTCACTGAATACGCACCAGTTACTGACCAAACTGTCCTGTAATAACATACTTATTGCTGGTTTCAATGGCTAATAGAGATAATTAGATATGTTGCAAGGTGGTCACTTGGACCATCTTAAGTATGCTTTTTATGGTAAACTTGCCATGTTTATACACACATGGTGTCTATTGTGATGTCTTCTGATTTTGCTGGTAATTCAGCTAAAGGCTATTAGTATTTCAAGGTAGAATGATGTATTTTTTTGCTTAGGATTCAATTAATATATTCTTAATATATTTTTTACTACTATATGAGCATGTTACTTAAATTTCCCTGAGCCTCAGTTATCTCACCTCTGAAATGAAGATGGGATTATGGTAAAAATTAAATGAGTTAATGCATGTGAAACTCAGACTAATTCTTGACTCCTAGCAAATTCAGTGAGTATCAGCTATCACTGTCATTATATTACTTTAGTTAATTCAAGAATCAGTCAGCAATCTTTTTTGTCCTTTTCCTTTGCATCTCATAAAATTCACCCATGCTAAGACTGAAAAGCACTGATATTTTGAGAGTTGTGTAGTCATCACCTCAATGCAATTTTAGAGCATTTCTGTGAACTCCCAAATATTTCTTGTGCATGTTTGCAGACACTCCTCCTTCCTACCCCAGCTCCAGGTAACCAACAACCTGCTTTCTCCCTTTAATGGACATTTCATTTAAATGGGATCATAAATTGTTCTTTTGTGTCTGGCTCCTTCTACTAAACATAATGTTTGTGAGGCTCATCCGTATTCTAGCAGATACCAGTATTTCATTCACTTTTATTGCTGAAGAGTATTCCTCGTGTGGATGTAGTCTGCGTTTAAAATTTATTCACCATTTGATGGACCTTTGGTTTATTTGCATTTTTTACGTATTATAGAGTGCTGCTATAAATATTCTTTACTAGTCTTTTCATATACGTATATTTCTGTTTCTTTTGGTAGATTCCTAGGTGTGTGATTGCTGGATTGTTTGATAAATTTGTGTTGGACCTTTAAAGAAACTTTTAACTGTTTTCCAAAGCAGCTGTAGTACCATTTTACATTTCCACCAGCAATGTATGAGTTTCTAGTTTCTCCACATCCTTGTCAACAGTTGTTATTCTTTGCCTTTTAAATTATAGGTATACTGTCACTGTGTAGAGCAGTATTACATTTCCATCGTTTCCCTAAAGCATGTTCTTATGTGTCTTATCCAAAATCATGCCCTCTCTCTGGGAGAACTCTGAGCCCACATATTGGTGCATTATAACATGCAAAGAACTCAGGTTCTTGGCTCAGTTGGGAAATTCTGAAGTGCCATTCCCACTCAAGGTTCCATTGACTGACGTCTCTATTATAACCTTATTGCAATTCAACTTCTCTGTCTACCTGTCCTGCTTCCTTCACTCCCTTCCAGATGTCGTTCCTGAAAGTGCTCCCCTAAATGCATGCACATCTGAGTCTTGCACTGTTTCCCAGGGAATCTGACTACAGCTGGGTTGTAGAGTTGACAGGAGTCAATAACTCAGAGTGACTGAGGAAGGTGGCCTCTAGCTTAACATAATATTTGAACAGAGACCTGAATAAAATGAAGACACATGGCAACTTGGTATCTGGAGGGAAGAATTTTCCAGAAAGGACAATAAGTGCAAAGAAACTGGGCAGGACGATACTTGAGAATAAGGAGGTCTGTATGGAGAAACCAAAGGAGCCAGATCCTGAAGGGCTGTGATGGTCATGCCCTGTGTGGCCTTTGAAGAATTTTCAGCAGTGGGATTCCATGATCACTCCAGATGCTTTGTGATAATATAACGTAAGGGGCAGAGAACAGCAACAGGGAGCCAGTCAGGAGTTATTGCAGTGGTCCAGGTGAGAAATGGTTGTGACTTGAGTTGGAGTGATAGCATTACAGTGGGCAAGAAGTGGCCAGATTTTGAGTATATTTTGATAATATAATTTTTTGATGGTTGGGATAAGGATATGAGAGAAATGTAGGAGAAAGAAAAGAATTAAAGATGTATCTGAAGACTTTGGCCTGAACAATTAGATGAATTCTGATGGACATATTGAGACATGAAAAGCTTAAGAAAAGGTTGGGGTGGGTAGAAATCAAGTTACCAGTTTTAGACATATCAAATTTGCATGCCTACTAGAAATATGAGAGTAGATGGGCCCCAAAAGTTGGATGGCAATTCTGGGTCCAGACTGAAGATAGAATTTAGAGAGCTCTCAGAGTATAGATAAAAAGCTGTGGATCTGAGTGAGTTCCTCTAGGCAGGGGTTGACAAACCTTTTCTGAAAAGTCAGAAGCACCGAGTTATCTTTGTCACAACCATTAAACTTTGTCCTTCTATTGGCATTTTCTGTAATGATAATTAAGTGGGTGTGGCTATGTTCTAATAAATTTTTATTTATAAAAATTAGTGTCAGTTGCAGTTGGCTTGCAGGTAGGTAATAGTTTGCTGATCTCTGAGTTGGATAGTGAATAGAGAATGAGAAGAGATCTTAGCTCTTCCCTTAGCTGGGCCCTGGGGCTAGTATAATACATAGATCCAGGGAGATTGGAAGGAAGACAGTGATGTAGAAGGAAAGCTCAAAGAATGTGTTTAGGTTACAATTTATGTTTATCTTAACTTACATTTGTAATTGGGCAAATAATGTAAAAACATAAATATGAAATAGTCTAATATTTTTTGGTCTTAGACATACTATTTCTTTAATATAGTTTATTAATCATGTTCTAGAACATATGAAGTGGTATCATGTAAAATGCTCAGAATTCTTTAGATATTTGGGTGTGAGGTTCTAATCACATTAGAATTAATGTAAGTTGGTGCATTATTCCAAGTACATTTTTTTAAAATACTCTAATATGTGGCATTATTAAGATGATATAGTTGAGACTTCCTTTTCCTGAATTTTCAGCCATGCTTTTTGTTGGGGATAGCTGTCTATTCAGAAACAGTGAAATTAGAGGAAGAGACTTTGAAAATAACAGATAAATCCTTTAAATTTGAGTGTCTTTAATTTTTTAAGACCTTTGGAGTCTTGAAGAATGTTGTTGCACATTTCCTAATAAGTAACTAAAGAATGAATTGTGTAAGCAGGTGAGAAATCATCAAACTATAGTTGGTAAAAGGCATTTCACAGATGTGTGGTGGCTTAGCTTAGAAATATGACTGAGACATTATAAGAAATCTTGGTTAAACTTGCATTTAATTTGTAAGATTGGAGTTCTCACAAGCTATTCCTGGTGAAATTTTAATTTTTCTGACACTGTTATAAGCAGCAGCTGCAGCTGCAAGGTGAAGTAGGAATTAAAGAACTGCTTAGACATATCTTTTTTGGAACTTTGACACCAGAAGTGATTCTGAAATTTTTGCATTTCCTACTGATAGACATTATGTGTAGAAAACTCACATTATTATAGGTCACTGAATAAATTTTAGAAATACCAATTGACATGATTCCTTCAGGGAATTGTGGTCTGCTTTTTGATGTTATTGTCTTTGTCAAATATGAAAGTGTGGAATGAATTTATTTTTAGTGTGTGGGGAATTTAAGGAAGAGGTGAGTTTTCTCTCCAAATTTAATTTTTTTTTTTTTTTTCAAATGGACCAGAAGTGAAGTTTATATAGATTTTCTTTCTACCTCTCTTCACTGAGAAAGTTAAGTGCTTGAGTTTTCTATGAACTGTTTTATGTAGTTGATTATTTCTAAATGGTGGGGGCGGGGGGAGTTCCAAAAAGCACTAAAAACACAGTTGTGCTTAAAAGTCATTTTTTACTTGCAGGTGAATGTGGTCGTAATTGGTATTCCTTGTGTGCCTGTTATATTTGATAGCACTTATATGCTGTCAAATGTAACGTGTTACAGATGAGATCATTAAGAAAAATTTTCATTGTCATTACAATAGTGGTTGGGCAAGCCCTCTTTTGCTAAAAGGCTCTCAGTAAATCCTAATACTCCTAAGGCTCTCTGTATTTTCTACAGCTTTTGGTATTTCAAACTGTGGTAACCAGTTTTAATTGTGTCACAATGAACCTGACTTTTTTGTATACTAGTCATCTTTAGATAAATTTATGTCCTTTATTCCAAAATATTTTAGAAAAAACAGTTGACTAGTGTGAATTTATGTGGTATTTTATGATAAAATTCGGTGAGCTAGGGCAAAAATAGGATGGGTAGGTCATGCTTCCATGGTAAAAACTCCTTGTGTGTTACACTGTCATTTGGTATTAATTAGTGTATGTGTTTGGAGTTGTTTCAGGTATGGCCCTTACCATAATAAGTTGGTTAAAAGAACACACACCCTTCAAGAGGCTTCAAAAAACTAATTTTTCCCAAATATTACTTTACATTTTACTACGATGGTCATTTCACATTCTGAGTTCAAGCTACTTTTTAAATCACAGGATCCGGACTTTAACAATATTATATGAAAAGGAAGGGATCTTTGCTCATATCCTTTCAGGACACATTACAGGATTCTTTGCAACCTGAAGAATACAGAATTTTAGCTTTCAGACTTGACTCTTCAACTGCTTGTGGTTTGGAACAGTTATTTAATGTTTTGTGGGTTTTCTGTTTATTTTTTTTTTTATGTGTGAAGAAATTTGTTAGACTAGATTTATTTTTTTTGATCCTTTTAACATGGCCATACATTTTGAATGTTTACTATCCAATAAGTGGTATATTAAATATCCTAGGAATTCAGTTCAGTCACTCAGTCATGTCCAACTCTTTGTGACCCCCATGGACTGCAGCACTCCAGGCTTCCCGGTCCTTCACCACCTCCTGGAGCTCATTCAAACTCATGTCCATCAAGTCAATGAAGGCATCCACCCATCTCATCCTCTGACTCCCCCTTTTCCTCCTGCCTTCAATCTTTCCCAACATCAGGGTCTTTTCCAATGAGTCAGTTCTTCACATCAGGTGGCCAAAGTATTGGAGCTTCAGCTTCAGCATCAGTCCTTCCAATGAATATTCAGGACTAATTTCCTTTAGGATGGACTGGTTGGATCTCCTTGCAGTCCAAGGGACTCTCAAGAGTCTTCTCCAATACCACAGTTCAAATCCTAGGAAGTACAAAATAAATAAATGACAAACCACCTGACTTAAAAAATGTTAACCTAGTTGGTATGAAAACAGCAGATAATAATTTAAAACTGAATAAGATTTGTTACCAAAATGAATGATACATGATAAGGAAGAAAGTAAGTAGGGATTTGGATGATCCAAGAGGACTTTCTGGAAGAAATGCTTCTTGAGTTGAGCTAGAAAAAGTTTGGATAGGAGGGAGAGGATTTACTGTGTTAAGATGGCTATGGAAAAACAGATGTCAGTAGACATAAATGAAGATGATGTGCTTGTGGAACCAAGAGGGCATTGAGGCTGGAACAGACATTTCCTGTTGGGAAGATAATAGGAAACAGATTGGATATTCAGAGAGATGGAAGGTTTTTAATGTCTCCTTGTGAAATTTCAATTTGATTTGTAATAAATGGAAGTTTAAGATTTTATTAAATAATGTGAACAAAGCAGCATATTAAAGAAAAGGGTGACTTCATTTCATTATGTGAATAATCTATATGTGTGTGTGTTAGTCGCTGTCGTGCCAAATTCTTTGTGACTCTATGGACTGTAGCCCACCAGGCTCCTCTGTCCATGGAATTCTCCAGGCAAGAATACTGGAGTGGGTTGCCTATCCCTTCTCCAGGTGATCTTCCTGACCCAGGAATCGAACCAGGGTCTCTTGCATTGCACTTACCTATATATCCTTTAAATGCTAAAATTGTTTTATGCAGCTACAGGATTCACTTTTCTTTAAAGAACCATTTTATTCTGCCTTGTGTAATTGTTAGTTGAGCATGCATCTCTCTGTTTTACCAGAGTATACACTTGGGACAGAAAACTGGTTTTAATTGCTTTTGGTCCCCCATATCCCTCAGCACAGGTAAATAATCAGAAAATATTTAACATATGCTGCTATTCTTAATAATTATACATATTCACTATTGTATAATAATGGAAGTTGGCATTTTATTTTGCTGACTTAATTTTAACTCATGTTATACCTTGGTGGGTTACATTTGGAACATAGGCTATATTTTATTGCATCTCAAGATAATCTCAACACGTCATCAAATCCTTAGAAAATAAAAGCAAATCTGTTCAGTCCAAAATGAAATTATTGCATAAATTTATGTAAATATTTAAGAAAAACTAGATTAGAGCAAACGGAGAAGGCAATGGCACCCCACTCCAGCACTCTTGCCTGGAAAATGCCATGAACGGAGGAGCCTGGTGGGCCGAAGTCCATGGGTTCGCTAAGAGTTGGAGAAGACTCAGCGACTTCACTTTCACTTTTCATTTTCATGCATTGGAGAAGGAAATGGCAACCCACTCCAGTGTTCTTGCCTGGAAAATCCCAGGGACGGGGGAGCCTCATGGGCTGCCGTCTATGGGGTCACATAGAGTTGGACACAACTGAAGCGACTTAGCAGCAGCAGCAGATTAGAGCAAAAAAAAGCAGAAAATACAAAAAACCAAGCCAGTTTTTTTTGCTATTTGGGACAATGTGGATGGACCTTGAGGACATTTGTTAATTGAAGTAAATTGGACAGAGAAATACAAATAGTGTATGATGTCACTTATATGTGAAATCTCAAAAGAAAAAAACACAAAAAATACTGAACAGGTATAGATACAGAGAACAGATAGGTGGTTGCCAAAGGCTGGGTGTAGGGGGTAGGTGAAGCTCGTGAAGGTAATCAAAAGGTACAAATTTGGACTTAAGAGTAAGTCCTGGAGATGTAATGTCTGCCGTGGTGACTATACTTAATAGTACTATGTACTATTTTGAAAGTTGCTAGGAGAGATCTTTGGAGAAGGAAATGGCAACCCACTCCAGTGTTCTTGCCTGGAGAATCCCAGGGACAGGGAAGCCTGGTGGGCCGCCGTCTATGGGGTCGCACAGAGTCGGACACGACTGAAGTGACTTAGCAGCATCAGGAGAGATCTTAAAAGTTCTTATAACTTGAAAAAATATTTTAACCATGGGTGAGTAACTAGACTTATGGCAATTATTTCACAATAGATACAAATATTGAATCATTATGTTGTGCAGCTGAAACTAATATAATGTTAGGTGTCAATTACATCACGATAAAAACATAACCAACTTCCCCCACAAACAAAATTTTCCTCATCAGAATACATTTGAAAACTTATCAGTATAATCTTTCTTTTTTTGGTGCAACTCTAAAAAAAATATAAGTGTTACTTGTATTGGTGATTATTATAGAAATGAGATTTGTAAAATTCTGTTATTGTTCAGTTGCTCAGTTGTGTCTGACTCTTTGAGACCCATGAACTGCATCACATCAGGCTTCCCTGCCTTCACTATCTCCTGGAGTTTGCTCAAACTCATGTCCATTGAGTTAGTGATGCCATCCAACCATCTCATCCTCTTTTGTCCTCTTCTCCTCTTGCTCTCAATCTTTCCCAGCATCAGTGTCTTTTCCAATGAGTCAGCTCTTTGTATCAGGTGGCCAAAGTATTGGAGCTTCAGCTTCAACATCAGTCCTTCCAATGAATATTCAGAATTGATTTCCTTTAGGATTGACTGGTTTGAAGGATACTAATAATCTTCACTTTGAAGACATTATATTTCAGTAGATATGCAGTCATGCCTCATGCAGTATGCTTTTCAAAGATATAAGCAGATAGGCTGAGACCTCCTCCCTACCCTCGATGTCTGACTATTCCATGCCACTAATATCTTCCCACTGAGCCAGGCAGTTTACTTGAATATAAACTGAGCATGAGGAAGGTACATTAAATTGTATTGTCATTCAGACTACATATGTAGTTAGTTGATCATATAGAAAAGACTTATAGAGAACAGGGTAGGAACATTTTAAATGGACAGTGGGGTGAAGTAGAGAAGGTGAAGGGTGGAAAGTGGGCACAAGAGAATATCACCAGGTTGGAAATGCAGCAGCAGGGAGTATAAAACTAGATTCTGGAAGGAGAAGTAATGTCATCATGGAATCTTGAAATTGTTGGAGAAGACTCTTGAGAGTCCATTGGACTGCAAGGAGATCTAACCAGTCCACCTAAAGGAGATCAGTTCTGAGTGTTCATTGGAAGGACTGATGCTGAATCTGAAACTCCAATACTTTGGCCACCTCATGCGACGAGTTGACTCATTGGAAAAGACCCTGATGCTGGGAAGGATTGGGGGCAGGAGGAGAAGGGGACGACAGAGGATGAGATGACTGGATGGAATCACTGACTCGATGGACGTGAGTTTGAGTGAACTCCAGGAGTTGGTGATGGACAGGGAGGCCTGGCGTGCTGCGATTCATGGGGTCGCAAAGAGTCGTATATGACTGAGCGAGTGAACTGAACTGAACTGAACTGAATAGGTAATCTTGTTAAGAAATGACCCATTTCTGAATTGGATACCATGGCCTATAAAGGTTAAATGACTTGTTTTCTATTGTAATTAGTTGACCCTTGAACAGCACAGGTTTGAAGTGGTGAGTTCACTTACATGAGGATTTGTTTTTCCAATAATTCTATAGTACTGTGCATTCCTATGTTTTTGAATCCTTTGAGGGAAAATTGTCCAGTTAGCCTCTAATTAAAATAAATAAGTTTAAATTAAAAATAAAATAAAATTAAAAAATAAAAACAAAAAAAATGTTTAAAAGAGAAAAAAGCTAGAGGCATCATACACCTTGATTTCGAACTACAATAAAAAGTTATTAAAAAAAAACAAAACAAAAAAACAAACTATGTAATGTTGCCATAATTCCAATAATTGAAAAATAAAGTATGTATGTGTAGACCAGACTGGAAGAATATATAATATATAGACATTGTGGATATATGTATTAAATGTAATTTATAATTTAAAAACATTTTTTTTTTTCTGTAGCCTTAAACATTATAATAAGAAAATTAACAATTGCAGACTGGTAACATGTGTTGAGTAATAGTATAGTATTACTAGTATTTTTTTTTACTAGTAACCTGCCAGCCAATATTTCTGTATATGATAGTCTGTGAGTCTGTGAAAGTTGCTCAGTTGTGTCCAACTCTTTGCGATACTCCTACACCTATATTCCTAGTTTATCCCTTCTTGCCTCCTTTTCCCCTGTGGTAACAAGATGTTTGTTTTCTATGTCTGTGACCCTATGTCTGTTTAGTATATAGATTACTCTGTATTACTTTTTAGATTCCATATAAAAGTGTATCATGCAATATTTGTCTTTTCTGTTTGACTTACTTCATTTAGTATGTTATTTTCTAGGTCCATACATGTTTCTGCAGATGACAATATTTCTATTTTTTACGGTTGAGAAATATTCCATTGTATATGGTGTATATATATATATATATCTACATATATGGCATATATACATACACTGTGTCTTTTGAAGCCAGTCATCTATTGATGGACATTTGGGATGTGCCTGTGTCTTGGCTATTGCAAATATTGTTACTGTGAACATTGGGGTGTACGTAACTTTTTGAACTAGTTTTCATCTTTTTGAAGTATATGCCCAGGAGTGGGATTGCTGGGTCATATGGTAGCTTTATTTTTAAGGTAAGGAACTTCAATACCATTTTCTATAGGGGCTTTACCAATTTATAGTCCCACCAACAGTGTAGGAAGGCATTCTTTTTTCCATACTCTATCTACTTGCATCTTAAGTCTCTTCAGTCATGTCCAAGTCTTTGCAACCCCATGGACTGTAGCCCACCAGGCTCCTTTGTCCATGGACTTTCTCAGGCTAAATACTGGAGTGGGTTGCTGTCTCCTTCTCCAGCACCCTCTCTAGTATTTATTATTGGTGGACTTTTTGATGATAACCATTCTGACTGGTGTAAAGTGATACCTCATTGTGGTTTTCATTTGCATTATTCTAATAATTACTGATGCTGAGCTTATTTTAAAATGTGGCAATTTCTTATAGTAGCACATCCATTAACAAGAAGTAAAATGATTTTCCTGAAGTTACCATATGATACAGTATACAGTAAAAACAAGTAGAAATAATAATAATATATATTAGGAAAGCAAAATTGGGCTACAATTAGAAAATTTAACCGACTGCTCTCTAGTTGAATTAGAAAAACATTTCAGCTAACTGTGTATGGAGACAGAAAAAAATGACAAAGTGTAGCAGAGTGATGTGGTAGGAAAATAACATATCATTTGAAATTATAACTTGGTACTTTTAGTTTCCCTGGCGGCTCTGACAGTGAAGAATCTGCCCGCAATGCAGGAGACCTGAGTTCTGTCCTTGGGTTGGGTAGATACCCTGGAGAAAGGAATAGCTACCCACTCCAGTATTCTGGCCCGGAAAATTCGCAAAAGAATCACAAAGAGTTGGACACAACTAAGCGACTTTCACTTTTAGTTAAAAAAAAAGAGAAAAGATTAGATCCATTTTCAAAGACTCCTAACTGCGGAATTGTCTTCTAGTCTGTTATCCAGTGAGATTTCTTATAGTCCATTATACAAATAGTCTTTTGATTTGGTAGCTAGTGAAAGGATCTTATTGGATCTCAAAGGATATTAAAAGCCTTTGATATGAAAAGATGCTAATCTATTGGATTTGGATACTCTGAGCCAGGTCATTTAGCATAACCTTTTGAAACTGCATCATATTTTTTACTGGACTCACATGTACATGGGGACAAATGAGAAGTATATAAAATTAGGACAGAAACAAACAAAATGCATTCAGATAAAAAGTTGAATAAGGAGAATGCATCAGATCTCTAACTTAATCTGTGTTTATTTTTGAATTTTCTGTTCTTTCATGTTTAGAAACATGATGAGCACAGCAAATAAAATTTGAGTACTTTTCCTGTATTCCATATCCAATTCTAAGTGTTTTACATTGGTTATTTCTGGTGGCCAACCAGAGGCTGCTGGGAGAGGAACTTAAATTTTATCAAATCTGAGATGCATCCTTATTTTTATATACCACCAAGAAAGAAAAAGGTACTTAAACTATGCTGTGATTGACTGTAAAATAAATGCTGATTCCAGAGATGACAGAATATTTAAAAAATTGTATCCTAATAAATGCAATACATTGGTTGGCAGATGAGAGAGTGAACTAGCAGGCTGATCAATTACTGTTCCCTCTCTTAAAGATTAATTTTTAACAAGGTTATCATCACTGAGAGAAAATTTTGAAAATGTGACAAGATGGCAATGAAAAAAAAATTGTGTTTCTGTTCAGAATGAAGTTTAGTTGTCTATACTGTATCTCTTGGCTGTCTTTAGGCCTGTTCTTTTTGGGAAAAAGATACATGTATAGAACCCATTTATGTGAGCATAGAATCAGAGAAAAAGAATTCTTCAAGTAGGGGTACATTTTTATGTAGGCAGAGACTAAGCTTTAATTTCCACTCATATTAGACATTAGACTGAAAAGTTGTACTGTTGGCAGTTGGGAATGGCTGTGGGAGGATTTTCAAAGTAAAACAGTCAATGGACATTAAGCAATAGATATATTCTTCCCAGAGGAATGGTGTTTCTAGAGACATTGAACCTGTAAGCAATTATTCCCTATATAAAATGTCAGGAGTGAAATTAAACAGCTCCTCCTAGCATGCAGAGTATACACACAGCAGATAGTCTGAGCAGAGCAGATGACAGATTAAGTCTAATCAAAAATGCATAATCTAAATCTTGGCTGTTACCTGGTACAGACGGGCAAGGAAGAGGGAAGGAAAGGATAAGTGGGAGAAGTTTCTCCTAAGAGACAATGTGAGTGAGTACGTGAGTGAGTGACAGTTGCTCAGTTGTGTCTGATTCTTTGCGACCCCATGGACTATACAGTCTATGGAATTCTCCAGGCCAAAATACTGGAATAGGTAGCCTTTTCCTTCTCCAGGGGATCTTACCAACCCAGGGATAGAACCCAGGTCTCCCACATTGCAGGCAGATTCTTTACCAGCTGAGCCACAAAGGAAGCCCAAGAGGTAGTGTGAGAGGAGCAGTTAAAGAGGCTAGGTCACAGAGAGCTATTATTTGTTGTTGATAGAAAAAGGAAGAAAGAGTTAACTTATTATGGTCCTAGAGAGAGAGATTTGATTTCTGTTTCCACCTTCTGGCACAGAGCCCCTAAAACACTTGACATTTTCTGAGTGGTAGAAGTGGTGTGAACATCTTTTGTTCTAGTAACAAGTCTTGATGGATCCCTAGATAGCTTTGGATAGGGCTGGTCACCAAAACAGCACCTGCCTTGACTGGAAACTTATAACTTTGAGCCCCACCCAATACCCTCTGGCTAGTGGAGAGAGACTGGAGATTGAGTAGATCACCAATGACCAGTGATTTAATGAGTCTTGTCTATGTAATGAAACCTCCATAAAATGCCGTAGATGACAGGGTTCAGGGAGCTTCAGAATTGGTTGAATGTACCCATGTGCTAGGAGGGGAGCAGACCCCAACTTCCAGGGGATGTATATTCTCATGTTTGGGATCTTTTGGGATCTCATCCTATGTACCTCTTCATTTGGCTCTTCGTTTGTGTCCGTTGTAACAAGCTGGTAATAGTATATAAGTGTCTTTGAGAGTTGAGTGAGCCATTCTGGTGAATTGTTGACTCCTGCAGGGAGAGTCAGTTGTGGGAACCCCTTGCCAAGTTGGACAGAAATGTGGATAAGCTGGGGACTTGATACTTTTGACTGACATTATAGTGAAAGCATGTTATGGGGAGTCTGAAGCTAACCCAGGGAACTCAGTGTCACAATTGACTGGATTATAGGACACCCAGAGGTATTAGAATTTGTTGGTGTCAGGAGGAGAAACACTTGTCTGATGTCAGAAGTGGTGTAGAGTAAAAACAGCTCAAACATAATAGGAGAAGCACTGAGTTTAAGGCCAAAATGTTCAAGAAGGAAGGTAAGGATGTAATAGATTGACGGCCAATGAGGTGAGTGGTAGTTCAGGAAGTGGGCTGGAACAGAGTTAAAAGTAGTCAGACTAGGTACTTTGGGATCTCAAGCTACAAATGCTGGGCCCATGGTAGAAAACTATTTATGATAACTCTTGAGCATTTCCAGTGGGCAGGAAACATTGACCACTAAAATGTGGCTGGAAGAATAAAAAGAGCCTTCAGTGGTCCTGGTACCCTTTTTCCTAGTTAGCCAATATAAGCAAGAGTACTTAACAGGTTGGATATATGTCTCACTAAGTAATGTGCCTATGGATCCAAGAATAAGTTCTTGTCTGAATTCCATCTTGTGTAGCAGGTGTCCAAAGAGAAATACAATTTTCAGATGTGATACACTGGACACAAAGAAAGTCTAGTTGGTAATGAAGGATCTGTATATGCAAAACAAGGCCAGACTGTGAAGCAAGCAGGGAAAGAACACTTGCTGAGCCTTCGCTGGAAACCAGGAGACATTAGCCTGAGATGCAGGCAATGCTTATGGCAGATCAGGGATGAGGAGATGATGCTCAATGTCATCCTTAAGAACAGATGGCAGTAATCCCATCTAATGAGTGGAGTCAAATGAAAGAGAGGTGTGGTAGTATTGATAAATATTAAAGAATCTTCTCCAGGCTTCCTTGAACTTATACTCTTATCTCTATTTGCCAGTTTCTGTTGTAAGGCTGAAACTCTTTCCTTTAAAAACTGTGGAATTTTGCATAATCATTCTTGTGTAAGACACAGACACAATGTGTTATCTGCAATAAATTAGTTTGGTTTATTAAAAAAGAAAATTTAAGACACAAAGCATTCTGAGCGTGGAATCCTTTTAGATTTGAATAATTTTTTTCTAATTACCTAGTCTAGGCTTCTTCATACCCATTATGTTTATATTAATTTGTGTGTGTGTGTGTGTGCACACGTGCACTAAGTCACTTCAGTCATGTCCAACCTTTTGCTAACCTATGGACTAGCCCACAAGGTTCCTCTGTCCATGGAATTCTCTAGGCAAGAATACTGGATTAGGTTGCCATGCCTGTCTCCAGGAGATTTTCCTGACCTGGGGATCAAACCCATGTCTCTTATGTCTCCTGCATTGGAAGGCAAATTCTTTACCACTAGCACCACCTGGGAAGCCCCAATATTTTTAGTGATTCATCTTTATTACATTTTAGTGACGCAAAGTACTTGTTTTTCTTAGTTACAATAATTCTTGCCTTTTTGCACTTTGATTTCATCAGCTTATGAGCAATTTGCATAGCAACAAGAACAACTGATAATAAGTGTGGGAACAAAACAATCAAAGTTGTACCCTTTGAGTGTACAACTCAGAGGGTTGGGAGGGAGAAAAGTGGTATGTGGTAAAGATTGGCTGCCCAAGGGCTCCAGCCTGCATGTTTCACAGGGATAAATGGAGAGGCTGGCTAACTGAGAGTCTGGCAAGAGATCTGCTACTGTATTTGTGATGCTCAGAAATGCTGCAGTTCCTCTATTCCTATGCTTTACTAAAGATTCTGTAGGTGACTGAGAATCTTTCATTTACATATTATCTACAACCATACTTGTAATTATTAGTAAAAATGAACATAATGGGATATGTTAGTAATTGGAACTGAAATTATAGTACATAATAGAGTCTCAAATAAAAAGTATCAAATTTCTAAGTAAAATTTTTTGTGATAGTTGAATGTATCCTGGTAGTAATGGTAGGGAGTGATAATATACATTGATGATCGAGATGTATTTTTTAAACTTAGCCTTTAATTAGAGTTTCACTCTTCCTAGTTCTGTGTATATGAATTTGTCTATTTTCTTTGTTTCAAATGTGATACTAAAAATACACACACAGAAATTGAAATTTAGTTCCATCGCAGTCCTGTAATCTTCTCTTATTTTGTTCTGTAGCTAAGTCAGAATTCACATTTACTAGATTATTGTCTATTGCCATGGAAATCATTTTGTTATATTTCAATTTCACTACAGGAACAGCCACAGGAGCTAATGGACCATAAGAGGGAAATTTGTTATTTAAACAATGATTATCTTTTATATTTGGCTAACATGAAAAGGGGAAAGTACAATTCTTCTGTCACACAGCATGAGAAGGTAAATGGATGGGAGTTATGGGCAGAATTCACCTTAAGAAAATCACAACTGTCTTATGAATCAGAAATAATGTTGCCCACTCAGAAGACAAAATTATAAAATGTGCCCATATCAAGCTGTGTTTTTACAAACAGTATAGGAGGGCCTTGTTGTAGGTTAAATTCCCAAGAAGTAATCATTTTGAGATGGAATGGGGGTGAGATGGAATGGGGGTGCATGGAGTATATCAGGGATCAACTACTGTGAAAGGAAGGGGAAGAAGATACAGGACTGGGCCGAGAAAGAGATGAAACTTGTATGCAAGAGGGAGAGAGTCCCAGCCAGGCCAGTGGAGGGGGCTGTGGAGGTGATATTGACCTTGGCATTGTTTTGGGTAACCCTTGCTCTGTGGAAGGATATGGAATGCCCAAGGAAGGGCTGCCCACTCTCTGTCTGCAGCTGAGGACGTGATCGCGTCTGCTGACCTGAAGACCCTCTACTGATCATACTCCTTATCAGTTTATCCTTGAAGCAGAATCTGGGTGACACATTTCTTTGTCTATATAGGTCATCTTATTTCATGAATATCAGGGATTTTCTGCAGTTTTATCCTTAAAGTATTTGTATTGCCCAGAAAATATATCACCTTTAATCAGCAAAGTCTTGCATAAGAATCACTGTTCACATTTTTTAGACTTAGAGTTGACAAAGGCCATTTTAATGTCCTTATTGTGTTTGAGGGCTTTTAGTATTATGTAAGCTCTCTTCTATCTATAGCCACAGCATACGATTTTTTAAAAAAATTCACAGCAGATTGTGACCCTTCATAGAAAGGTAAGGCTTTTTTAATAGTATATAAACATTTATGACCAAATGTTTCTTTTTTGAACTTTTAGTTTTACAATGATTTCAAACTTACAGAAACATTCCAAGAATAGGACAAAGAACTCTCATATGTTCTTCACTTCTATTCCCCTAGTATTAACATTTATTACAATTGTCTTATCATATTCCCTCTCTTTTCTCTATCCCTTTACTCTCACACCTTATTTTGAAGATTTTTTTTTTTTTTTGACTTGACAGTAAAAGTTGCAACATGATGCTCTAGTAATCCCTTAGTAATTCAGAAAGTATTTCCTAAAAGCAAGGACATTCTCCCACATAACCTTCATGTAACCATCAAAATAGGAAATTCATATTGATATAATATTACCGTCTAACCCTTGGATCTCATTTGTAATTCATTAGTCACCCAGCGATGTTCTTTATAGGTGCGGCATCCAGGACCATGTCTTGTATCTATCATCCTGTGCTTTGGTCTCCTTCAACTGGAACTCTTCCTAAGTCTTTCTTTGTCTTTTATCTTTGAAGAATACCACCAAATTCTGCTTCTCTATTCATGACCTAGAGCCAGACATCCTGGAATGTGAAGTCAAGTGGGCCTTAGAAAGCATCACTACGAACAAAGCTAGTGGAGGTGATAGAATTCCAGTAGAGCTATTCCAAATCCTGAAAGATGATGCTGTGAACGTGCTGCACTCAATATGCCAGCAAATTTGAAAAACTCAGCAGTGGCCACAGGACTGGAAAAGGTCAGTTTTCATTCCAATCCCAAAGAAAGGCAATGCCAAAGAATGCTCAAACTACTGCCCAATTGCACTCATCTCACACGCTAGTAAAGTAATGCTCAAAATTCTCCAAGCCAGACTTCAGCAATATGTGAACTGTGAACTTCCTGATGTTCAAGCTGGTTTTAGAAAAGGCAGAGGAACCAGAGATCAAATTTCCAACATCTGCTGGATCATGGAAAAAGCAAGAGAGTTCCAGAAAAACATCTATTTCTGCTTTATTGACTATGCCAAAGCCTTTGACTATGTGGATCACAATCAATTGTGGAAAATTCTGAAAGAGATGGGAATACCAGACCACCTGAAAGAAGAAACTCCTTGGAAGAAAAGTTATGACCAACCTAGATGGCATATTGAAAAGCAGAGACATTACTTTGCCAACAAAGGTCCGTCTAGTCAAGGCTATGGTTTTTCCAGTGGTCATGTATGGATGTGAGAGTTGGACTGTGAAGAAGGCTGAGCACCGAAGAATTGATGCTTTTGCACTGTGGTGTTGGAGAAGACTCTTGAGAGTCCCTTGGACTGCAAGGAGATCCAACCAGTCCATTCTGAAGGAGATCAGCCCTGGGTGTTCTTTGGAAGGAGTGATGCTGAAGCTGAAGCTCCAGTACTTTGGCCACCTCATGTGAAGAGTTGACTCATTGGAAAAGACTCTGATGCTGGGAGGTATTGGGGGCAGGAGGAGAAGAGGACGACAGAGGATGAGATGGCTGGATGGCATCACCGACTCGATGGAAATGAGTTTGAGTGAACTCTGGGAGTTGGTGATGAACAGGGAGGCCTGGCGTGCTGCGATTCATGGGGTCACAAAAAGTCGGACATGTCTGAGCGACTGAACTGAACTGAACTGAACACATACCTATATGTACTTTTTCCAGATTCTTTTACATTATGGGGTTATTATAGGATGTGGAGTCTAGTTCCCTGTGCAATACAGTAAGTCCTTATTTTTTTTTAATTTTTAAACTATTTAATTTTTAAAATTATTATTCTAAAGTATGAATGACAGGGTTTTAGTGCTTAGCTTGCCGTTGTGGATGATAATGATAGCAGTGGGATTTGCGCTAGTGGTTTCTGATATAAAAGAGTTTCTGAATAAGAAACCATCTATATTGCAGAGGCAGATCTTTCTTTGGTTTCTTTTGGATTTATTTCTTGTCAGCTCAATAAGAAGCAGCTATTAGGAAAAATGTTTGAGCCTTGTTTATTGGTTTGCAATAATGAGAACAGTTACTGAGTCCTAATAATTTTGTGCTTTTATTTTCAAGTAAGAAAGCATTCTTGTTTTGTAATGATACCAAGGGAAGGTAGTTTAAAAGCTAGTTTTAAAGGATCTGGAGCTTTGAGAGGTTATAATTTAGAGTGGAGGCATGGTGGTCAGAGGAAATGAGCCAAAGTTAAAAGCCTTTTCTGTGCCATTGCATCTGTAACCATCCTCAGAGTACTGTGCACTTTATGTCACAAAAAAGCCTCAGATCCTGTGGGTAAATGTTATCTGTAGGAACCTCATCTCTTGTAAAAACAGTTCTTTTATTCTTACAGTGTTTGAACAAAAATACAAATAATAGTGTTTTCTTTTTGCAGGGCAATATATGGATATAGGGATTCTTCTAGTTTTGAATAGGTATGTTGTAATATAAAAAGAAAAATCAAAATTAAAATTAATAGATGGTAAGACAGAAACTGAAGGTGTTCTCTTGGTTAAATCTTTTTCTTTTTGTCTCTTTTGTGAAGCAAGGATACTAGTTTTTATTTTTCTTGAGACTGTTTTTATGCCTGATTTTCTTTTGGAGGATAAAATATAATTACTTGTCAGCTAAAAGTTGGTGGGATCGATGTTTTTGCAAGTGGCTTTAGAGGTAGGTCTTGGTTGTGTTTAACCTGTAAGGAACATAGGGAGCATGCAGGATGCGGGCATGTTGATGGACAGTCAGTATGATTGTAGAGGAAAGATAAGTGAGTGAAGGCTCAGTTCATTCTTTTACTTTAAATATATTTGCATTTTCTTATGAGTCTCCATTCTCCTGACCTCATCTAGTGTAATTTTACTTGCTTCTTATCCCAGTCCCTTCTTTTTGTTTCTGCCTTTCTCTCTGATACAGAGTCATTCACACACATATAACATACCTTCATGCTTGAATCTAAATAATTGACATGCATAAAAATATTCCCAAATGAAGGTCACATAAGACCTGTGTGTTTTTGTGTAGATGTGTGTACACACACACATATTATTTTTAAGTAGTTAATCACTCTGAGTACTTGGTTTATTATAAATATCCAGCTCAGTTTATTAAGTAAATAAATAAGAGCCTAAAATCAGAAGTTATTTTTAAGAACTGGAACAAATTGGTCAAAGGAAAGGACAGTCTCGTGGAGATGTCATTCACACCACAAAGATTTATTTGTTGTAGAGGTGATTACTTCCAGTCACAGTAACTGTGTGCAAAAATTGTTAGGTTATCTTCTCCTTTACCTCATCTTTCTGAATGATATTTTACTTGTGATTGGTAGGGAGTGATTAACTGGACCAGACAAATAGTTCCCTGGGAAAGGTAAACCTTGCCTTGGGTGAAGACATGATATGGGACCATGTATTTGTACTTTTCCCTGGCAGTTCAGAGGGTAAAAGGTCTGCCTTCAGTGCAGGACACCCTGGTTCGATACCTGGGTTGGGAAGATCCCCTGGAGAAGGGGATGGAAACCTACTCGAGTATTCTTGTCTAGAGAAATCTTGGATAGACCGTGGGGTTGCAAAGAGTTGGACATGACTGAGCAACTGACACACTGCTGTGAATAAACTCTTCTTATTGCAGCCCATTTCCTGTCTTGTGACAGCTGAGTAACTCAGAGTAGAGTCAAATGACTTGCATGATAGGAACCATAACAAAGCACTTAGGACATCAGCCTTTAAAAACAGCAACGAAAGATCAAACATTCTCTAGTTACAATTTTAACATTTTACAGTTTGGAGTGGTTTGCTACTCCTGTCAATGAAAATGCCTACGTGGCATCTTTTTGGTTGCCAAAAAGGGTCCTCTGTGGTTGAGGACCCTGGTGGGCGGGGGATAGTGCTCTGTGTCTTGTTGGGGGTTTGGGAACTGCTTTCCTAATGTGCCCTGAATGTCAAGAACAGGGCTCTTTCTCCTGCTATTTTCCTCATCAGCATCTTCCTCTCCTAGAGGCAATTGATTTAGTTTGAAGAGTATAAGCAGTAGAAATCCAAGATTTGGTTACAGTTTACACTGGGACACCACCCACTCAGTTCTCTTCCTCCCCTTTCAGGTCTCTGCTCAAGGTCATTTTGTCACTGAGGACTTCCTCCGCCACCAGAAACCCAACCTTCCGCCTCTCCTGCCTGATTTTTCCATTAGTGCTTCATTCACATTGAGTCATGACTGATTTCTGCTCTCTGTGGATCTTCCTTTGAGCCTGATGATTTAAGAATTTCCATAGCCCTGGGCCAAATGGAGCTATGATCCTCTGAGACAAAACATTGCTCCTTTAGCTCTTCCTGGTTGGGCAGTCATATTAGTTCAGATTGCTTATCTATGATACAAAATCCTTCCAATCTCTCCATTTCTTCCAAAAAAAAAGAAAAGGAGTTGAGGGGATAGTGCTGATCGAGTGCTACTGGGCCGAGTAGGAGCCCCTCAAAGTGCTGTGGGAGTTCACAGGCGATGAGTGTGCCTTATAGCAGGGACCAACCTTGACAATGTGCTCAAGGCCAGAGATGCACAGCTGATTTAGTAGGGGAGCTATATTTAAATAACTAATTAAAATAAAGTGCTTAATGGAGATATAAATAAGGTACATGAGAGGATAGATGAGGCGGTGATGCTTAAATCTAACTGGGCAGGCTGGGAGGATTTCCTTGAGAAGATGACACATTGAAAATTCATGAATTTGAACATGTGGTAGTAAAAGCGGGGAGGACTTCAGGAGGGTCAGACTGAGGTCAAGACACATGAAAAAAGAGAAAAAAAACTTGGTGCAAATTTTCCTTTGCCTGTTGCTGAGGGCTTTTGGATAAAGGGATTTCAAGGTGAGATTTTGATGTTTTTGTCTTTCACTTTTAGCCCTTCTGTGGGGTTCTGGACTGAACAATGACTTGTTTCCCCACCAGCAGGGAAATGAAGTGCTGCTTCCTAGCTGGATGAATGCTTGGTAACCTTCCATGTCTGGCTTTTCCAGTGAGGGATTTGAAGGCTAAACTGTGTTTTCTGTTCCAGGGAGCCTCAGTCACACTTACCTCCCCAGTTGTAGGTGGAGAATTGGAGCAGAGAGGAGACGAAGGCCAGATCAGATTTTTTAAAAAATTACACAAAGTGATCAGGCAGAGTAGTCATAGAGGTCCAGATTCAGCCCAGGCATGCATGTGCACTTCTTCAACACCAGAAATGGGAAGAGTAGAGGAAGAGGGAACCTGAGTTCCTGTCTTGAAGGAACAGTAGCTCCACCCAGAAGGCTTAAAGTGTGACTCAGTGTGGCAGCTGTGATTTTTCCCCAGGAAGGAGCTGCTGAAGTGTTAGGCAGAGAGGATGGAACTTGTTCTTAACTCTCTACTCCACATGTACATGGCAGGGAACCCTAGAGGGGCAGAAGGGTTCCTTGTCCCTCCAGTCCTCATGGAGCTTAATGACAATCATTTCCCAGAGGTTTCTTGTCCTAGAACCTATTAAGTTAATGGCTGTGGAGTAGACTGAAGTTGAGTTGGCTTGTGATAACTCTGTGCCCTTGACTTTAGAACATATTCTTTACAGAAGTATGCTCAGTTACTCGGGCCTGTGGAGCTACATTTGTAGTTACCATTGACCAAAGGAGCCCAGTGAGTCCTTTATAACATGAAAGAAAGTGAAAGTGAAAGTCGCTCAGTCACATTTGACTCTTTGGAACCCCATGGAACATCGCCTGCCAGGATCCTCTGTCCGTAGAATTCTCCAGGCAAGAATGCAGGAGTGGGTAGCTGTTCCCTTCTCCAGGCGATATTCCCAACCCAGGGATTGAAACCAGGTATCCTGCACTGCAGGCAAGAGAGAGAGAGAGCGAGAGCAAGAGAAAGAGAATGACTCAGGTTCAAAAGAGTTGTTCACATGTGTTCAAAGACAATATTTAACCACCCAAATCAACTAGCTACAACAGCTTGTACAGTGTTTCAGTACTGGCTGACTGTGACACAAGCATCTGGGTGAAAATATGCTTCTCTTATTGGCTTGTATCTGAACAAGGAGCTCAGATTTGTTCTCTGTTTCTGGCACTATTGAAAGTGGTTAGCAGGGAGAGCAGTTGATGACTTTCTCTTAGAATCACTCTCAGATACTTAAAAGAAACAGTTTCTTGTACTTTTTTGTAAAGAGATCTGAACTTAAGTTTGTTCTGAGGTTAGCAATTTACGCATGGTATTTTAAAAGATAGAATGATACAATCCCAGAGTATATCAGAGATAAGCCAGATGGCTTGTTTCTAGACTAGTGTTACTGGTGATTAAAGAGCTGATTTTTCTCTCACATACTCAAGAGCGTGGACGTATTTATTGTCAACATATTCAATAGCTAGACAAGTTAAATTGGTCCAGGAAAACCTAATTGGGTATTTTCCATCTTGCATAACTCTAGTGCTCCTATTTAAGATAGCCTGGGGAATAGCTGTTAGTGAAGGTATTGATTATAAGTCTGCTGCTTTTTAATACCTGTGCATTAGCTCCACTTACATTTCAAGGGGCTAAAATTTTAAACAAAAGTAAAAATCTAAGCAGATTGAGCTAGTTCTGTCACTTGCACTTAGGTGAATAGTTTTGCTTTGATTACTTTCTGAGAGTTGCTGTCAGCCTGGGTGAAGAGGACCATATTACTGGATCACTCTTATTTTGACAAAAGATCATTATCTGGCTGGAACATGTCCTAGGAGCCAATAAATGTATAATAGGCTATTTCAGATTCTTTGAAGATAATAAGCATAATCTCATTTTGACTATAGACTGTGTTTCTTAATAAATGTTTAAAAACTCTCCTGGCAGAGCCTTGATATGACAACTGATAAATATACCACTGGATAAATGATAACAAAAAAAAACACACGAATTACAGTTGATGTGCCTTCAAATCATTTAGGTGCAATAATAAAAAACCATTTTTTTCTTGACAAATATATTAGCCATGAGTGAATTCTTTCATGTTACTTCATGTTGAGAAATATACACAGAAGTTTTTGCTGGCGAGTTACTTTTACTGACTGCTGGTAATTCACTTTTGATTTTTATTCAGGTAGTTTGTAATGATAAATTATTTATATAAAACAGTTGCTCCTTGAAATATATGTGAATTTTATTTTTTGCTTAAACTTACTGTGTATTTATGAATCTTGTTGTTAATGTTAGGAAAAAATCTAATCAAGATCCTGGCTTAGAAAGTTGCTCATGATTGCTCTTTCATCTAAAAATTCAACCTGAACTAACTTATTACTTGTCTTAATCTTAAAATGAGTTCCTGTTTATTTGATGAGCAGAGAGTTTGCAATTACCTGTTAAATAATTTTGTTATTTAGAGTTTGATATGTGCCATTTTGATGTGTCTGGAGTTTTCTGTTCTTGAAGCTGAAAAGTGTTGCTATATATATTCATTAGTATCACCATTATTCAAGAAAGTGACTGCACTTTATTTGCTGTTCAGCATGGTGGGCTGCAGTCCATAGGGTCCCTGAGGGCTGGACACTACTGAGCGACTTCACTTTCACTTTTCACTTTCATGCATTGGAGAAGGAAATGGCAGCCCACTCCAGTGTTCTTGCCTGGAGAATCCCAGGGATGGGGGAGCCTAGTGGGCTGCCGTCTATGGGGTCGCATAGAGTTGGACATGACTGAAGTGACTTAGCAGCAGCAGCAGCATGGTGTCTTACCACTATATTCATATGATTAGGGAATTGCTTTTTGGCTCATGAGGTATCAATAGGGTATTTCTGAGGTGCAGTAATCTAACATGAGTTTGTCTTAAAGTGCAGTATATGCAATTCTTATTTCACCATGTAAGCATTATGGCCTATCTTGCAATTAAAAAAAAATGACTTGTATTTAAATACCTGTAATAATGATATTCCTGAAAAAATGGATATATAATTACATAGTCTCATTGTATATAATTTATATACTCTCCTTACGTAAGTTCTTTGATTAGAATATAAATTTGCCTTTACTTATCAGTTTACAAGGGAAACTGACATTGCACATGGTCTTTCTTATCTCTGATACGACTTCTTTACTGTAAGGTTTATGAGATACTTTATTTTTAATTTCAGTTTTCTCTGACTATGTACAGATGTCACATATCTTGTTCTTCAGTTAATAAACAGCTTGTATTCTACTATCTCATTAGCCTTTTAGTAAATGGGATTCAAAATGGTGTCATTAGCCTTTTGATAAATATCATTTCAATTAGATATGCATAAATAAAGAAAGATTTACTGTGTAACAAATGCAGTAATTACAATGTGTTCTGTACTATTTTGTATTTTTATGGAACTGTGTACCTATTTCTCATGGACAATAATTACACCATTAAGAGTCTATACTAACCTGTTTTCTGTGTAAAGATCACAAGTCTATTGAGTATGTAGCTTGAATTAGTTTGATTTTGCCTTTATCATAATACTGAAGAAATTGATATTGTAACTTCTCATGTGCCAAGAAGTAAAGAACTCAGGTTTAGTAATTTTTTTTGGCTGATTCAGAAAAGTAATTTGTTGCTTGCAGGATTTTTGTAAATAGAAATGTTTTAATGTAACTTGCTGCTAAGTCACTTCAGTTGTGTCTGACTCTGTGCCACCCCATAGACGGCAGCCCACCAGGCTCCCCCATCCCTGGGATTCTCCAGGCAAGAACACTGGAGTAGGTTGCCATTTCCTTCTCTAATGCATGAAGTGAAAAGTGAAAGAAGTCGCTCCGTCGTGTCCAACTCTTTGCGACCCCATGGACTGCAGCCTACCAGGCTCCTCCATCCATGGGATTTTCCAGGCAAGAGTACTGGAGTGGGTGGCCATTGCCTTCTCCATAATGTAACTTAATATTATAAAAATTCTTCAGTTCAATATTTCAGCTGGTTGTTAAAATCATTACGATATTACAGAAGTATTGGTTAAGAAAGGAACTCTTGTGATAGAAAGATTTGACTTTGAATCTCAGATTTGCCAGTTAAAGTGATCATAATGCCCTTGGGTGATTATAATAACAATACCTGCCTCCTAGGATTGATTGAAGACATAAATGAGATAATAAGAGTTAGTAAGTACTAAAAAATGTAGATGATTTTTATAATCATAATTGTCAGAGTCATGGACGTTTTTGTCCTAAACATATTTAATTTTGCTGGAAATTTTATCAATCTTTGTGTATATGACAATTACAAAATATTGATTAATGGATGAGTATACCAAACTAAACTATTTTTCTGGACACCCTGAAGGACTGAAAAACATTACATAGTTGATATTTAGTAAAATTGAATTGGATTTGCATAACTTCAACTGGTACAAGATGACTGTTGTGCAGTTTTGCTTATTTGCTGATACATAATTGTTTTGTAATTGTTATATATTCTGTGTCAAACTAGATTGTAAACAAAAATTGATTAGAAATTTTTTTTCACCTTCCTCTCATCTAAAAGTATGAAAAAAAATTTTTTCCCCAACCACCAAATATATTCAGTAAATGTTTATTGGATTTTAGCCAGATATACTTTTGATGGATGTTTCCTATTCCCCTTGATGCTAAAAGAAAAATGGATAAATAAGATAATGAACTGTTTGTAAAAGAATGACAAAATCAATTATCATGTAATCATGCTATACATACTATTACACTGTTAAGACATGTTTATATAGGTGGACACGTAATGGTATAGCCATAGAAAAAGTTGTGAGGATCTATAGTCAGTTGTTTATGAAATTACTTCTAGACAAGGGAATGGAAGAGTGTAGGTACTAGTGCTGGTGCTAATTTGTTTCAGTCATCTCCAACTCTTTGTGACTTATGGACCGTAGCCTGCCAGGCTCCTCTGTCATGGGATTTTCCAAGCAAGAATACTGGGGTGGGTTGCCATGTCCTGCTCCAAGGGATCTTCCCAACCCAGGGATTGAACCCGAGTCTCTTACATCTCCTGCATTGGCAGGTGGGTTCTTTACCACTAGCACCACTGGAAGAATGTAGAGTATATACCAAATAGTGTGTTGTGATTACAAGCAACCTAAAATGAAAGATTATTTAAGCATAGAAACCTGGGGGGTTTGTTGGATAAAGTGTGAGTACATCACAGAATTGGAAATAGAGTTGAATAAGTAAGCCTCAGGAATTATGCCTTCCCTCGTGGCTCAGACGGTAAAGCGTCTGTCTACAATGTGGGAGACCTGGGTTCAATCCTTGGGCTGGGAAGATCCCCTGGAGAAGGAAATTTCCAGGACTATTGCCTGGAAAATCCCATGGACAGAGGAGCCTGGTAGGCTACAGCCCATGGGGTCGCAAAGAGTCGGACACGACTGAGCGACTTCACTTACCCCTGGAGAAGGAAATGGCAACCCACTCCAGTACTCTTGCCTGGAGAATTCTATGGACAGAGGTGGGCTACAGTCCACGGGATTGCAAAGAGTAGGACATGACTGTGTGACTAACTTTTAGGAAGTATAGAAATAGAAACAACTCCAGAGTTAAGTGACAGAAATTTGTGAGCAGCTACTGTGGCTAGAGTGGCATTTGGGGACTTCCTGCAGTTGACAGCCCACTAGAATGACAGGAAATGGGGGTGGTGGCAGTTCTCTAAAGGAAATGGTGCTGGGCATGGAGGTCATCATGGTGGGGTGTTTTCCTTATTATTTTAGATAAATCTTTTTAAAAAGTAGCTCAAGATTTAATCTGTATACCATATGATTCACCCACTTGAAATTTATAATTCAGTAACTTAGTATGTGAATTTGTGCGTTCATCTACACAATCAATATTGTATTACCCATGAAAGAATCCCTACTACCCTCATCCATAATCAATACGCCACCCCCACCTCTGCCCTTAGAAACCAGTAATATACTGTCTATAGATTTTTCTATTCTGAACATTTTCAGTTCAGTTCAGTTGCTCAGTCGTGTTCGACTCTGCGACTCCATGGACTGCAGCATGCCAGGCCTCCCTTCCAACGTGAACTCCTGAAGTTTACTCAAACTCATGTCCATTGAGTCAGTGATGCCATCCAACCATCTGTCATCCCCTTCTCCTCCCGCCTTCAATCTTTCCCAACATTGGTCTCTTCAAATGAGTCAGTTCTTTGCATCAGGTAGCCGAAGTATTGGAGTTTCAGTTTAAGCATCAGTTCTTCCAATAAATATTCAGGACTGATCTCCTTTAGGATGGACTGGTTGGATCTCCTTGCAGTCCCAGGGACTCTCAAGAGTCTGCTCCAACACCACAGTTCAAAAGCATCAATTCTTCTGCACTCAGCTTTATTTATAGTCCTACTCTCACATCCATACATGACTACTGGAAAAACCATAGCCTTGACTTAGATGGACCTTTGTTGGCAAAGCAATGTCTCTGTTTTTTAATATGCTGTCTAGGTTGGTCATAACTTTTCTTCCAAGGGGTAAGGGTCTTTTGATTTCATGGCTGCAGTCACCATCTGCAGTGATGTTGGAGCGCCCCCCCCC